>NC_050736.1:4772632-5100443 GCF_014529535.1 Bradysia coprophila | reverse complement strand
ATTGATAAATGGATAGACGAATGATAAAGGAAAACGTATAAAAAAATGCCCGGATCGACGATTTTGATAAGAAAAGTCGTGTTGTTTTTGGTACTTTTTCTCATAATTTATTTGCGAATTTAAAGTTCAATAAAAAATACAGTAAACACAACGGACCGCAGTTCCTCATTTCAATAGCGACCATTTCAGTTGATCTCTTGCGCTTTGCAAAACCTGGTGAAAAAATAGAAAAATGAAATGGAGAAGAGGTCTGGTTTTAGTAAGGTGACGTAAAACATTAACTAAAAATTTAGTATTTTTTTCCATTCATTTTATTAATTCGATCAGCGATGGTGCGTGTTAAAAACAAATTTTCATTTTCCCAACCGGGATTTTGGTGTTCATCAACTTAATTCGAATGACTATAATAATGGCATTAACCAGATGGCAGTTACAACAACTTTTAATGGTTAAAAGCGAAGTATTTAAACGAAAATGAAACAAAAACCGTCTCCCACATTCGTCACCAGAACAATTGATGAATTGCATTCGTTACCTGTGCTACAGTCTGTTCACCAATTGGAATGTCATCGTTACGTAGATCCACACGCTTTACAACCGACGATGGATCGGCATCTAATATTATTCTGGAAAGGGAACTCGATTAATCCGATGACACCCTATCTCGCTCAAATCCATTTCTAAATTACCCTCCATCACAAATCTCGTCGAAAGCCAGCATCACAATGTCCAAATTATCCAAAACGGCACGCTTTTCCACGTTCTTCTTTAAGATCATACTAACCGAATCGTACAGACAATTCAGCACCGATACCAATATGAGCTCGTTCTCATGTGTGCTGCCCATCACATAGAAGAATAGATCCACATTGTTCTTGTAGACGCAAGTGAGGCCATCGAGCATTATGATCTCTGCATTGGCACGATGTGTTTTGTTGAATAGATTCTTTTCGAATGTTTTCTGCTCCTTGACGGTGGGAAACACATTCTTATCGTAATACTTGGCTAGGATGCGATTGCCGTCATTGTCCAAAATGCACATCGCCTTCACCGTAAATAGCGTAGGTTCCTAAAACAGAACGAATTGCATCAATATACGATGGAACATTGCGGGGCCAATAGCTCATAATGGAATAACATGAACTTCATCCACTTAAAGTCTGGACGGCTTATAAAGTACAACACCCCCACCACTGACAAGTAAATTTATCTATTTGTCAACCCTTAGTAGTTGTTCAAGGTATATTTTTACCACCATCTCGTTAATCACATCTTTCGTCACTTGTTGGTACTAGGCTACAAGTACCGGTGAAAGGAAATTAAGCATGTCTTCCTCTGATAAAGTGAATCTTAAGCCTAGACTTGGGTGAGTGTAATTTCTTTGACTCGAGTGAATACTATATGATTTAAGCCAATATTCCAGTCCCTACATGACACAAGGATACTTTGCCTATTTCAAATTACCAGTAATGTTCCATCCATTTCGATTGTTCTTTGAATTTATTTACAGTCCACGTCACTTTAGTGTATAGTGTTTGATTATGACAAAAATTGTTGAGACCTTCTTCTGACACTGACATAAAGTGACGTTTGAAAATGTTTTTAATAATTATTCACAATAGAATCAGTGTTCACCTCTAGTGTTCGCTGAAGTGGGTGAAGTACAAAGTTTCTAAAAATAATTTGAGCCGTTTCGATTACAAGAAGAACAGTTGTTATGGTCACTAGAGAAAAACATATTCACCCAAATTATTCTGTTAACAATGACACTATAAGCTTTGGGGAGGTCACGCAGATCGTCATTTTATTAGATTAAAGGTAAACTTAGGAAAAACAGCCTAACGAACTTCTCAAAATTGGTTAAATTCAAGTGAAGTTTAGAGAAAGTGCATGTAAATAGTTTCACTGAGTTTCTCTAAATTTCCCCAAATTTTGTGTAAAACAGGCTGGGTGTAACCGAGGGGCAAACCACTCAAAAGAGTTGCAAATGAGTTGCAAAGAGTTGCACGCGAAAAAAAAGAGTTGCATCGGAGTTGCACGCGAAAAAAAAAGAGTTGCACCGGAGTAGCACGCTCAAAATGAGTTGCAAAAGAGTTGTATTCGAGAAATAAATAATAAATGTTATTCAAACGATTACTTGAACTACAAATAGTGAACACTGTTCACTGAACTTTATTAAGGTGTTAAAAGAGCGATAAAAGAGAGAAAATAGTAAGTTATTCAACAAGTCTTGATATGTCAAAATTTGTATGTAAAAGTCCAGTTTACTAGGAATAAACCAGTTTTTTAAGTGAGCTCGATGAGGGCACACTATTTTCTAAAATCTCTTTACCCACTGCAAAATTCTTTGATTAAATCAACGCACTTCAAGAAAAGGTGTTTCGAGTGGCAGCTGTCAGCCTGCCAAATTTTTTTACAGTGCCAAAATATATATGAAACATTGTCGAATTTAAGTGCTCTATTGAGAGTATTGCTCATGCTTGAAGTGTCTTGAATATATGCCCGTTTTTGACAAAAATAGAACAATCAAGATGAGAAAAATTGAATTTGAATGCCCGCCCATTGATTTTGCATTCCACATCGTTGAAATCAATGGGATTTGCCGATAATTTACCGATAATAGTTGTAAATTTTACCCTTATCGGTTCCATTGAATATTTTTGTCGCTCCTTAGGAACATCGATGTCGACATTTTACAATATCTCTATGAGGAACGTTTAATGTTTTTCCATATTTTTTTTGTTTTTAACAAATGTTGTTGATTTTCTTTACATTTTTTGGATGAAAACAAAGTTAAATACGAAAAGAGTTGCTAAAGAGTTGCACAGAAAAAGAGTTGCAAAGAGTTGCACGTGAAAAAAAGAGTTGCATCGGAGTTGCACGTGAAAAAAGAGAGTTGCAAATCGAGTGGTTTGCCCCTCGGGTGTAACCGATCTTCCTGATTTATACTTTCACTGAGTGTCGTTGTTAATAGGGTTAGGGCCTAGGGCATGGATCTTGTTGACGTTTTCACCACTTGTCAGCAATTTTTTTTAGCTAAATATGGCGCAGTCGTAGTTTTCAAGGTAAAATTTCCCGAAACAACAGTATTCCGGTATGAGAACAAGGATGGGGCTTTTGTATTTTTTAGAGCGCTATTAACACAGAGAGATCATAACAGATGGCGTTGTGAGGCGGGACGGGATCTATTATTATCAACACTCTAGCTATTTATAAATGAATAATGAAATTCTTGTTCGTATAGCCGCTACTTTATTCCTGTAAGTTTTCACTGCCCACCTCCACTGACAACACTGATTTTTGGCGAAAATAAATACTTCTTCATTAATGACATACATGACTCATAAATAAAAATCTTTTTCAAAAAAGAGAGTCTTGAAAACCTTCGTGTTTTTATCGCCTAAACAATTGTAGCTGCTAAAGCTAATTTTTTTCATTTTTGTGTGGTTCATAATAAATCTTCCAAAACGGGGAACGAAATGTCATCGTCGGCGATGGAGAGTATCCTTTTCAATAAAAACATAACTTTTTTTGCGTTGAAATCGACTTGAATTTTGTGTGTCTCATAATTTGAATGTCTTTGAATTTGGTGATAGCAAATTATACGCAAGGTCAATAAATCAATAATCCTACATCAACCCGGGGGCTAGCATACGTGAAAGTAAAATTCGTGTTAACTGTGTCCTTATGAGGTGGGCATTATTAAACACTAGAACGGTCCTCGTCGCAGAGAACCTACTAATCAAAACTTTGTCAGCCGATTGCTAATGCGAAAAAAATGTTTTCGGAGACATAGTAAGGGTAACGCCATATAATTTGAATTAATCATTGAATTCAGAGTAATTATTGGTTAAAACGACTCTGAGAAAGACCTATACTCTCACAAAAGGTTTTCATAATCTTAATCCTGAATTATATTTACTGCTAATGTGTTTACCGTTGTGAAACGTTATTATCTTTCAAAAGGTTTCGATGAGTCAACGAGCTTCTGAGGTAGTTTGTACGAGATGTAACAAATTTGATCAGAAAATCCTTCCCCCACAAAAATGAATTTTCCCCTTGTTGTACTTCCATATCGACAAATTGGAAAAATTTTAAATTTTTAAGTCGCAAAATTTCCTTAACTCCAATTATTAAACTAGAGCATCTCTTCAATTTAAAATTTGCGGTGAAAGATCTGGAGCGAAATTCAAAGAAATGCGAAAAGGAAGAGAAGTTGGAAAAGGCGAAAGCCAAAAAAGCCATCCAAAAGGGTAACATGGATGTGGCCCGGATACACGCCGAAAATGCAATTCGACAGAAAAGTCAATCAGTCAATTACTTGCGTATGAGTGCAAGAGTTGATGCTGTCGCGAGCCGTGTACAATCCGCCCTAACCACTCGAAACGTAAGCGATCTTCGGCACATCAATTTTTCTCTGGTGGCTGAAACTCATATACCAACTGATAACTTTTAGGTCACACAATCCATGGCTGGTGTGGTCCGAGCTATGGACGCAGCTATGAAAGGAATGAATTTGGAGAAAATATCGTCGTTGATGGATAAATTTGAGCAACAGTTCGAAGATTTGGACGTTCAAAGTTCGTACATGGAGAATACAATGTCACAAACAACGACAACCGCTGTGCCTCAGGGTGACGTCGATTCGTTATTGCAGCAAGTGGCTGATGAGGCCGGGTATACAATTTTCTATTTGAAATTATTTTCAGTCTGTTGAACGTATTGTTGTTCTTGCAGTTTGGAATTAAACATGGAATTGCCGAACCAACCTCAAGGCACATCGCTGGGTGCATCGACTCAGGTTTCTCAGGAACAAGACGAATTAACTCAACGCCTTGCACGATTAAGACAAGCTGAATAAATGCCGTATGGCGGTTGTATGGAGTTTATTGCTTTTTCAAGAACAACATTCAGCGAGTCACTGGTTATACTGCCAGAAGTTTTATTAAAAATTAATTTGTCCTCTGCTGTGAAGCTTCTTTTATTTTTTTTAAATTGAAATAAACCTTACACGTTACATAAGCAAAATAAACAGATCGTTCTTCTACTTAATGTACTTCTCCATGAACTTTTTGTGGAATTCCGATCGCAATGAATCGTTGATGAACAGTTGTCCCTTCTTGTCGGGTTCTGATCGAGCACAGTTTTTGAACACAACATCGTCGTCCCATCGTCGTTTTATCTGAAACGAGGAAGAAAAGAGATTTAGTAAGAATAGCCTCAACATGACGGGTTGGTTAGTCCGTTAGTCCCAAGAGATGGATTTTTTTCAAAAACCGCCTTCCGAAATCGGACGCATTTCCCATTGGAATTTGCCTAGAAACGTATTCGACTCTAGAAACCCAAAACTAATTTCCAAAAATTTCCTGGACGCATCTGTGGGAGGTGATCAAAAATCGAAAACAAGCACTTTTCAGACTGAAATTTCTCCAGGTACACGAAACGTTCTAGGTCGTTGTCATTAGAAAGGTAATTTCATATACTTTCAGGGCAAATAGGATGTTATTGGGGCGTGGAACTTTAACTCTTCAAATTCTCATAGTTCATCTTATAGGTGCTTTCAAGACCCTTATTTGCCCAGAAAGTACATGTAATTACCTATCCAAATTTCAGTTCGAAAAGAGATGTTTTCTAAGGACATAGAAAAGGCCATTGGGAAATGCGTCTGATTTCGGTCGGCGGTTTTTGAAAATAGACCGAAACTCAATTTTTATTTGTATTTTACAATTCCAACGAATTGTCTTGAACCCGAATGAATGTCTTAGGAAGCGAAAGACTTCACAAAAAGGTAAAGTTTCCAGCCTAACGACCCATTTTATATTGAAAATATTCCATCAAAATGACTCACTCTGAGGTCTGCTTTTGCTCCCGAACTGTAGGTCAACAACGGATTGCCCGACAGTATATTTTCCATTCGTATCCGTTCGTCCTCATGTTTCTTGTCCTGTTCCTTCTTTGCATTGTCTTGGGCTCGTTCTCTTTTGATTTTATTTAACTCTTCCAGCAAAGCGGCAGTATCATCGTCATCCGAATCCGAGTCGCTCGAACTGTCAGCATCAACCGGATCATCTTGGTCTAAATTACCACTCGAAGCGGACTGATCGAGCTTGGCCTTTTTCGCACTTGATGTATTCGCTTCGATGGCACGACGGACAACAGCTGGTATTGATTTGTTGCTAGACGATCCCTTAGCTTCACGTTCTTCTAGTTCTTTGCGAAAATCACGACTACGGAGCTCGTCAGCAGTGCCTTGTCCTTGTTCTCTGTTTAATAGAGGAATTAAATGATTTTCTATTTGCACTTTCACTGACATAAAATGATCAATGTTACCTGTATTTGAGTTTGGTGTGACCTGGTAAATCTCTTGAAGAATACTGTTTCGACAAAGCGCTCAAATCCTTTTCTCCTCTGCCAGTTCCTCCACGAGCCGTATCAAAAGTTGGTCTCGCGGCAGTTGTCATTTTTGTTAATTATTTCGATAAATCAAATTGATAAAAACTAATTCAAATTGATAATCGAGTTTTTGATTTTCTTCACCAATCGAAATTAAAAACAACAAGCGCAGTGTGTGCATGGATTGGAATCGTTTTTGTCAATGACGTATAAAATACAATATGGAGGACCTCGATCACAGCGAAAATATGGCGAAATTCATTGTGAATATTGCAGTGTTGACAGTTACTATATTCGGGTAGTTCGTACAAATTTTTTCGTCGCCCAGTGCACAGGGCCTCAATTCTCATACGTTCATAACTTTAAGAATTCGTAACTTTACAGTTGTCACCTTAAAGCTAAGAGTGGTCCATACGATTCGTAACTTTTAAGCTGACATCTGTCAAGTTACGAATTCTTAAATTCACGAAAATTGGAGCTCTGAGTTAGGGCCAGGTGAAGGTGTTTACTATCGCAAAAATTTGTAAACAAAATCACCTGGCCTTAAATCAACTAAATTTTGACTTACTTATTTTGAAACATCATCGAAAAATGGAACTTTTTACAGTTTACATTTACAAATGTTTACAGACTTATAAAGTACTTTCGGCACCCTGGACTTTACTTAAATAGTCGTGGAATGCCTCCAAATAAATTTCTAAAATTCTAGAATTCAGTTTTGGATTTTTAGAAATTTATTTGGAGGCATTCCTCGACTATTTAAGTAAAGTCCAGGGTGCCGAAAGTTGACAAGCCGCAATTAATTTCAAAGTGTTAAGTACTTTGTGTATACTCACCTTTATATTTTATGACATTTTAAAGCCGTATATAACTGGGAATCCCCTGTTTATACTTTGACAGGTATATTGCCAACTAACACTGCTCTTGCAACTCTATTACATTGCTGTCGTGTTTCGACTTTCAACATTATTGCATCGATATTGCATTGAGGAGAACAATTTATTTTTCATCTTTTATCGGTATTTAAGTTTCGATTAGTTATTTCGTTCGTGTGATTTTGTTAGCACAATGAGTTATAGTGGCAGTAAGCCGTCGTTTTTGACCTATGATGACTTAATCGTGAATAACTTAAAACCTGGCGATCTAATCGAAATCGATCGAGGAAACTATAATCATTGGGTGATGTTCGTAAATAAAAGTGAAAACGGTTCCCATTGGTGCTTTCATGTTACAACCACCTCTGGAGATTTTGAGAAAAAGGGTGCTGTGATGTCGTCTGTGGGCAGTGTATCGAAGGCAATAGCGAGTATTAGGAAACACAAATTGAAGGACATCATCGAAGACACGGACTCGAAGCCGTCAAAAGCACGAATCAATAACAAAATCGAGGAAGCTAACAAGAAGAAATGTGCGTCTCGTCCGATCCAACAAGTAATTGATCAGCTCGAAAAGCTGAAGGACCAAACGGTTCCATATAGTTTGACGACTTTGAACTGCGAACATTATGTGACAATATGGAAATATGGAGCTGGATGGAGTCGTCAAGTTTTAGAAAAAACTATTGACATTGCAACAACTGCTGCGATTGGTGTGGCAACCTTCGGAGCGGTTTTCGCAATTGTTGGTGGCATTTTTGGATTATTCAGCGGTTCTGCTAAGCACCAAGAATACGATTCGGACTCGGATTAGTTGCTCGTGTCTGAATTGCCATTTTTTGTGGATTCAATGTATACTATTGCATCACGATTTTAGTAAATCATTTTGAGTTTTATATTTGCTGTGTTTTTGGTGAATGATAAGATTGAAAAGCATGGTCTGCGAAGGTAATTGGGATAAGATAAGATAAAATGAAACATTGTATATCACAGCCTGCCTTCATTTCAAACATTTTTTTGACCGCTCTCTTCCGTGAGATTTCAATACAAGGGATCGAACAGCAGATAACCTTTATGGAACAAATAATATTCTTCGCACTACTCCTTGTTGATGTGCTGTGAAAATAATTTCTCGATCTCGTCCACTATATTTGCAAATTATTTTGCGATGCTTTATGATCTACATTCATTTCCCACTCAATCCATTTAGCCTCTTTCCATCAAGATCAAGCCATCTGCGTTTTTTGGAGGGTATTTTTGGGTAATTGAATTAGGGGACTTCCTGAGTCATTTGCAACAAAAAAAATTCTCGAAGTAATTATGTTTTCACGCCAGAAATCATTAAAAAATGGTCTGCATTAGGGTCACCAAAATATTTTTTGTTGCATATCACAATACGTGGCGCATTTAGCTGAAATTATGGTGGTGGGCAGAGGTGTTGTTGAGGACGCATATGCTGACCTTTAAAAAATTTCGAAATTTTTCGTGTATGTGGTAGCTATTTTAGGGGGGAAAATTCCAACTTTTGGAGAGTCAATGATAGACTTGGAATATATGGGTGTCGTTGGGTAGGTAGTCACTCTACTATCCATGACACCATGAACCTACCGCGGCATATATGGTTTCATTGATAGTTGGGAACGAAGGATCTTTGATCTGGGTTTCTGCTTCTTATTTAGTGACTCTCTTATTTTACCACTTTTAGTGGTGGCCCTAAGTTGCCCTAAATTGTTATATAATTCAAGTCGCTCATAAGATCACGGTTTGAAACCTTTGCCAAATTTTTATATAACCCGATACGAACAACATTTTTGTTCGCCTTTTGTTATCTAAGACTAGAAGGGCAAGATAGGTAGCTCTAGTGTATATCTCAGCAGTCGCAGATCGTAGAAAATCCAACTTGGTGTCAAAATGAAGGTATTGGAGCTGAATGAAGAATGGAATTGAAAATAAAATTTTAGTTTGCGGGCTCGATATGATGTGTGACTGCTGAGATATACACTAGTCTATCCTCGTTCTAGCCCTTCTAGCGACAGATAACAAAATTTGTGGAATAAATGTTATTAGTGTCGGGTGAAGTATAATTGTTTGGCAGAGATATTAAACCGTGGCCTTATGAAAGTGCCGTGCGACAGGTGTCAGTTAGGTTTTGACTTAACTGAAAGGAAATTGCCTTTGGTCATGATGTTTTCACGAAATTATTTTACCTTATCTGAAGTTATTTCTCACAACATTGCAGACTAGACAAACGGAATTCTTTCTTTTTTTGTGTATTTTGTTTTAAAATTTTACATGAGATTGTTTACATTTCAAAACAACAAAAAAACGAGTTAAAAAAAATAATAAAATCAAATGAAAAATCGTTGCAAAGATCTTTCATTTCGTTTAAAAATGATGGAGATAGAATAAGAATTTCCTATAAATAGTTTCAAAACTTGTACGATTGAAATCAGGATTCACTTTCTACTCTTAGACTAAAAGGAAAACTTCTTCTCTTTTTCGTTAAATCCTCTCTTTTGATTCACAATTTCTTTTATTGATGGCACTCAGTTCGAGGAGACAAAACGTTTCGTCAAATCGAACCCATCGATTTGACTTTGTCTTCCAAAGACTCAATGTTCGACAGAATTTCGGATTTCCGCGACACTTTCTCCAGCTGATCCTGTTCGGGCGTTTTCAGTTCACCATTTTTCAATTTCTCTTCAATTGCTTCGATTTCACGAATTTTTTTCTTTAATTTTTTTATTTGCTTTTGTATGTCTTCCGGCGAACTGAGCTCCACACTCGCCAAACCATCGCACAGTCTTTGCATATTTTTCTCATTGCTTGTCGATGCACTAGTACCTTGTTTCGGTTCAGACTTTGTATTTTTCTTCTCCTTTTCCTTGGAAGATTTGTTTTGATTCAACGAAATGATGCCGGGAGTGTTTTGTCGCTGTTGCTGTCTCTCCTGTTGTCTCAGCATTTTTTCCCTCTTGACCCGTTCTTGTTCGGCAATTATTGGGCACATACCGACAGGTATATCCGGCTTTTTCGTAAACTTTTTGCCTTTGCTTTCGTATAAGGGGACTTCCTCCTGAGGCACATAACCATCTTTAACACGTCTGGCTTTGCGCCAAGTTCCATCAGGCCGCTGAGATGCAGGTATAAATTTACCTATAAATAGTCATATGTTAGGGGTAAAGAAGAAAATTTGATCATCTTTCCGGTAGTTTCATCTTCTGTTATATTATCCGTGCTCGTCTGTGCCATTTACCTTCACTGTCCCTCAAATACGTGGTCATACTAACAAATGTACGTTAGAACATCCAATTTCTTGTCACGGAATGGTGTGCTTCGAATTATATTGACAAGAATAGTTGAGTGAGAAACATACACCGAAACTCTAGGCGAAATTAAAAAAAAAGATTTAACTTTTTGTTGACCTGGTGTTTGACAATACGAGAAAAATCTTCTGTCAAATATTTTTATTCTCATGCAGAGCTGCCGCTTCATAAGTATGATGGCGGTATAGAGCAAGGTTTGAAAGGGACACTATCACGAAAGCGGGTGACACACAAATTTTGACAAATAAATGATTTTTGTTGAACATACTCATTACAGATTATTTGAAATGTCAACTTGATATGGATGGTAATGTGGTGAACGGTGTGTAATGTTGTTGGAAATTATGTGGATCATTAAGTATTAACCAAGGTAAATACAGTGAGGAGGTAATGTTATATATAACCGAATCAGATGTGCGGTGGCACGAAAGTTCGATACAAACATCATCTCATCCCTTCGTTGAAAGCAAAAAATCGAATAGAAAGTCGGGCCATCTGTTGTGAGATAGCGAAAATATTTTTGTGAAATACAAGTAAATCGTAGTCAACCATTTAAAAAAAGATGTCATTAGCATCGAACTAGCATCGAACTTATGTGCTAGGCCGCGCGTCTGAATGGCATTACCTCCTCACTATATTTACCTTGGTATTAACTTCCATTAGGTTGGTTCCTAATTTTTTGGATGACAGATGGCACTAACCAATTTCCATCGGGTGAATTGTCTTTATTCCAATACATTCTACATTCTACATTTCCGTCGCATTTTTTGATGGATTTGAGTTATTTTCGACATGAGTGAGGTGTTCCAAGGTTGGTTCCTAAATTTTGGGATGACAGATGATTCCTCTGGCACGTCCTAACTTCCATCGGATTTTTTGATGGATTTGGGTTATTTTGCGATGACAGATGATTCTTGATTCAAAAATTGTGTTGGCATGCGATCGCATTGCCAGTCGTCAACCGAAGACTTATGGTGTGAATACCAATGAAAGTACAAACCAGGTATGGTCTGTCCATACAGACCTGAGGAAATAGCGATTTCATACAAAAACGAGCCATCAGAACAGTCGGAGCGTTTGCTGCGACTGAGCCCCGTACAAACCCGTATATCTATTGCGTACGTGACCCTAGTGCGTCTGTCACCCTACTTTGACCGTAAGCCTATGCGCCGGTTAAAGTAGTTAAAGTAAAATTATTATGTGATGTGTACATCTTAGAAATTGCGCATAGCGCAATTACGAAGCCCCGTACGACGTTCCTTTCAAATAAAACAAAACTTTCAAATAGCCCTAAAATTTTAATTTATTGAGTATAAATACACATAGGCCTAGTATCGGCCTCAGTCCGAGGATCCAATTTTTTTTTTTCAACTACATTCTATTCGGCCTTTGATTACCTTCCAAATGAAACAAAAAATACGAAAAACGTATGAAATTTGCTCGAGTTATATGTAAAATACACATAGGGCCCTAGTAGCGGCCTTAGTCCGAGGACCCAAATTTAATTTTTTTTCAACAACATTCTATTCGGCCTTTGATTACCTTCCAAATGAAACAAAAATTACGAAAAACGGATGAAATTTGCTCGAGTTATATGTAAAATACACATAGGGCCCTAGTAACGGCCTTAGTCCAAGGACCCAATTTTTTTTTTCAACAACATTCTATTCGGTGTTCGATTATCTTTCAAATGAAACAAAAATTACGAAAAACGGATGAAATTTACTCGAGTTATATGTAAAATACACATAGGGCCCTAGTAGCGGCCTTAGTCCGAGGACCCAAATTTAATTTTTTTTCAACAACATTCTATTCGGCCTTTGATTACCTTCCAAATGAAACAAAAATTACGAAAAACGGATGAAATTTGCTCGAGTTATATGTAAAATACACATAGGGCCCTAGTAACGGCCTTAGTCCAAGGACCCAATTTTTTTTTTCAACAACATTCTATTCGGTGTTCGATTATCTTTCAAATGAAACAAAAATTACGAAAAACGGATGAAATTTACTCGAGTTATATGTAAAATACACATAGGGCCCTAGTAGCGGCCTTAGTCCGAGGACCCAAATTTAATTTTTTTTCAACAACATTCTATTCGGCCTTTGATTACCTTCCAAATGAAACAAAAATTACGAAAAACGGATGAAATTTGCTCGAGTTATATGTAAAATACACATAGGGCCCTAGTAACGGCCTTAGTCCAAGGACCCAATTTTTTTTTTCAACAACATTCTATTCGGTGTTCGATTATCTTTCAAATGAAACAAAAATTACGAAAAACGAATGAAATTTACTCGAGTTGTATGTAAAATACACATAGGGCCCTAGTAGCGGCCTTAGTCCGAGGACCCAAATTTAATTTTTTTTCAACAACATTCTATTCGGCCTTTGATTACCTTCCAAATGAAACAAAAATTACGAAAAACGGATGAAATTTGCTCGAGTTATATGTAAAATACACATAGGGCCCTAGTAGCTTTTCACTTCTAAGGCCCTAACTCACGGTCCACTCACCCGATTTTAAAAAACTTTTTTTTCCTGGATTGGTATTGACAATACCTATCATTTGCCGTGTCATTTACATTTCCATAGTTTATTTTGCCATAAATATCACCAAAAGACCTTAAATCACTTAGGTGGCCCTAACTCACGAAGGGCCGACCCGAATATGCCCATCTTCGAACTTAGCCTCACTATTTTGACTATCTTTCAGGGAAAAAAAAAATTTTGAAATCGGATTTGATTTACTCAAGATATCGACGTGACGGACAGACGGCCCAAATTTTTATTGCGGATTCGTCATCTATGAACGTAGGCAAACACTTTGCCCTTACCGTCTGCTTCGAATTCCATCAATTACACACGGCATCGTAATCCTATAAGCCCCTTCGTACTTCGTACGGGGCTAAAAACTCACCTTTCAATGAAAAACATTGAAAGGTGAGTTTGTTTATATGAAATCGCTATTTCCTCCATACAAATTTTGGTATTAGACCATACCTATGGAGTATACTTTTATTGGTGAATACAAGGATATAGATAGAAGTAGGACAGCATGGATTCCAGTTGCTCAAAAAGAAACGTTTATTTTTCGTTTAAATTTGTAATTTATTCAAGAAAGAGAAACTGTAGACATTTCATCTTTGTTACATAATAAGTAATTATTTATCGTTTCAATCTGTAAATTCATTAATCTTTTTAAATAAATATTTTGACTTTTACAAAAATTAGTTTAGTCACAAAAAAGGTATGAAAATAATTGGAAAATAGAGACAATGATAAGGTTTAATTGTTGCAAAAATACAAATTTCAAGTTAAATTATTTAATGTATCCACATCCAATAGAAAATTAAGGCACTTTTTAACACAATAAATCAATTTCAGTTTTCTTCTTACCCTTACACGGTATTTAACAAACGAATAATTTAAATGCAAATTCGGAATTTCCTTCATTTTGTATACTTAAAAGAAGTATATCTAAAATCCAATAAAAGTTGGAATGATTTCAAAAATGGACGATTAATAGTACGGATATTTGAAGTTTATTTTTATTGCTAAACGTTTGTTGTTTGACACTTTGAGCATACATCGAATAGCACGGTTGGACTTTGCTACAATCTATGATAATAAATGCGCGGAATTTCATTAGTTTGGAATACCCATCTAGTCAGATTGCTAATCCCTATTCGCTCAAGAAAAAAAATCGTCTCAAACCATTCGGTTAAAAAAATGATTGAAAACGAATTTCTTTTACTCTCAGATTTTTTTTTACAATTTGCAATGATTTTACATGCCACATTGCGCGTTTCAAACAATTCTTTCGACGACCTGAGCATGTAAAATTTTTTCAATAAATCGGGACTAAAATGAAAAGTTGAGTGTTCGTGTAATTTTTGACCTCATATTCGCCGTGGATGAACAAAATTCACAAAAAGACTGGACTTAAACTTTTCAAATTTTTCATGACATGTCAGCCGAATTTGTGACCAGCTTTACTTCAGTTAGTTGGTTAAAGCAGTCATATACATATTACATAATGGAATATAGCAGTTTTGACGGATTATTTTACTACCTGCCCCATGCGAAAGTTGGCCATTACATACCAATTACTGCTAAACGGAAGTGGCATGTGTCCATTTAAGGTTAAAAAAAATCTAATGTTTCTACGTGGAAATCAAACGTTTGCATAGGACAGATAGTGAACCAGAATATCGCGACGTACTTCATTACTCCGGAAACAACTTTATGTTTCTAGCAAACTCACTCGGTCATTTTTGAGCTACGTGCTTCGGCAATGTAGTTGTTCGAAATCACACTTCTGAGTTTGCTTTTATCACAAAATTGTTCCTCATGTATTGAATTGCTTTCGCAGCATCCAATCTAACCTACAGTTTCATGGACGTAAAACACTATTCTAAGCAAAAAATTGTTCTATGACATACAAGGTGAACATATTGCAATAAATTTATATTTTAGGCTGAAAAATAACATGAAAGAGCCTAGACGTTTGATAATCCACTTGGCCTCCGTAATAGTCATTTTCATGCTTCGGGCCGAAAATGAGGGGAATTTTTCAAATTTTCTCGGGTTTTCGGCCCTTTGCATGAAAATTCACATGTGTACCTGTTTGGGACGGTTGATTTAAGGCACTTTCGCTTGTAGACCTCACTTCGTTCGGCCTACAATCCGCGAAATTGCCTAAAATCAATCGTCCAAAACAGGTACACAAATGACTATTGATTTACAAGCGAAAACGCCTAAAATCAATCGTCCAAAGCAGGTGCACATGAGAGTTTTCATGCAAAGGGCCGAAAACTCAAAAATTACCCTCATTTTCGGCCCGAAGCATGAAAAATATTTTGGGGCTTAAATTAAAAAAAGAAAATCGATGTTAGTGATATACTCGGTATACCGTAGGTCGATTTTTTGCTAAGACAACTGAAAACGTCCATTAAAAATAATCTCTGAGAATTTGTAACCTCCATTGAGTTACACTGGACAGATTAAAATCTCTGTATCATGATGTCTTATTTCTACATATTCATGACAAAGACCAACCATGCGATTAGTTTTTTTTTTGGAAAGCAATCGAAAAATTAATGAATAGAAAATGTTATTGCTAATAGCATCACCACTTATGCAGAGAAAAAAGTTCTGCCTATACCAAATCGAATGTAAGAAAATTTAAAACTAAAAAAAAAAGATTTCCAATTGACTCTGAGGAGAAAGGCACATAATTTCATAAGAATTTTTGTTTTTTTTTTCATTTTGTCGTAAATTAATTTTTATATCCAATTTTTACACTTAAACGTAAAAAGTAGTTAAATGAAAATTAAAAATTAAAACAAAAAAAAATAATTGTTTCCACTTAGATCCGTGTAATGTTGTTTTAAGTGTAAAATCAAATCAACTTCCCTTCCTCTCAAAGTATCTCTTGATCCATATGTATATAAATTATTGAATTTTATATTCAAACTAACATCTTGGTTTCAATAATTGCGCTTAAAAATTCAACCCCTAATCTATAAGTAGATAACAAAATCTATACAAAATACAAGTTCATTATTGGTTATTCTAATTGTTGTGTGTTCAAAAGTGTTTTTTTCCTTTTTTGCTTTTGTTTTTTTTTCATTCATATAAATTAAGAAAAGAAAAAGTTTTAATCAAATAAACATCGATAGATGATTGGATAAATAGCTGCATTAATTTCATTATTTCGCTGATATTTATATGATTTCTCTTAATTAATTATTTGCTATTTTAGACATTATTATCATAATTTTTACGATTAATTTTCTTTTATGACTGGCAAACTCTCTATTACAACGTTCTTGTCGTATCCAAAAAAATGTTTTTCATATAAAAAATGGTTCTACGAAAATCGATTTTTAGTTAGAAATGCTTGGGTTTATTTTTTTTTCCTTTTCCGTAATCTTCATCTAAATCAATGCCGGTTCAACGTAATTGGCTGGTAACATTCCCGTTTTGCCCGAACGTTCCACTTTGCCGGTCATCCATCCGGCGTCGATTGATTCCACTTCAAAGATTATATCGCCCTCGGAGAAGCTGACTTCGTCAGAATCCTGTGCTTCGTAGTCGTATATAGCGCGAAAGGCTCGCTGTAATGCAAATTTATGAGATTTGATTTATTTGCTGTGAGAGAATCGAGAGAGAGAGAGAGAGAGAGAGAGAGATGGTTTGCAATCATCTATTTAGCTGAGTCGGAAAGGATTTCCAGCGAGGATTGTACGACGAATAACAGTTTGATTCAACATTAAGGTTACATGTTTTCGTTTTGACTCCAGTTGGTCGTTTGCTCTGTAATACGTGTGTATTCAACTGTACATGATGAAGAGAGATTAAGTACGTTTACCTAGAAATGTGTATGAAAACAACCAACTGAAGCAAATCCATAAAAGTGTAACGTTATTATTGAATAATTTCCTTGTTAGCTTCGACTATTTGTAGTCTGTTCTAACTTTTACTTGACCGTGATAGTAAATTACTTGAGCATTGGCTTTAAACACTAGTTTTATGTTTACTCACTGGATGTGAAAAGATTTGTATCAGTTTGTGGACGATGCAAAACTGTGAGGATTAGATAATAGCCCACACGACTGATGATGTATCAATAAAGATGCGAAACGTCTCAAGAATTTGTGTTTAATTCTTGCCACCAATGATGGACCGAAAAATCTAGTAAAGCCAATGCTCAAGTTATTATTGAAGCTCACTGTGCGTACACGTTTCGTATCATTTCAATAATTTTTGAAAAGGAGAAATCCAAAAAAGATGTTTGGAATTCTCTGTTGTCAGGTAGAGTTATAACTCGAGAAGTGTGCATTTTTGCAAGTTAAATGTATGTTCTATCCGTCATTTAGGGGCTATTTGAGGGTCAGTTATACAGTTGACACTCATATTTACGGAGTTATAAACGATTTAAGACCGATGAGGCAACATTCAATGGCAGACATCCTTTATTGATGTCTCCTAAAGGAATTTATTAGGGTTATCTCCCTTAGTATGTGTTATGTGTTTAGGGGTATATAAATGTGTGGCAACTTGTAGAAATAGAAAATCAAAACCCAATGCTGACCGGTGGCGACTCGCTTGACGAACGAACAGTGCGAGGACAAATTGCCAAGCAAACAACTCAAGTAGTTTATAAGCCGTTTACAAAATTAGTATGAAAATTAAACGAAAAAAGATGGTAGGACGTGGTTTTCGAAGTTTAGTTGAGTTTTTACTTCTTCTTGGAGTGGTCTTAGGCTTAGTATCGATCCATCTCGGGTAACTTTTTAAGCCTAATTTTTTCCAATACAAATAATTAGGATTGCTATCTGTGACATTAGCTTGGACTTTATTTACGTCATAAAAAGGTGTTTCCTTGGATTTTTTATTTGACTTGGTTCTAAGGCAAGTGACACTTTTTCGATAACTAGATTGAATTATCTGCTGAAAACCCTGACAAGGATGTTTTATAAGGATAACGAATCTGTTTCAATTTTTTAATAGTGAATAGTGAAGTGAATAGTCTTGGATTTCATAGCCCTGATCAGTCGTCCTACAGAAAAATATCAAAATTGGTAATTCGGACAACTTACCAATTTCGATTTATGCGATGGTGGTGGCTGTTGTTGCTGCTGCTGCTGAGGTTGATGATGAGCAGCATACTGTTGACTTTGCCGTGTTTGCTGTTGTTGAAGCTGCTGTTGCTGTTGGTAATTATTCGGGTAATTATTCTGGTCGATCGAACCGTAGATTCCATTTGCAGGGTCAATGTCATTTATTGATCCGATTCGTCGATTTTGCGAATTGCTCACTGATAAAATTTGAAATTGTAAATGATTTTGTTAACGAACAGCGAACAACGTCAAGCGACTTTCGAATTCAATTTAGAAGCAAATTTCTAATCAAACAATTATCTATGCAATTATGTATGCCGACAACTGGACAAAAAGGAGTCGCTAACTTATAACAACAAAAACCATGAAAGTGTGTGGTTGATGGATTAATTCTCAAAGTCAAAGATCCAAAACCCAAACAAGCCCAAAATTCAAGACTTACCCATTCCACGATCAGAACTAAATATCAATGTTGATGTTGGTCGCGTTGCGTTCGGCACGTTACGAGGTCCATCGGTCAGTGGATCGTAGTCGGAAATCTTTCCGATTCCACCGACACCAGGCATCTCTGCGGCACTATATGACAATGCCATTGGATTATAGTGAGCGTTATTGTAGCCAGCACCTCGATTTTGTTGATGTTGTTGTTGGTGCGCTTGTGGATGATGTGGATGCTGTTGATATTGTCCGTGGCCGTCGACGGCGGTGTAGTGGTTATTGTGATAGACAGCATTCGGATTGTTGTTATTGTGCTGCTGTTGCTGCTGTGGTTGATACTGTAGATTTTGTGCGTTCGGTCGAGCATAATTGTCATATTGATCGTAGTATTTCGGTTGATGATTGGGATGCTGTGCCGCAACAACACTACCTGAGGGATTGTGAGCACTTTGCAAAATGGTACTACGAATGTTATTTTGTTGCGCATAATTTTGTGACTGATAATTGTTGGGATTATTATGATGATTATTTTGTGCTTGGTATGGTTGTTGTTGTTGTTGTGGTGGTGGTTGTTGTTGTTGGTATTTTTGTTGGTTTACTTGTTGTTGTTGTTGTTGTTTATGCTGATGACTATTTTGTGATGCGTACAATTGTGAATTGTTTGGTACGAGCACCGGAGCTGATTGTGGCTGATTGATGGGTGATGGAAGTTGTGAATGATTGTTTTGTGAGGGTGGTGGTATTGGCTGAGTTGGTGACGGCGTCGATGGTTGTTGATATTGTGATAGTGATTCGGCCGCTAACGTTTCAGAGAAGTATTCAGATTCATTGTCTGTATGAGGTGAACCAACCGAATGAGAGATCGAAAACAAAAACAAATAGCAATATTTAACGACAATGACAAAAAAGCATGGTTCGAAGCGAAGATCGTTGGTTCGTTCTCTTAGTCGAAGCTTCAATTTTCTTATTGTTACACGGACTATGAACAACTTTACTTTCAATTAAATTATCGAAGTCCGTAAGATTCCTCTCTAGCAACAATTGCTAACGAAAGTGGAAGTATAGGACACACTAAGTTTTGACATGAAAACGGGAAGAACAAAATTTGCTTCTTTCCGTTTCCATGTCAGAACTTTGTGGGTATCCTAAGTCCTATCCAATATACAATTACCGTTGACTACTCATTCTATAAAAAAAATTACTGAAACAACAACTAAAAAGGCATCTAAAAACTCCCTAGGTGACATTATACTTTACGCTGAAAATATTTAAGCCAACATCTCTCCGACTTCAGATATTCGGAAAACAAAAGTCTTTTCTATTCTCTTCGTTTCTATTTTCATTTGAGCACAGCTTCTCAATGAAACACACACTTTATGTACGATCTATACGCCTGACTCATTTCATTTATAGAACTGAATAACGATCTTCAATTTCGAACTGAAACGTGATGTTTAATGTAAACAACAAAAAAAATTATTGGTAAACAAAAAGCAACAATTCTTCAGTTAAAAGTGCAACGACATGAAAAAAACAACAGAATAATTACCTCGATTATCAGCAACTTCAGTTACTTCGCGCTGTTTTTCCATAGCCGCTTTCTTAGCTAAATCACCATGGTACTCGACATTTGAAATGTGTTTTGTGTTTTGCTTAATTCTCAGGGTCTCTGGATCATCAGCGACCTATAAAGAACCAAATCTTAAATTTTATGTCCATTGTGATAGCATTACGTGCGCCACGCGTTACCTGCGTTAATTTCCCCTTCTGCTTTTCAAAGTCGGCATGGTATTGAACGTTTGACTGAATCTTTGTATTTTCAGCTATTCGTTTCAACTCAGGTGTATCGGCTATAGCTGTAGCCTTAGCTTTAGGAATATGCCTGTAACAATTACAAAAATCCAATTTAAATAAACGGTGGTCCACTTGACATTTAATCATCGTTCCAGAGTTCGGGAAGGCAAATCATTTAATTGATTCAGAGTTTTACAAATACACATTTTAACAAACTCTCAACACTCTCTCTCTCTCTTCAATGTGGGCTTGATTAAATTATTGAATAAAAATAACTGAAAACACATTTCCCATCAATTTAACTCAATCAATCAATCTACAACTCTGATGCTTGCTCATTTAATATTATAGCCGTACCGCAATATGAACAGTTCATCGAATTAAATTCAAATTGACAATTGAGATTAAAAATTGAAGAAAATAAAAGAATCCACTCCATCTCCTTAAGTGCGGCAGTCGTATGCATTGCAGTAAGTATTATACAGACACGTTCCATTCAGACAAAATCTTCTTGGACCCGACAGGTATATAGTTTTCTCGTTTAACTGTTACGTTTGTTGGAACGAGATTTTATGAACTAAACTCTTTGTGATTATGTTGATGTACACATGTGCACATTTGGGAGTAAAGTGTACATAATATGTGCAACTGGGTGTATACAGAATCAGACAAAAAACCTCTTAGAAGAGGAAGGGTGACGCAAGTCCTGCACTTACAAAAGAACTGATGTCAGAAAGGGTGACGCTCAATGCTCCGATACGTAATAATTTAACTTTACAACCAATTGTTTATAAATTAAAAACAAATTACGTCACCCGATTACAGCTAACATATTGTTAGAGTCATTGGAACCAAGGGAAAAAAGTCAAAAAGTTGTTGTTCCTAAAAAAATTGTTGACATTTTTTGTCGTTTGGACTTGCGTGGACTCACCAGAATTAGTGAAATGAAAGGTTTTTTTGCATTTTGTCGTGGGGTCAGTTTTTTTAGAAGGTGCACGCCAGAACGTTCTGTTTGCATTGTCCCAACATAATATAGTTGGCAAATTCACCGACCAATTTCTTCTTGAAAACATAATTTAAATAAAAAGCAAACTAAACGAACCTGATGTAAAAATGGATAAATTTTTTTTTATTCAAATTGGTACGTGCATTATAAAAGTGTATCATCAACAGATATTAGCTCAATCCATCAGACAATATTATTATAGTGAAATGTAATTCACAACGCTCCATGTAAGGTTAAATTACATAACTAAGCCAACACACCACACACATCCGATATGATTACGTGTAGTTTAAAAGAAAGAAAACTGTATATAGCAAGAGCATAAAATAATCTAATCTACAATGCTGAGTTCGATATATATACGGCATAACTCTTACGGCGATAAATAGTAGAAGTAAAATGTTACAGAGATAAACTTTCATTTTAGAAATATTTCAACTATGCAGGGCATAATATAATTAAGTTGCCGGTATCGAGAGAAGGCAGAGAGTTTTTTTTGTAACGAAAAAAGGAGGTGATTCTTTGATATGTGTGCAAACTGAATGTAAAAGAACGCGATCACTTGAGCCAGATAGGAAAGTACTTGAAATTTTTATGTAAATAACGAGCGATTGAATGACGAGATTATGCGTAAGAAAAGAGTCTATTCAATTTCGAATTTGTGTCCCACGTACCGAAGCTCCGTAATATATTTGGTTATTGAATTTATGGCCATTCATTTATGACTTTATGTCCATCCTAAATGAAGATGATGTGAAACGATTCGGTTATTTCTTTTGTAAAAAATGTGGTTGGGTGTGTGTTTACTCTAATATAGACATAAAGTGGATCTTTCAAACCTTTCACGACGGCGAACCCAACCCGAAAACATTATCACATGATTCAGGGGTCACGTCACACACTGTTTCCACTGTGTGTGCGCTAAAAATATTTGTTGTTTTCCAAGAAACGTAAATCAAAATGAATTATTTTTCACTATACCATTTCAAATTAACTTAGTAAATATTGTTAAAATTGCGCATTTATGAAGGTCCCCTCATAATATAACATATAATTCCGTACAACAGAAGCAACCTCCATAAACGTTTTAATACCCGGCGCGTATTTAACATGCATTCGTGTACACATATATATAAAAAAACTGCCGGAAACACACTTAATACTTTATTTGTTTTCTGTACAAATTGAGAGAGAAGGAACAACAAAAAAAAATCAAAAAAAAAACAAATTAACAACATCCACCAACACAGGCGTTTTACACAAAAATTGGGTAATTCTTAAAATAAATATCTTACTCAGATCTACCGAGTATACCCAGCTAAGTAAACGAATTTCATTCTTGTACATTGATATTAATTAGTGATTTGTGTGTTTCCACGAATTGAATTGAATTCAACTATTTTTTTTTCTCTGTTATGTCTCTCTCAGATTGTTAAATTCTCATTATATATTATATTTCAGTCATGTTGTGACGTCATGGTCACAATTTTTTATTGTACAAAAAAATGACAAGCAATAAAAAAGTCTATTGCACAAGTAATGACTTTAAAAGAAAATATCATGAACTGAAAACATAGTTTTGTCTAAATTTCTATGGTGCGTACACAATTTAGAAGAACAACTCAATATGATCCGAATATTGCATGTCATGACATGAATCTTTCTATAGTATATTATGCAGGTAGACCTACTAGAAGATGTTTTTTTTTCGGAATATAAAAAAGGGACCCTCCTAAATCGGCATTTTTTATGATCTTTTCAAAATTTGACTCTTCACTTGTGTGTGACCTCTGGCCATTTGAAGGTACAGTAAAAATTATAGAATTTTAAGGATAGCTATGAGGAATGAGGAATCGACTTTCTATTCTCACATAAGTGTACCACTACAAGTGCTGTACAACACGGTATATACTTCAATTCTAAATCATCACCATGAAAATAATAAATCATCAAAAAAATTATCTCTGAAATGAATTAAACATAAACAAAGGTGAGCTCATGTTCGCATATATATTTTCAGCGAAGAGCAGACAAAACTAATCTTAGATGTAATTCTATTAAGTGCACTTTAAATTATTATGTCTACATCTCTTTATACATTAGACAACCAACCATGTCATCAATTAATTCAATCTCTCGCTAAAATGATACATAAAATGATGAGTCAAAAATACATCCATTGAGACATGACACAAATGGATATCTTAATTCGCTGCCTTAATACCGATGTAATCAAATAGAAAAGTAAATTAAGAGAATTATGTGAACTTTAGTTTGAATTATAAAAGTTTTGTAAGAAATTTAAATTTTTAATTAAGAAAACTTTGGGTAATAAATTTGCACAAGACTCAAAGCAACTCAAAGTTGCCCTTGGTTGGCCAAGTAAAACGCCAATCTGTGATAGGTGATCAGTATTTCTCTAGGTCATCTAAATTTAGCTTTAATATCATTCAGTTTGGATTGATTGAGTCACAATTAATTCTCGATAAGTTTTGTTATGTCTTAGAGTAAAACCATATCGAAACTCTACAGCAAAACCATTGTCGAGCGAGTCTTCTAGTTATATTGACAACATCAACAAACCTTTTCGTAACAGTTTAGCTATACCAAGCAAACCCATTCATTATCTATGACGGCAAAAAAAAGCCGGAAAGCGGCATCGATTCAAAGGTTTGGTGACCTATTTAATGTTAATAGAATATTGCACCAAACAGCGTTTTGTTTTTATATACAACGATTGGGCTGAAATATTTTATATGCTCGATTTTTGGTAGAAAAGAATTTTATTTTTACTGCGACTAAGTCTTTTACATCCGTTGCAAACATGCAATGGAATTCGAATGCGTATTATCTTATCTAAGCATTTTTGTGTATAATCCTGGTTGATTGGAATAGACCCAAGAACTGATGATGTTTGTTATCTTAAAAATCACCTTCGCTCAAACGAAAATCGATATTTCAGTTACGGAAGACAGTTTTCAATTTATTGGTCTGTGGAAGGATTAGTAAAAGTTTCTGATTATTTGAATACGAAGTCTATTAATAGCGATTTGTGGAATTTTAAAATTTTATTATTCAATCGAAGCCGTTTTGTTCGAAAGATTGATGAGCGAGACCAGCCAGTAGAATCCGACTCCTAGGACTCGAAAAAGTACTCACAGCTAAAAACAATTCACATCAAACGGTTGACAAAAATTAAATTATGTTCTTTTGCAGACAAAGTATTAAACCAGAAATCGTAAACATATCTTTTCACCCATAACCAATACATATGGCACGCCAAATCGATCAAACCAAAACCTATACAAAATGCTTATTATCTTCAAAATAAAACCGATCATTGTGGTTACATCACCTTATATCACCGAACTCAGCAACAATTGTTGTAATATTGTAATTAAAATTCTTCGAATACCTTTGGAATGTGTCATGCAAAAAAATATTTTGCTGAAGTTGATGATGAAATATGAAAAACGTGTAAACAAAATGAAAATAATGTTGATGTACGACAGCGTTGAATCGTTGTTTTTTTTTATGGTTTAATTGAAAGTGTAAATGATATGACTGTTTTATTAAAGAAAGTGAAATTGAAAATTTAAATGTAGTAATTGCAATGTAGGAGAAGTTGGATATGTATTTCAATTCCATTATGCAGGCCGTTTCGAGTATCACAACAACAAGTTTTTTCTTTCTGAGCTCATTGTACAATGTAAGGTTTTTATGATTACAGTAAAACATTTTTAGAAAAAAAAATAAGGAAACACTTGACGACTAATGACTAACTCAACTGAGAATAACAACCCAACGTAAAATTTAATGAGCATAAGAACTACGAAATGCAAAAGTTATAAAAAGTTTCTGTTACAGAAAATAATTTTTTTATGGAAGAAAAACCCTTCCAACAATGAATGTTAACATTTTTGACTGTATTCGTAACGTCATCGGATACGATGGTATCAATCATAACCTACGATTCCACATGATCGACAGGATCAAAAGTTAATCAATTTTTTAAGTGTGATGTTAAAACCTGTCATCTGTTTTCGGTAACGATTGCACGAATAAGCAACAAGCTCAGACTAATAGGGTCTTATTATATAGCAAAACGTATGTTCAAAAAAACGAAGTAGAAGATTTGATGTCAACAAATATCTCAAAAACATTTGATAAAATGAAGTAATAGATCCGATAAATGATAACTTGCCAAATGGATGGTTGAGTAGGCTGTATCTATTCAAAAAAAAAAATGACAAATGTTTGGAAACAAATCAAAATTTATTCTTAAGAAACTAAACAAAAGTTTAGACAAATTAATTCGAGATCAAGTCATTAGTGTCAAATTTGGGGGACTAAGTGGATGACTAGGACTTCGCCTCGGATTTAACGGCAAGAAAGTTGATCAATCAGAGAATGGATAAGAAAAATCTTGCCGAGAATCATGCACCATTGTCAATGCACTACGGAGTTGAATGGATAGCGGCCATACTATCAGGATTCTCCATTGCTCCGGCTGTATCGATCATAGACAAAGCGATTGTTTCAAATGCTAGTGGCAATGAAAAGCTTCTTTCTAGCATCAAAACCAGTGTGAAGGTTTTTTTCAAACGGCCAGTGAGTTTTATTCGCCAACCAGCATTCTTATTGGTTTGGGGAGTGTATACTGGAACGTACATGGTGGCGAATTCCATTGAATTATTCTGTCAACGATCCAAAAAGTCTGAAGTAATACCAAAATTCGTTGGATCATTCATAGCGAATGCATCGCTGAGCATGTGCAAAGACAAGATGTATGCACAGATGTTTGGTGTTGGCGTTCCTAGGCCATTTCCTGCCATCGGTTATGCTTTGTTCGCAACTCGAGACGGTTTAACAGTATTAGCGTCGTTCACATTGCCGAAACCGATCGGAAAAACCATCTACGAAAACTCTTCAATAGGCAAACAAACTTCCGAAAACATTGCACAACTCATTGTTCCATGCATGATTCAGTTTGTATCCACACCGATACATCTGTACGCGCTGGATAGATACAATCGATCTGAGCCGAACGTTAGTCACTTTGAACGGTTCGTACGCATTCGACAAGAATATGTGAAATCAGTATTGGCGCGGATTGCAAGAATTCTACCGGCATTTGGTATTGGTGGAATAATAAATACATATCTTCGTAGGTCAGGAAGGAAGTACCTCCGAACGCATTACAACGCCACGTGAATGAAGCAATTGTCTTGAAAGAAGCTAATAAATACGGTCGTAAATTCCAAACGTTTACGAGTGCAAATTTATATCTGAATAAAAGCTGTGCAAATATGCTTGATATGAATTTCGATTTATTTATTGAAGACATCAGTCAACAAACATACCCCATAAATTTTACGAACGCGATGTTACACGTTTACCAAGCACCCCCTCACGCCTATACAATAGTACATAGCATCCAATCAAAATAATATAGATAAATAGATCAAATCATTCATTCGATACACAATTTTGCAGACGACATATGTTCGGCATAGTTAACGTATAAATTGTTAAAATCGGATTGCTCATATGTACACAATTCGATTATCAACGTTTCGAAGTGTGTTTACCATTTATGGGTATATGCCTTTCATTCAATCCAAGTATGACGCGAATCAATGAAATCAATCGCTTGATTAGTTATTACAAACATTCACGTGGAAATATACATTACCAATTTTACAAATCGCATTCATTCGTTAATTTGCTGGAAAAATATTTTATGAATTCTTCGGTTTTTTTTTACATTATAGCCAGGTAGCCAGGTGTTTAACCTCCAACAAATTCAATTGTGAGATTAAAAATTTTCCTAACCGAAACCAAAGACAATAAACACTGAAAAAAATAGTTTATTGTTGTTGCGAATAGTGTCATCGTGTCGTAGACTACCATCTAGATACGAATTAGTCAAGTGTGTGAGTGTGACAAATTATTTATGATGGACATTGCACGATGGTACGAAATTTTTACGAAACAATGGAAGATATTTAATCGCAATTTTTTGCTTTTAATTTCTGATATTTCGTTTCAAGACGGCAAACGGATGGACTGTCAAATTTGGAGTCGGGGCATAAAAAAAACCGCTAAATTTGTACATCAAACTACAGTTTGAAAATGTAAGATTCATTTCTAAGATTTTGTATACTTTCGTTTAATTAACGATTCATGTCAGTCGAATAGAATAGTGAATGGTTCACATCTTATCTGAATGTGGGTATAATCTCACACGACATTTAGTATAAAATTGTAGATTTTGTAGCTTGGCAGTTGATCGTAAAAATAGAATTTTTATTTTTTCGTAAAATTATGCAAACAGTTGACCAGACAAAGTACACGAATACACACATGTTTGGATGTAAAAACTACTCATACACACATGTTTGGATGTAAAAACTAGCACGAGAATATTTTAAGCAACAAAGTATATGAATATTAAAATTTATTAAATATAGAAACAAGGTCGTATATTAGATCAATTTAAAAGGGGGGAAAAGCCGACCTAATTGTTGAACGGTACATGCATGTACAGTGTAATAGTAAATCTGCGATGCATACAACAACAGCGAATACACGAAGTGTAACTGTAGGCTAAAGCCAAAATCCTTAACAACTTTATAGAAAAAGTTCCACGTTGTAACGATATCGTTTGGATTTTTTATCATTTCGTTACAAGTACGTTACCATCTCTGTAACGTTATAACTCTATTCCTAAAATCATTCAGTATGCTGATACTTTAATTTTTACATAAAGTTACAAAAAGTAACGATAAAAATAACGTTATGGCGGATGCCTGGCCAGGCCAGAAGAAAGCGAGTGAGTATATACAAGTATAATCTTCGAAGGAATCATCTGTTGAATCATAATTTGTACATCTAATAGGATGTGCATCGGTTACAATAGCGTAGTGTCGTAGTCTTCAAAAGGAAACACCGATTTTTCGAGAATCAATTGTGATAATGTTCCGAATGATTCATATTAAATTGATAAAATGCATGTAAGTTAGACGAGCGATCATCAAGTACTATACATATAAAAACGGTTTTGACAAACGCCGTGTACCGATTGTATAGAGATAGTAACGAGGAAAAATAAAGATAAGATTCGTTATCTGTACCGTAGTGGTTGCAGATTGTAAATATCATAACCAACAGATATCAATAAAGTATTTTAAAACTTAATTTAACTATGCCGGTTGCTTCTGACAGGTGGGCGCTTCTACATTATATTAGACAATCTCTCAATTCTCAATAAAAAGACCATGATCTTACAATTCCCTTTAAAAGCGTGGGTGTATTGAAGATGACCGATACCCATTATTGATTTCCATCAAATGATATGTAACAATACAAAAAAAACTACTGCTCGTACAAATAAACCTTACATATTCATGTGTAAAATGCCTAACCCAATTAAATGAACCATAAAAATAACAACAACAGCTACAACGAAAAAATAAATTGTACTTACGCTTCACAATATGGTAATTTATTAAATCCTTTGTAAGTTTTCATATTTAAGGTCATTCCACACTCGTGACATTTGAAACATGTTTTGTGCCATGTCTGTAAACAGAATAAAAAAGGTTTTTATTTGTGAATTAAAATACAAAATTTTTATTGTAAATTTTATTAATTCCTAAACTTAGAAACCGAATAAATTTGTTTTTGGTAAATAAACATTTGGTGTAGCGAGTGGTGGATATCGAATTATCAAATTCAATTTCAACGAGAAAATAATTGAAAAAGATGGAATTCGTTTGTAACCGATAAACGCACCGAACAATGAATTCGAGTTAAAACTGAGCTAAATTTAAGCGACTAATCTCTTTCTCATACGGTTTATCTGTATACGTTTCACCAAGGCAAGCAAATGTTTATTCAAAATTCATTCATTATCTTGATAACTGAAAACAATCAATACAATTCATCAAAATTCAACATTAACATTTTTGAAGGTGAGGTAAGAAGACGCATGTAATTGAAATTAAAAAAAACCGCACAGAAAAGTGTAAGTGACTGTCTTGGTCTTCATACATACATACAGAGATGTTTCACAACAACAGTATGTATCTACTAGTATAGTTACGACAGTCATATTGGTTTATATTTGAAAGTTTACTGACTGTTTACACTATACTTTGCATTGTATTTCGATGTCAATATGTTTCGTACATTAATTTTGCTTTAAATGTAGACAATATTGACCGCTGCATTGTTTACATTTCTACTAACGCTTTTAAGTGCGATAGTTTTGTTGACTACAGTGAACGACATCTCAAATGTCTCACTGTCATTTTTTTCAGAGAATGTCATTGTGAATTTGCAATGACACAATAAAATTCTCAGAAAAATTTGACAGTGAGACATTTGAGATGTCGTTCACTGTATTAAAAAAAAAGAATAACGGACCCACGAATAGCAAAAATAAAGCGTTAGATCGTTTTGCTAGCATATTTGGCTGTTTATAATTCAATAAATCAGCAGCTAAAAATGGAATAACAAGAGGAAATTTTTGCGTTTAACTAGAAATCAATTTAATAATTTAATTACACGCACGGTTTGGAATAAACAGATACAAATTTCTGTTTTTTTTAAAGATCTCTACAAGTTCCGTGCTGAAAGTGTGTAAGTAACAAAAGAATTTTTATTGTTCTGAACAAAGTTAAGTTTTTTATACAAATGTCGGCAGGTAGAATTTTTCGATTCACAAATAATATCCTTTGGGAAAGTAGATTGCAGGAAAATTTCTTTATTTGACGAAAATATCAAAAATTTCCTTTATTCATTTACTCAAAACGGACTTCATGGCACGTTGCTCAGAACCTATCGCAGCTTTTAACAAATATTAGGAGAATTTTTGTAAGTGTCTAGATTTTGTGACACTCAAATGTAGAAAATTACGTCTTACTGGAAGAAAACTGGTATTCCGTCGGTTATTGACAACTACAGCGACAATGAAGACCTCCAGCTAATGCTCCATAATCAAAGGAAATACACGTCTACTGTTCCAATCTTTTATTTTGGCGAGTGGAGACAGTATAGCCCGACCTGAAGGGAAGGACGGTATTCTTACTTGTCAAAATAAAAATTTGGAACCACGTACTGTGCTTTACGTGATTAGAGAATTTAAATGCATATTTGATATGACTGAAGCGCCCTTGACATTGCCTTAACAAGTTAAAGAATTTGTGCGAAACATTAGGAAGTAATAGATTTAGCGATGAAATCACAATACGTGTTGCCGCTTGTAAATGTGCCGAATTTTCTTTTTCTAGCAAATAGAAAATTTAAACTCATCAATTCAGTCGATTTAACGTCGCAGTCGGACCTTACTCAAAGTATAGCTCTTATTTTCACATCGAATGCGATATCTAAAAATCCATTCAAATATATATTCATTTTACAGCTCGCTCACTCATAATCGTCACATTAAAAAAAAAACAAAAATCAAAATATATGATGTGAGCAGCGTACAACCGTTTTTTTGCAGTTCAATCAAGATAACCAACCTTGACCTGATCCAATAGAAAATGAATTTGTGCTAAATAAAGTTGAACAAAACAAAAAAATTGAATTAAAAAAAAACGCGTCGTTGTGCGCGAATATCTCGTTTGATCTCATTCCCTCCTCCTCCTCCTCCTCCATGCTCTTTACAAACTACACTCACGACGACATTCGATACAAATAATAATAATAAATCGCTGCATTGATAAAACATTATTCAACCGTTTCATTTTCGTTGTTGCATGTTAAAAAGGAGTCCCACCATTTGAATCGTGCTTTGGTGTATGAAAAATAGGTTCAGATATGTTTATTGCGGATGACATCACTTTGTTGGTTTATTTAATTTTTTTTTCTTCTCTCATTTTAATTGACTGAATAGGCAAAAATTCCATTCATCCAAATGGAAGCGAATAAATTTGACAACGGTGTGTTTATGCAAATTTTGTTATCAAAAAATGGATGATTCTGGCAAATATCATTTTCGTATTATAATTTGAATTTTTTTTGTTACTTGAAAATAGTTTGAGCTTTTTGGTCGTTATAAATCTCAAACCTGACCACAAATGTCATACGTTCTCATTAAAGAAACGAGCAAACAATCGTAGGCCGAAACTATTTGATCGACTTAATCAATTAGAAACAAGCTTTTTATATCACATCACGCACAGTAATCAGCCAGGTCAGGAAATTCAAGTTAAACTATGATTTTGGATAAAATGTTCGAAAGGTTAGTGGCTTTGGGTGATTATGATTTAAAATCTGTTACACTTATTTACTTCTCCAACTTTGAATAGCTTTCATTGTTTGCTTAGTATCACTACCTAATTGATCTTCTTCGAGTTTACCTTTCGTTCGTTAAATAAACATGAGAAGAATATATTATGGATTTCAAACAAGGTGTAAATACATATGTGTTAAGTAAATATAATGATTATGGCTATTTTATGCAAGTAAAATAAATTCGAATTTGAAAGAATTTGGAAGAGGTTTTTTTTGGGAGTTCTCAACCGGCCGGAGCAATGTCGTAATCATTTCATTTTGTTATAATAACAAACATTTTACGTAAACTACAATTCAAGTAACTTGGAACAAATTCTTTGAATTAAAATCCAAAAAAAAAATCATTTTCACCAACACAAAAGCAACAGATTTTTGTCGATCTCTGAACGCAAAAGGACAGAGCTGTAGAAAATCACCGTAGCCATTTACAACGAACCGTACTACTCTTGTTTTTAACGATTATTACACAATTTCCAATCAATCGAATCAAATCTTATTCCAAAATTATTTAATTTCATCAATTGCATATGTAACCATGACCATATCTTCAAAGTCTTATGCAAGTTAAATCGAATAAAATTGTTGTTGAAAAACAAACCTTGTCAAGACACTTTAATTCCTCAATTGGATAAACAATTTTATTGCACCGTGCACAGCTTTTATTCATTTTGAATATTGTTATTACAGTTTTTGAACTAGTTCTCGATTCAATTAATACTCACTAACTATTTATTAGTTTGTAACACACACTGTATAATTTACTTGCGGTTTAATGTATTCGATAAAAACTAAAAACACGACTGCGAAATAATAATTTTAACACGAACTCTCGTACGGCAGAATAAATAATAGTGAACCTTTTCGGTTTGAACCGTTTCAACCAATGAATGTCTCGTTCGAAGAGAGAGAGTGTTCGACGTTCGAATGATGACAAAACTAGAGTGCGATAGTGCGGCATCTACATTTGATATTCGCTAACAATTTCAATTGAAAATTTGAAAAGTGATGAGAAATTGAGTTTTCTTCATTTTGGGTGTTGGATATTAATCGATATGGTTTTCTGTTGCATAATTCGTACTTTCTTTATGTTACGTACTTGTGATGTGTAAATGAGTCATTACTTTCGTTATTAGAAGAGGTTCTTGTTTCTATATTTACGAGAACGCAAACTACATTGGCTTATTGGAAATCTGTTCTTTGGAGAAGGCTCGGAAACCGGTTTTAGATATAGTGTGGAGATAATGTCATACAACCGATCTCCACCCTTCGTTAAAATGGAATCGAAACTCGGGCCATCTGTTTCGATATAGCGAAAAACTTTTGTGAAACACAAGTAAATGATCAGCTATTTTACCTCCACACTCTATCTACCTTCTTGGAAAAATTTGAGGAAAATATTTCATTTCAGTGAATGTGTTACAATCTCCCTAATGGAAGTTCAAATAAACTATAACTTCGTGTAAAGCATTTCAAGCACAAGATGTCATAGTCGAGAGCTGCTGAATGTTATGTATCAATTAGTTTTTTACAGTGTCAAGTCTCTCTAGGTCCAACTTCTCTATCTAGGTAAGAGGGTAACTTTTGTAATTGCTAGAAAGTAGGTAGACTCTTGGATCCTATTCCATATTTACCTTCAAATTAAAATCAATGAAAGCTCTAAACTTACTTTAAACTTACCACCACGCGTTAATTTAACCTTTCACAGACGGCAAGCATATTATTCAAACATGAAACAGTCTTCAAATCTATTACTTCATTGATCTCAATATTGTCGGCAAACTAAAATGAAATCTTTCACTTCATTTGTTTTTCTCTCATTTTTCATCATCGTCGTTGTCGATAACAAATATGTTTTAGCTTTTTCTCGTTTTCCGGTGCTTTTGTATATATTTTCTCATGAGCTTTGATTTCAGATTCCGATTCGAATTTTCAAATTTCCTTGATAAATTCGTGAGATTTAATGTTTTCTTCACATCTTAAACCTGAAAAAATGTCAAGTCACATTTTAGAATCAAATTTAGTTTGTAGGTCACAATGTGATCTGATTTGACCCGATAGTACTTTTCACTTCAGGGTTTTCACTTATAAACGTCACCGCATGAAAATTGATGTGATTAATGTGCGCCAGTTGCCAATTTCTTTTCTGGTTTTATTTCAAATTTACTCAATTTTTTGATTCAATTAACGATACATGGACCAAACGAACAACGTCACTCTCATCCAATTGTCTCTTTAATTATCAATTTTTTTCTTAAAATACGCGGATCGACAGCATAAACACACTCATTTCGCAACGGCTGCTGTTCAGACACCTCCACACAATGTCCCATGAAATTTTGAAATTGAATATTTAACCGTATTTAACCGAATTTGAATGTTTTGGACGAAGTAACTCGTCACTCCTCTCCATCATATTATATCGTCCCCGTTTGTATGGTTTTCCAGTGCATTTTGATAATCGTTTTAGTACCAATGGATGTGAGGTGCGATCGATGTGTACTACAGTCTGTGTCGAATGCATAATTTTCTAATTATTGTGATGACAAAAGAATTGAGTTTGCATCGTTTAAAAGTGCATACCACTGGTGCTGCGACTCAGTCATTGTGCGTTCTTCGATTTGAAAGTTCCAATTTAAAGGATGCGTAAAGCTCTGTTGCGATAAAGCCTGACAATCGACGGACAGATTGTTTTGCACTGGTTCCACAGCGATATTCAGTGATCTGCGTAAATGAAGCAAATCAGTTTACACTGCGAATCGAATAAAATTATCTTACCCTTTCGAGGTGCTAGCTGCTGACAACTTCTTACTACTTGTTGATTGCGAAACGACCAGGTCCTTGGTATCGTTTCTGTCTACTTGTAATTGGTCACATAATAGTTGTGTCTCATCGTCCGAAATTTCAATAGGTTCTTCTGGTGGTAATTCGATGATCTGAACATCACTCGAATATGTTTCGTTGGGATCGCATTCGACTAATTCAACTTTAATTTTCGTTTTCAGTTGGACATCTGAGTGTTCCGCACATCGAACCGGATGTGGATCAACCACTGATGCTTGCGGTTCTATTTTCATTCGATTCAAAGTTTCCACTTCTTCAAATTCGGATCTGAAGAAGTCATTCCAGAAATGCTTGATGGACTGCACCTTTCGATCTGTTTCGGCGAAATATTTTGTTAAATGTTGCTTGGCCCGTTCAACCGACCGAATTATGTTATTGCTCAGCTCTATTGCATCACTATATTGCGCCGGCGCTTCGCTGCTTTTAATGGCAATACATTCAACTGATGAAGTGTTTTCGTGAATTTTCTTCATAGGGCAAAACCTGGACGGTATCTCGGTAGTATCCGTATATTCCGTAGATTTTGCGTTTATCTGATATCGTTGAAGCGATGCTTTAAGCGTTTTGTAGCTTGAATTGATACATTCACCTGCCGGCGCGTTTGCACTGTTCACTTGGAATTTCGATTCAATTTTCAATTTCGACTTTGGACCAATTTTTGGTTTCGGCATCGCGAAGACATTGTTTGGTGATTGGAAATTGTACATCCGGTTTGGTAAATGACTAATTAAGGACTGAGTCATCCGATGACTCTCTTCATTCGACACGAAAAATCTGTGTCGTGTCCTTGACTTTGGTCCAATTTTCGGTTTTGTGAAAACATTATAACGCAACGAATGTAAACTGCGATCGGATGGTCGTTGAATCGTTCCCTCTCTGAATGTTGTAGGCGGAATCAATCCAATTATTGGATAATTGAAGTCCTCTGTCCTGAAAATGGCTGATGAGGTCAACTGCAACATTTTTTAAGCAAAAATGAAATGTCGTTCTTCGTTCAAAAAGAAAAAATTGGCATACTTCGTGAAGCCACTCTTCAAAATCCGCAAAATTTCTAGTAGTAGTCTAGATTCCGTTGGTAACACCAAGCGCACTACACACTCCTTTATCCCGTAATCATATTCGAATATCCGTTTGGCAGCATCGCTCCAGTAAAATTCCGTCGTTAATACGACCTGGCTGAACAATCCACGATGCCAGTTATCTACGTTTGACAAATTTGTTTCAAAGTCATATCGAATCCGGTCTTTTAAAGTGTACAGATCAGCGTCTGAACCCATTATCAACTTGATTGTTTCTTTTAGTACTTGTGGAAAGTTGCTAAATTTTTTAAATTCGGCATAGTCCAAACTGTTGAGTATCTTGAACAGGAATTCGTTGAATGGCTGTTCGCGCGCCTGTAATAGAAAGGTTTTTCGTACATTGACGAGACATTTAAGAATGGGTATTTACCGTTGCCTGTTTTTCAGAGGACACACGACTTAATGTTGACATTTTTCTTCCAAACCTTACTTTAATTTACAAAAAGAATAAAAGTGAAAATTTTACGAAGAACATGAAACACTAACTATGAAAACAAACAACGACCAGCTGTGCTTTGACATAAAAAAATCCGGCAACAAATATGTGGAGTCGTTCTTTTTTGGGGTTATCATTGTACAGAGCGACTAAAGTCAGGGTCTCACAAACACAAATCTCTCGAAAATGTTTGTCACCAAAGCGTTATTTTCGAAAAATCACTGTACTACTCGTTCTTAACCAATTACAGACGGCAAGCATATGACCAGTATTATTATCGGGTGTATTACTTCCACAGATCTTGTACTTCATTTTTTTTAAACATTCATGTTACTATATAAAGTACCGTATTAACCAGAGCTTGTCATTATCTTTGTCATCGTTATCGATAACAGATGAATGTGACAGAAATGATCTTGACGATTTCCGTCCAATTTATGTACGTTATTCGATCTTGAAAGTAACTAACAATCTCCTTAAATGTTCCAAATTCTCAGCTCGGTCACAGACGGCGAAAATTTTGTTGCTCTTTTTTGAGAAATAACTACGTTGTTAGCAACTCGGTGATAATTACTACATTACTTACCGATGGGGAATTGATGAAAATAGTACTTCTTGTGTGAATTTTGCCGATCGAGGCGTAGCCGAGAAGGGCCTTTTCTATCATTTGCCCTGTTGCCAAGTAAGGTATTTTATTAAAAAACTTGAGGTAAAGTATTGGATCGGTGAAGTAAAGTTAACTCTACCACACGTTTTTGAATAAAATATGATTAGACACCTCTTGCCCAAATTGTTATCGAGACGTGTGGGCATTGCGGGTCAAGTCGAAGGCGAGATCGGCAATGTCCACACGTCAAGATAACTATTTTGACAAGAGGTGCATACACTTTTTTATCTGCCGAGAACAGTCTGGCGATCCTTTAAACAAAGGAAGTAGTATCGCAATAAATTATTATTAAAAGCTTAAGGAAATTTCTTTATTTGAAATTTTCCAATTAATTCTTCCTCACTTTTATTTAATTTTTTTCTAATTTCAACTTTCCGTTCATATCTGCACTCTGTTTAGTTGCAGTTGTTTACGAAACGGCTACAATATCTTTTCAAAATATTTCCTTTTGCGTTGTTCTTATAAAATCTTGTTTCCGAGAAATACTTGAAAAACTGTATTAACTTTCCGAACGTAAAGCAGAGCGTGCAACGCTCACGGTACATTTACTTATTTATGCATTACATACATACGCTTTAACTTGCTTACCGCCAAGAAGCAAAGTCTCAAAGGTAATTTGGGTTTTAACAAAGAAACATTTTCATTCAAAACACAAAGATGCAACAAAATAATTTCCATTAAATTAAACAGCAAACATACAATAACTAGCAAAAAAGAAAAACTAAGACTTTGATATTACAAAGAAAGAACCTTGGATAGCTGGTAGTAACGTAAAACTTCAATTTTTCTTTTTAAATAAACTTGATAACATTAGAACTCATTATGATCTACGTAGCATGTAGTACGTATTTATTCAAAGAAAACTTGGAACATTTTTTTATTTTTATATCGTCAGATCATAAAAGAATCTTTCCTCGAAGAATCCAGCACAATAAAGAAATGATTTCAGCAATTTCGTTTCAGAAATTCAGTAAAGAATGTCTTACTACACACTTTATACACTTAAATATTCGCATAAGGAAACTCAATTTTATACATAAAAAAGAGAAAGCGCATTACATTGCTGATGTACCGCATATACATGATTTTTGAAGGAATTGTGGGTGTATCAAGTTGCGTTATATCGTCTACGATAACTTCACCACATACAGTTTTCCTAGAAAAAATTTAAAAGTCTGAAATATCCGAAGTTAGTTATACGCTGCGTATTCTGCTTTACGCAGTAACCTGTCAAATCCCAGCTGGCTCCTGGCTCTTTTCTAAACCAACGCACTTCAAGCAAAAGTGCTTCGAGTGACAGCTGTCAAAGAGAGTACTATTTTATATGAAAACATTTTCCAGATTTTTTTACAGTGTCAAAATTTGTTTGATACACTGAAGATATTTTGAACTTTGCTAAGAATATCTTCGGTATTACCTACTCAGAACGGTAAACACATCGCACTAAATTGTTAACATATTCACGTCGCCGTACGGAGCAAACAGAGTTTCAGAGCAAACAAACTAAGGGTTGTTAAAAGTGTAAGTTGTAATAGAAAATTTTACACTTAAACAAATGAAACAAAGTATTGGTGATGCAATTTTCGGTGTTTTTGTTGAGGAAAAACGAAATAATGTTTAAAAAAGAAAGATCCAAAATTGATCTATTGAAAAAAGACGAGCACAACGTAAGATCAACCAAGTATCGTCCATATACACGTGCTAAAGCTTAAGAAAGTTTTTTCCAAAACTTCATAAGTCACACGTATAAATGTAACGTGGGTGATTCTGTTATAGATACAAGGTGCAATGTATGTATATGATTCGCTAGACTTATTCGTGAGCAAATCGGTCTAGTGTTCGATAGAGCACTGAATCGAGTACCACTGTCGCCATGGCCTGATTAGAAATGGTATTTTTGAAATGCATATTAATGCAAACTGTCGAAAGACGTAATTAATTTCGTCACAGATCGAAACAGTGGTCGAAAAATCTTACTTGTAAGATTAACCTTTATCGAGGTATCTTCATTTCATGTCCTAAATTCATACAATTTGAATTACGCAAATCGAGGTTTCTCCATTTCGTTATTCTTTCCGAACTGAGTATTATCAAAACTCGGGCTATCGAAGAATCACCTCGCTTCCGCTAAAATTTGTGTGTTCGGTGAACTTTCCAACAATTCCGCTTTTTTTTATCGACAAACGGCGAAATCAACAGGATCAATGTTTATGTTTTGTTAGCTGAAATTCATTTGGGAATATTTTTCGTTTTGTTTGAAAAGCTATACATTTCATCCATATTTTGGATGAATATTGTATGTTCGTCTACAAGCTTTTCGCCTTCTGCTGAAAATAACAAACCGTAAATTGGAAGCTTTAGAATAACAAAACAATTCAACGTTACATTTTTCTTTATGTTTGTTCTATACATTTTGCACGAAGCATTTCGGATAAAAGAAGATAATGTGTTCCGTTATGGAATACAACAATATATATATAGGCTCTCTAGCACATTGGCATATAGGCACTGTACATTATGGGAAAAGATCTGAAAGAAGAAAAGAAAAGAAAATCAAATAAATATAAGAATATTCCATCAATAAGATATGCATAACTCAGTTAAGATATTCGAAAAGTAAATGTTGCGAGGGTGCTTATTCTTAACAGTAAAACGTGTATTATAAATATGTTTTGTGTAAGTAAGCATACACCGTGTGCGTTATGTACAACATCAATAATTTGTTTGTTTTTTCGTTAATGTAAATAAAATTGAATTTTCATATTTCAGTTGTCGTAACAGAACTTCCCGAACACTCTCTCATCCATGTAGAATTTTTTTTTATATTTATGCTATTAATTTCCAAGTTGTACAGATGGATGGAGCTGAGTGGAGTGTATCTGTCTGTCTGTATTATATTATACATTGAAGTATCATCGATTGAACGGACTAAAATCGTTGACTCGAAGAAAGGTGAAAAGTGTATTTAATGTTTTCCCTTTATTTTTCTCACATCTTTTTATTTGGATTGGCGTACGTGTACATGGTAAAACGACGCACATATATACCATCTGCACCATAAATAATTCAAAAGGATGTGTCAATGTGAAGATAATAAAGTTGTCGTACTCTTTTGTGTTAACAATTTGCATAGGATTGAAATATAGTGTAGAAAGCTTCCTTATTTGGCGAGATGATTGTATCAGCTAAAATGCAATTGCAGAATAGTTATTTAAACAACTTGGTGATGAATGCTTTTCTTTTAGGTATTAGATGTGTATTTATTAAGAAATCATTTTTCACTGAGTTGCATTCAACATTTTCTTAAATAAATGAAGGCTTCCTAGTTTCCGAAATGGAACAATCTCACAACAGAGCGCTTTAAGATGTATTTTTTTCTAAACTGATTGCTTAGCTTAAGGGCTTAAGGGCTGGGGTGACGACTCAATGGCATAATGGTTAGCACGTTTGCTTTCCAATATTCGATTGAGTTGTCAGTGTCGGTGGTTCGAGCCCCAACCAGGTTTAGCACTGCTATAGGTACTAAGCCGCAATATTCAAAAATCCTTGTGGTCCCTAGTGTTAGGTCATTACAATACCATGTAAAAGTGCCTTCACTAGCTATAGCAGCAAATGGTAGCCGAATCTGTCACTTAAAATGTGTCCTCCCGGTTGAAGAATAACCATACGCTGTATATATATATATATAGGGTTCATTTACAAAGTACGCACTCTCATTAGGGGAATGGGTTCCAAGACCGCGTGTACTTTTATTTTTAAAAAATGTACCAAAGAAGGGGAGGGATTGACGATCATATTTATCAATTTTGACCCAGATTTTGCTTCATGCATCACGTTAAAGTACAAGTACAAATAGCAGAGCAAGAAAAATTGCAACAGTTTCAGGTCAAATTCAGGTTTACAGGTAGGTAGCAGAGTAAGAAGTTATACGACCTGAATTGTTCAGGTTAATCATCCTTCAAAATTCCTAAGTAGATTGTGCTTTCACATTTTTGAAGAACAGCAAACCTTAGAGAAACGATAAGCCTACCGCAAAAAATCTATTACTTCAATAAGGTAAGCCAAAACGTTTTTTTCATAATTTTTTTTTTCTTTCAGAAATCGGTTAAAAAATGAAAATAAAGATACCCGTGTCTCGTCTTTTGAAGGAAAAAAACTTGAAACCGAAAATATTTTTCAAATAATTCGGACGAAATTCTTTTGCAAATGCGAAAATTTAATGCCAAAATTCTAAATATGAATTATTCTTTATGAAAGTAATTAAAATGTGAAAAGAAAAATTTGTACAAGCGGTGAGTCAATACAATATTTTCCAGATTTTTTTTGTGAACTTTTTTAAAAATTTGAATTTCGTCTCCATTTTTGGTGAACCAATCCCTCTCTAGCAACCAAACTTCGTTTTGACGCAGTCAAAACACCACCTTATTTTGACAAATGTGATACTGACTTTTTTTTGTAGTAGAGTTTCCGTACCGCGCTCTTTCTTAAAGCATATCCATATCACGCGAAAAAGACAAATTTTAAACTTTATTTCATTTTCGTCACAATTACAAATTATTCATTTTCGAACAACAAAATGGTAACATAAGACGTAATAATTTCAACACAAAAAAGGACATCGCTGCTCATACTTCATTTTTAAAAGTGTAAAATTTTCTATGACAGAATACACTGTACAGATTTACTACCTTAATTTTCCTAGTTTGGATGCTAGAGAGGATATTGGTGAATATTTTTTAAAAATCGTGTTTAATGTACAATTTCTGTGAACTTTGTTTAAAGCTCACAGTTTTTGCACATTTTCTCCGCTGCATGCGTCATTATAAATTAAGTTGTTGTTCAGGACGAGAATATCTCAGGCGGATGAAACGGAAGTACGTATTTTCATACTGAGGACGAATAAGCTCCATGTACCTCCACAGACCTCTATAGATAATTTATAAATCCTGTAAATCTTTCTCGAAAATATGGGTGAAAAGTTGTACCATAAAACTAAACCTTTGTCCGTCTTTCAGTGATTCATTGATTGTATTTTTATTTTATGTTACCAACGCACAAAATTTCGTGTTAATCAAGAAAACAAATTCTGTTTAGAATGACTAAAATCTCATTATTTCATTATTATCATCCATCTACGAACTTAACCTCATGATTTTCATTCTTTGTCGACTAAAACTAAAATTTTGAGAATCATTATCAACTCAGCTTTACGGATATGTCAAGTGATTTGCTGTCATAAGACCCTGACTATCAGTCAAAGGAATAAAGAAAAACTTAGACAGAGATTACGGCTTTTTCTTGTCGTGATGACTAGTCGCATATTCTTTAAAAGGTTGATATCTATAAATTTTATTATAATACGATATTATCGTTTCAGATTGTCCTTTTTCTCCTAGAACTCATAAAATAGTTCGTTTGCTAAATGATGCAAGCTAATCTTATTGATATTGAATTGAGCACAACAAGTACACCATCATCACATATCTGCCCAATTTCTATTAGACTGGAAAGCAATCGAAATGTTTTCATTTCGATTGCATTTTTTCTAAAAAAAAACATTTGTGTACAAATTCTTCAAATTGCTTTACATCCTCTTATCTAAAATAACGTTATTCCCATCCTCCGGATGGCCAATTTTGTCTGTGCTTTTGAAGAAAGAATGAAGAAAAAAAAACCATGCAAACATGTTTACCATTTCGGAGCATTTGTGTTGTGCTTTGCATTTGATTTTGTATTTTAATATTTCATTCGGTTATCTCCCGTCTCTCTACCGTAACGATCGCAAAAGAATGCAAATCTAAACAAACTCTATGAATAAAATATCACAGTCGCGTCTTCGCCAGAAAAAGCATCGGTATGGAATGTGAGTGTATGAATAACATTAATCATATTATCTGACTTGAATTTAAAGGAACAAAAAAAAAACAACACACAATCACCTGTGTATAAAATTAAAAGCTCTCCGTTACTTCGACGATTCCGACCGATGCAACAATACCGTATTATATATAAAAAGCAATGTATGTCCTATATACAACGTCACATATAGTATGCACATTTTCTTTTTGACTTCGTTTTATGTAGTGTACATAGTGAATATACAAATAAACTTTTACATCATATGCATCCAACGGATCTGAAAATTTTCTTATAACGCATGCGTTATCCTTATGCGCGTCTAGTGTCCGTTTTTCCGATCGGTTTTTTTCACATTTTCCATCGTCTGGTTGAATATTCAGTTTTAGTTCGCTGCGGGTTTTCTGATGAAAAACATTTGAAATTTTGATGTTCGTTGGTTATTTCGCTGTATAGTAACGGTTTAATTACACAGAAAAAAGTGTAGAGAAAAAAATTCAAAAAATTAATAGAAAATGAAAATTCTTTTGTTCTAATAATTTATCAATCTTTGTTCAGCTCAATTTTGAGGTGTATATCAACGACAAAATAAAAAGTGTTGAGCAAAGACATTAGAACCAATAGAAAATCATTTGGATTTTGTGGATGTTAAAACTTTGTTGGATATTCAAATAAAAATCGTTTTTCTACCCTTGACTGATGATATTACGTGTATGATGTGATAGGTGGATATTTTATGAACAATTCTAATGATTTATTGGTTCGGAAACATTCAACCGAAAAATAGAGAATATTACGTAAAAGTATCAAAGGGCAAACATTCGGAAAATTTCTGCAATAATTTTCATACGGTTTTCATTGTATGTACTTCTTCCCATGTTAATTAAAACAAAAACAAAAAAAAACTTTTATTAATTTCGAAAGAATTAAATATAAACATTGTTTTCGTTGACGTTGACACACAATTTGGTCAAATAATTTTTTGTTTAAAAAAAAACATCATTATAGTGAGACTAAAATAGACTGTCGAAAAAAATATACAATTTACCCACTTATATGCTCGTAATAAAATTTTTGCGTGTGATTTTGGTGCCAGGATTACTCATACATAGTTAAAAACCACTGACCGACCAGTACTGTGAGGTCGAGTTTTAATATTAGAGAATTGGAACAAAATCTTATATTAATATAAAAAAATTTGTGTACACGCACATCGAGACGTGTGGATTTTTTTCGGTGCTTTTCTTTTCTTTTCGACCATTTTATTTATTCGTCAAGGTGGGTTATTTTCGTTTATAATGCGCTTTATTACAATGCCTATTTAATTTAGAAGATGCAATATTATTAGCCGAACCTTTATACACCAATTTTATATTTTCCTATATATCTATTCAAACTTGTATCGATTTTCTTTGTATAATGACTGAATTATATGAACATTGCTCGACACAAAATATTTCGAATAAATCGAAATACAAAAAAATGGGAACAATAGGATAATTACCATCACGTTAATTGTTTTAGGAAGGAAGCTTTTTTGTAGGATTTTTTTTTTGATTAACTCTGTCGTAACATTTGGAGACACGACAGTAAACAAAAAAAAGTGAACGAAATATTCTGAAAGTCATAAAATATCATCTGATATAGCAAAGTCAAGGCAACATATTCGGATTCTATTTTTAGTTTCCATTAACGAAATATGAAAGAAATGAAAGTGTGGTGTAAAGAAAAGTATTAGCAAAAGCAGAAGAGAGCTTATCAACGCTATTTGGACATTTAAAGTCTTGAGACTTACTGTAACTCTGTAACTGATTTTTGATTCACCTTTTCAAAAGTTATAGCTCTCAGCGGTTCATCTGTTAACGATAGTGACAACGAAAGTAAGCGAAGGCCACTTTCCAGTGTCCATTTATATATCAGAATATATGTTAAAACAAATGAAGTAAATGATTTTGCGTCAATCTTTACACCAAAGAAGTAATAGACTCGGTGATATGCCGTCTATGAAATGTATTATTTTTCGATATTTAAATGTCTGTAAACGGGCTTATAGAAAAACAAACAAAAAGAATGCTATAAATATACATTGGAATCATACTAACATTAGTTGAATGTTCTAGTGACTCTAACGTTTTGCCAGATTTGCATAAAAGCAACAACAAAGGGAATATTTAATGCCGACTGTCTAAAGTTTCTACATTCAGTAACGAATTCAATTTTAATACATATAAGTTGCAACAAGTCCGCTTTAATTTCGTATGAAAGACGCTCAAATGCAATCCAGAATTGTATATTATAAGTTTAATGTAGTCAAAAACGATTAAGAACATGAATCTAAACTTTCCCTGTAATGAACACAGTTTTTGAAATATCTTTGCTGTTGAATCCCTTTGCTTTAATTAATTGGTTCCGTTTTTTTTTCCATTTTAATAAATCGTTTTCAAGAGGAAAAAGCAACAGAAATCGTTTCGGTTTACGACTCTCTCTCTCTGTGTAATTGACTGTTTTAAAACACAACTGTCGAGCGACGACGGAAAAAGCTCGCCATAAATTAAACATCAAAGACAACACCACAAATCTATTTCTCTTGGATTCTTGCCGTTTATATCGTTATATCGACTCATTGTCTACGTGAGATAAGATACCTATGCTCTTGAAGTTGATTATGCAAAATGGGTACGTCGATATAGGTTGTATGTATTTAATGAACATTTCGGTATATTTTGGTCTATATCAAACATATTAAATAGAAGGGTACACAACGGGTATGGTTGTTAAAATTCCAATATTGTTCAGATTTGGTCAAATCTGTGATTATATCACCACCATTGATTTAGGTAAATAGCCAATATAATGTATTTGTGACTTGATCTATAAATGTCTGATGTGTAGCATATTTCTTTGAATTGTATTTGTTATGTATGTATACAGTACACAACATATGCAGGACGATATTAATGATTATTGATTGGATGAATAATTCATTCGGAAATATCCCACAAATAATACAAGTCAACAGAAAATGAATAAATTTATTACTTAAATTAATGAAAAATATTGCCAAGAACACCGAGCAACAAAACAAATATTTATATGCTATGCACACCCATTCACCATTTTCTTCCTGTCATTCTGTATTTATTATTTAAGAATTTTTAAAACTTCTGCCACGATGTAGTACCAATCTAACATCCCTGTTCAGTTGTTAAGTGGGTCAGTTTTTATTTCTCGGTAGAACTTTATTTCTCTCGCAGCTATCGTGAAAAATAAACATCACCACGGAAGACGGTTACATTTTCACCTTATATATAAGGTGTACGTAAAAGTTTAAAAATAAATTCAACCATTTATTTCGCGCTGGCAGAAGGAGAACATTTTTAATAGAATTAATAAAAAAAACGCCGAATGAACAACCGTGAATTTAAAATTCGTACGTAGCAGTACCGAAATATGGGAGATTAAATGTTGAAGACCTTTCCGTGGGAAAACATCTTCACCCGATTCTTCTCATAATAATACTTCATTTCTATGATCGATTCCATTCAGAACACTAATTAAAGTAATATGCTCCTTTCGACTTACTCACCCACATCAAAACAGTAATTAGTTCGAACTTTTAGACACATTGACTGTGTATGGTATACGTCCGACCAATTTATGCAATATTAAACAAGCATCAAGTGAAGCGAAGATTTGTAAATTAAATCCAAGTTCGATGAAATTGGTAGAAAAGTTTAACTATGATGTATATATATTGAACTATATAGACTAGAGGGTGTGTGGTACGTTATTTCTCATAGAATTATATACACACACGGTAGTATTATCCATTTGAACACACTCTATTCCCCAAAGCCACACATTACATGTATCGACGTTTGTATTTGGTTAATGGTAGATGATGGACGCTTAATGGGAGGATATTAACGAAAACAACTTCAACGCGAACTCGAACGTACAGCTGGACGCGTATTTTCCATTCGCATTAATTTTAATTCGTTGAATTTTCAGTATTGTTAAATTGTATTGGCATTATAATGGTTTATGGGCTCATAAAGTGTTGATCTGAAAATGTTTTTATTTCGATCGAATAGGATTTTTCAGCTGGAATCTTGCACAAATCAAAATTTATATCATTTGACTACGAGACTGACTGAAGATAAAGTTGAGAAAATTGGTATCGTGACTGTAATTTGCACTTTATTTCTTAAAAGGTTTATCTCGGTTCTATAACAGTATACCGTCTGGCAGAGCTACAATTTATTTCGTTTTTTTTTTGCCTAAGGATTTCGAAAAGTGTAAATTTATGTCAACAAACAATTTATGCAATCACAACCCGTTTGTATTCTATTTTTATTGTGCAAAGTCTCCAATGAATTGTTAAAGTATGTAGATAATGAATTTAAGTAGTTAGGCTATTTATGTTCTTGTTTTTTTTTTTCCTTCTGTACTTCGAACATCGTTAGCTCCTAGGCATGCATTTACATTAAAAAGCCGAGCAAAACTTATCGCTATTCAGTCCCCCATATGTCTGTAAATTTCTGTAAAGTTTGGCATAAAGTCTTTTAATGTATAGCTGAATTTAATGGGAAAAGTTTTTATTGGTTGTGTATACATGTGATTGTTATCTGGCTTGTCTATTTTGTATATAATATAGAAAAATATGGATCATGTATATAAGCAGGTTACACAGTAATGTTGGTGGAAGAGAACCATATCGATGATCGCTTAATAGGATGTAATTAAATACAGTTTGCTAAATGTACCAACGACAAAATCATTTTTTTTAGATTACAGTATTTATGACATTCGATACGCCGTACATAAAAATGATAAAAAGGAGTTACTCAAAGAACTTGATAGACGCTGTAAAACGCTTATTACTGTTTTCGATTTTCGTTATTCGATTTTTCTTTTCTCTAAATTTGTAACTAAATAATAACGTGAATACGTACATGTACAATCATCGTTTCAAATTGTTTCCCATAAATTCCAAAACATAAATCCCCTTTACAAAAGTATCACGTTATTGAAAATACATGATTTTCACTTCAAAGAAAGCTAAATAAAAATTGTGATCCGCGAATTTTCCTTATAAAATAAAATCCCATTGCATGTGCTAACATGCACTAGATATACTGGCACCAAAGCTAATCCCGACATGGGATTGCGTGCTTTCAGTCATACGAAGCAATTTTTTAAAATTAGTCATTGTTCACTGAACAAAGAAACTCGAAAACTATTTTTGGTTACATTGTTAACTTAAAGAGCTGTGTGTGCCGACGCCACGATATCTAGGCAATATGGTAATACTGTAAGTGGGTAAAGGGTTTGCATCATGGAGCTAACAATTTTTCACCCGAAACTATTCTACTTTGCCTTGTAATTGACATAGAGTGGGTATCACACGACAACCTCCACAATTTCATATTTATTTCATCTTTTTGGTTCCATTACGGAATTTGGTTATAATGTTAATTGTTGCCGAGTTTAGTGGTTTTTTTTAGAGATATGGTATCATGTACTGTATGTATGAATGAACAAAGCACTGCAAGGCATTATATTCATTTTATGAACAACAGCGTCCAAAAATATTTAAATCGAAAACTTTGCAACTCTATGTTCCGTGATATAAAAACATTGCACCACCCCAAGGGTGAGTAACCATCTAAATATTAAAATAGATACTGGCTCCAGTGAGACTAACAGCAAAAAACCCTTTATGTATGCTCCACTATAGTAGCACCTTTCATACTGTAGTATAAGTTCAATTATATTTAGTAGTTGCTTTATACCGTACATAACATCGGTGGAAGCAAAATAATATCGACATTGCATGCTTTTTATAATCACGTTTGTCTATTTTTATACTATAAGTAAGTATATATGGTTCAAAAAGATGAATTATTTTTGAAATGAACTCTTCTGTAGACGAGACGTTCTTTGATAGAACTACAAAATTGGGTTTGATGATCCACATGAGAAATTTTGCACGAATTTTACCTCCGTAAATAAATGGATTTGAATAGGCTCGCTCAACCGACCAATTTTAAATCGACTTTTAGATTTGCATAATTCCTTCAAGCCTTTTACGAATGACAAACGTATCGATATAATAAGCTATATCAGTTTTTACCATTAGTACGCGACCTAGTCTTGGAAACAAAATCTTTTACTGCAGTAGCTTCAGTAGTCACATCAGCTGTTTTTATTTCATTCGCCCAAATACTCCTGGAAGGTCTAGTTCTACCACACCCCTTGGCCCTTGCCTCGAACTTTATAATAATATTCCTAGCAAAAGATATTATTGTCGTTTAATAGTCGGCCAATTGAAAACATAAAAAGTTGGCGTCAAATGGTATATGGTAGCGGTATGTTTAACACACACACTTGATACTGAGTGCAGGTACATAAAAACTTACATCAATATCTCTTACAAAAGAGTTTAAATGAATTCCTCCTTTCCTTTTTGCGCTATAGGGATAAAGCGTTTGCATTCGGCCATAAATCTCTTTGGATTATGCAGTTTTCTAACGAAGATAAAATATAAAATGTCGGTCACAGGAAAAATAAAATATTGAAGCGTTGCATGACGGTAAAATAAGGGGATAAAGGGATAATCATGTAATTCAAAAGTTGATGTATGTAACTAGGGTTCTGTCTTTTTATTACCAAAAAGTGAAATGATTAAAGACATGATCGAATAACTACACTGTCTATGCACAGCATTTTACGAATTGTTGTACTCATGCATTTGCAGTCTATATTCTTCTCTGCTATATAGACAGTATACGTAAATGCATAACTCAACTGAAGAATTTCAACTTTACGAAATTAACAACTTCCAAACTTTTACCACTCAAACTATGCAATGGAACTTTCTTAAACATACTTCGCTTTTAATAATAAACTTTATGCATTTCCACTGGAATAAAAAACCTGTCTTCAATTATTTATAAAATACATGCCTGGTGTTAACATGCCATTGTAAAGTCTTGGCATTTCAGGTGTGGAAAACAATTGAGTCTATTTATCTCGAACCGATCTTAGTTCCTATGAAATCATTGTGTATCGTACCTATATACACCAGATATAGGTGTTTGTATTATACGATACAATCATTTCTCTGCAGTATTCACTACCACACATCAATGGTCTTTGGACATTCAGAGTCGTCTTAAATATTTTACATTTATTTTAGAAAGTTTGCACGGTTCCAATCAGGGTCGAAAGCGTAGTTGTTCTTAGTTCTCATCGTTCAATTAGCAATTTCTAGATATTTGGAAAGTATAACAAGATCACTCAGAAAAATTGCGCTTCCATGTGATCTTTGGCTTTAGCTTTTCCTGTGACCACCTAATTACACAAGAAAGTTCAACCCGCCCCTCTTGTAATGTAAATAACTATTTTATCGGTAGTATTACAACCTATAGTATAGGACCTAGACCAATACATATATAAAAACATTGCACAGCCGAAGGAAATAAAAGAGTCGCATGTACGAGGTGGTGAGTCCGCAAGACTGCATGTTTACAACTTTCCAAGCAGAACTGTGCATTTCGTTTTTGCTCCAAAGTCTCGTCCCATGATCCTACTCTTGCTGGTGTAAAGTACTCAATCGTAACGTGTTTCGGAATGCAATATCCGACCAATCGATTCAAATTGCGGTCATAGAGAAACAAACACACAACGGCATGAACAGTGGTGGTATATTTTTCATTAATATTGTTAGGACATGCTATATGAGTCGTTGTTGGTTGGAATGTTTTTAGGTATTTTTAGGTGAATATAGTCGAGTTTAAGAGTTATGTATACCGAAAGGTATATTGAAAGCATGAAAGCTAACGGGATAGTATAGATCCGAATACAATTCCGAGGTATGCACATGAACGTATGAGTTTCGTTGGAGTGGTGTAGGTGAACGTTTTCGTATTGAACTCTTCCATTTATTTATGCTGTAGGGGTTTTTTTTATCGATTGAAAAATTGGAAATGTATAATTTACCTATGGTTGAGTAACCTCTAAAACACATGGTATGTATTTAATTTAAGCTTACTGTGGAGTGTTCAAAGAAAATCAATTAAGAATGGTACCGTTTGTACATCAACTCTGAACGTTTAACGTTTAAATTTTTGATCGGTACAATGCAATTGACAGTTGTTATTTGCAAAAGTAAAACAAAACAAAAACCTTTGATTAGTAGGTAGAGGTTATTGAAACAATTGAAACTTATTTATCCATTTTATCTAATTGAAAGGCATGTTAAATCCCTCACCTATATAATTCGTAACAATAATAAAACTGTTCAGCGTAATACACCAGCCCTTTCAACTTCGCTATATTTGGCTTTCATGTGTCTTTTACATAACCTTGAAGAAAATAAACTGATTTAATTTTCTTCAATTTAAGTACAACATGACAGACATACCCTTAAACATACAAATCTATATATACAAACGAATATACTCGTGTACACGGGGTGTCGTACATTTCAGAAAATTTATAGAAACGCAAACGAAAAGTCATCATTTTACCATTTTCTTCATTTTCCTTCAATGTGATTTAGTTTTTGGGCGAAAATATAATAAACATAAAAACATGAAACATCATCATCGTCGTTGCCGTAAATAAAATAAAATATAAAATAAGAAAATTAGTTTGGTTAGAAACTTTTTACCCATTGAGAAAATGTAAACTATTTATGGTTGGCTCTGTTGGTTCGTTGAAGAAGAAACAAAACAAAAACTTGCTATTTTAATGTAACTTTTAATAAAACACATTCTGATGTTAATAATAATAATGAATGAACGGAGTTTGTACAAGAATTAAATAACGTATTTAATGTCAAACAAACAAGCACTGAATCCATCCAAAGTTTTATGCAAACAACATCATTAAAATGAAACGCTATTAACATTTCTAACTAATTGAAATATTATGATAATTTTGTGAAAAATACGAAAGTTTTAGATGAATCGAAAATTATATTAATGCTCCTCTAACAGATAGTAAAGTCTGCATGACACATTCCATACAAACTTTGTTATCTTTTCATAAAGCTATCAAATAAATAGAGACATAAATTGAGTCACAGTCGCTTATAGAATTCACTAGTTGAGCTAACATTTGCACGCTAATATCGGTCGTGAATCCTCTGCTAGCATAGAAAATTTTTAGCTTTCATGAAAAGACATATGCGACTGCGACACGGTTGGAGGGACTTTTTGAGCCATGAGCAAATTTAGTCTAGATAATCGTCACATTTTGAATAGATTACCCACCTATTATAGACAACAACGACCAAAATAAGTAATATGAGCTTTGAATCGTCACATCAATTTTACTAACTGATCTACTACTTCATTTGATAATTTGATATAAGTATTTTCAAGAGATTGCGTTCAAATCTTTTACTTCATTTTTAAACATGCGTTTTGCTATATTTAGTACCACATTAGTCACAGCTTTTCGTTTACTTCTGAAGTCCTTATCGATAGCAGATGTTAGATGACAGAAGATAGATCGATCTAATTTGTTGCCACTTTGTTCACAATTTGTTTTTGTTAAAAAGCAGAGTTTTTAAACTTGCTTTGCCCACTATTTCGATTTTTTCAGAGTTTGTTTGTTAGAGAGAGAAAGAGACAGAACATATTCTTAACTTGTTGATTATATCAGTTTCGTCCGTACTAATTTTCCACAGCGATCCTTGCTCATAATGGACGAAGTATATATTTTAAGTCAATCTATTTTTAGCTTATCAAAAGTAAAAGTTATTCATTATTCCCCTTAACCAATAACTTTTTTTATACACAGTAAGTATAAGAAAACTATTTTGAGGCATCTATCAATGGGACCTTCTTTGTAAAACGATGTGAAACTAATTAAGCAAATTACCTTACTGTAACATTATCCTGTGTAGTTTGATAGACCATGTAAATGTAATAACTCTTAATAATTGGATTATTATGTCGCATTGATTGGAATGACGAAGTAAAGTAGCGAACCTCCATTAAACTACCTTGGTTTGGTTGGACTGTATTATTAGTCATATACAATATAATTAAATTGAAATTTAATTTTAAAAATAAAATAAACTTGCTTTATAGTAGCATCATAAGCACTGCTTATTAAGCAGTCACTTACTTCTTCGACTGAAACAATTTATACGCTTGTGTTTCCATCAATGAAATACTTGACTTTCAGTACGATATGGAAAAGCTTGCAGCAAAGCCTCTCAGTCGACCTCTGTACATTTAATATTATCCCACATCATAAATTTAATGGGGCGCATACACATTTATTACTAATAAAATAAATTCTATTTCTAGTCGAACGACAAGGGTTGTGTTATGGCAGTTCTTGTTTAGTACTAATTGTGCTTGCTGGAATGCAATCTACACATATTTCATGAGAACGTTATTAGGTCGATATAATTATCCTTAATGTACGGAACGATAATGTAATAGCAGAATAAAAAAAAAAACGTTTCCCAATTTTCTATTATATGGTTCATTCTAAAGAGGTTCACGTTACATATGCCACAGTATATTTGGTCAAATCCCTTCAGTTGGTGAAACTAATGACAGTAATGTGTACAAACTAAATACAACTAACTTCACAATGTAGCCTTAAATGAATATTTTAGCAATAGGTGAGTGTGTTCTATTACTTAAAATGAGCTAAATGAGACAAGTCTTATGGGATTGAAGTTGGCTGTGTAAGGTTTATACACAAAAAGTGAAGAATTAGACCATTATAGAAGGCGTAATCCGATAATTTCTTTTAATATTTTTCTTTTCTTTTGCAGTATCAACGCATAGTTTTTGATACCAAATCTTTCGAATGACAGCAACAAGATGCATGAAATAATTGTTTAAAACTTCCGTTATTCTACACTATTTCCAGCTGATTTTAATTTAATCGCCAAGGACTTTGATTTACACGAGAAATATTGAATGATGATTTACAGGAAAAAAAATGAGAATATTTTTAGTCGCAATTTGGGGGGAACGTATTTATCGACATGCTTTTCGCAGAACTAAAAGCAACGGCTGATAAATGAAACTCTTTTGAACTGTAGATGCAGCGTCAGTTTCTGTTGCAATTTTTTCTCTTTATATTCTCACAGTGGTATTCGCCATATATTTTTGTACTACATACACGGATCTGACAAAGAAAAGCTCTGTAATACCAACTCGAAGAAGCATAGAAAACAAAAATCGGTTGGAAGTGATTCGATTTGATTTATGAAACGGTAAACCGTGATTCGCTCTTTTTTTCACGGTGTAACATTAAACGCGTAAAGCATTTTTATGCCTTTTCATACACATTAGTCATAGTCCATTACCGAAGAACGTTCTGAAAATTATGCATTATTATATCCACAAAGTCAAAGAATAGCTTTTACTCGAAGGTTCGTAAAGGTTCCTGTGAGGTGAAATTAAAAATATGGTTACAAAGAACAAAGCAAAAGAGAAACAGTACAATAATACCACATTATAAGGATGGGTTTTATAACCTATCATGGTCACTTTAGTGAATACTTAATTTTTTTTACTCTGTTTTACAAACGGCAAGCATATGACCAGTATTATTATGGTTTTCTTTCGCTTGATTTCAAATCTTGTACTACAAAATTTTTTAACATGCATTTTACTTTATAAAGGACTATAATACCCAGAGCTTGTCATTATTTTTGTCGTAGTTATCGATGACAAATGAGCAGCCGTATGTGACCGGTTAACGTTGAATGACGTTATTGTCTTATAATTATTACTTCATCAACGAAATAGTTTCATCAATTCATCTGTTATCGCCAACTACGACAAAAATAAAACATGTGCTAATGATAATGGGGTGATTGGTCGTTATAGCATAAAGAATGTTAAAGCTTATGAAGCAAAAAATTCTAGTGAAAATACACAGTTTAAAGAATGAAGTAACAGATTCAGCAATACTGTTGGCAGTGGCATTTTAGTAAGCGTTCAGGAATCAAGTAAAAAAATTCAGAAAGCCCAAAAGGACGAAACTATAATTTTAGTCCATTGGATTGACATGGATTTTGCACCTACCTGCCTTCCCGATTTGTTGATTGATTGCATGAATGTTTGATTGATTTGTTTCGCGGCGCCACGGAGTTGTATGTTAAAAGTCCAGCGGAAAAATGACACAAGACATACACCAGCGTTATAATGGTAATCCGTATAATAGAAATTGGTTTTATTATTATGTTGAACGCGAGGTTGAACGTAATTTCGTATTATTATTTTTTTAAATAATTTCAAACACTCATGAGAAAATTGGAGAAAAAAAAGTTGTCTGTTTGAAAATTGTAAAAATTTATTCGTGTCAAGTTTTTTTCCTTTGCCGCAATATGTCGATTTAATACTCTCTTTTTTCCACGAAAATACTATATTTTGAGGCACGTGAATTACAAAAAAAAAATGTATAATTAACTGCATGCTAAATGTGAAAAAGTGTACACACCAAATTCATAACCTGACCATGACACAATAAATTGAGCAGCATAATTTCTTCTGGTGTATTTTCATTTAACTGCATAACTAACTCAAAATATCAGAAATATCTGATAAATTACTTTCCCATGCAATATTTCAATTTGTGCATTCAAGAGATATGCTGTTTATAGCTGTTCATGTTATGTGTAAGTGTATGGCAATAAATACCAATACAAATTTTCATCGAGTTTTTTTTATTATTATAATATTTTCCAACATCATAATTGTTTTGATATACAAGAAAAATAATCAATATTTTCCTGAGTACTTGTGGTATGTGGTATGCTTGCATTATTAACAAGAATATTGTTAATATAATTGTATATAAGTCCTCACACTCTCACCCTATACGTTTACGTGCTCATTATATACATACTGTACTTTAATGTTCATTTTTTTACGATATATTGTTATTAACTTTATATATACCAATAACATACATATAATCAGTACAACAAGTACTTTTTACCCACTATACCAATCGAAAACGGAATGAACGACACTAAAAAATATGGAAAGTAGAAATACCTTTAAGGTTAAACTTGGCTTGGTGGATACACACGAAAAAAAAAACAACAACACACTGTAGTTCCAATGGAAAATGTTAGTCGTACACGAATTCTCATTCTATTTTCGGTCTCCTTTTATAGATTTAATATGCTCTATTGTATGAATATTATATTGGTGTGGAGTTGTTTAGATGTAATACATTAAAAACCAAGAGCATTACGACGCAACGACAAATTTATGTTTGCTTATACGGCATTTTTAAAACCATGGTTTATATGCTAAAAGCTCTTGTGAATATAATATCAAACCATTATAACTTCCTCCTACCTATTCGTTGTATTAAAGGGGGTCGTTTTTGTTTGGAAACATAATTTTCAGTTAACATCACAGAATTGGGTCCCAGAGGACAATCAATATTTCTTTTTCCAGGATAAATTTCGCGAACGGTTTTTTTTATTCTGTTCTTCTCGTGAATATGATACTTAAACTTTCGAGAACACACAATAAATTCATAAAATTTTGTAAAGAAAATTTTAATTTGAAAACAATCAGCTGTGGTGGTGCTTAAATAAAATCTCTTCAAAACTGAATGTAGTTTTAAAATTTGAACTGTAATATTCAACAATTTAAATCGATGCTCGAAACAGAGCTGTACGTTGTACATACATACAATATATAAATCCGATGAAAACCAGTCTCTCATAGAACAAAAAATCCGAGCATAAAAACCTGTTAAGCTTTCTAAATTTATTTTCGATTGTTTTCTTTGGCAACTTGAACTTCAACAACATTTTTGTTGGTCATAAAATTCTGTGCGAAAAAATAGATACAATCAAATTTTTCGTTTCTTGTACTTCTGAAGGTTTTTCGCTTGCGGAATTAATAGAAGATGTGCTCTAACGAGATACACAAAATGCAATCATCATTTCCGACATTTTCATTAAAAATGGATCTAAGTGTTTATATTGATCTCGCAGACAAAATTGACTACAGAATGGGATGAAGAAAATTTCATTGCACAGAAACTTAATTTGCGACGGAAAATAAATACTTATTTTGCACATCAGCATTTTGGGACATCAGATCAAATTGTGTTAATAACGGCAATGACAAAGAAAGGCCTGTCCTATCTTCATTTTTCGATCTATTTATTTATTTACTTTTATTATCAAAAAAGATAATTTTTAGAACCGAATTATGGTTGATAGCATCGATTTCTTTTTGGCACCGTGAACGTCATTATATATACATATACACACACGTACGTGAATTCTGCAATGCATGGACACAATTTTATCACAACGATATAAATGAATGGGATACATGAGCCATTAAAGTTATTTACGATTATTTGGTTTACCTTAACGAAACTCATCCCTCACTCATATAAAATGTGAATGTGAAAATGCAGCACATTGTAATCTTCATTGCCACGCAAAACTGATAGGATAAAATTGATTAAGCCATTACCATATTAGTATTAATTCGGTAATATATCTATCACATATAATAGTAACATTAGCTTTATAGTGACCTTGTTTATGTGATAAGCATAATACGTACTGTTATTAATTAAACAAACCGAAATTCGCCAATAAAGTTGCGCTAGCTCTGATGAGATTTTCGCATGGCAAGCGTGTCACCATGTCTGTCTCTTCTCCTTTTTGACGTACTTACAGTGTTTGGTAACAAAATCTTTTACTTCATTTGCTTAAACCTATAATATGCTCTTCAACTTCATTTTTTAAAAAGTCATTTGCATCTATTGTCGAAGACGACAACAAAAATAATGACAAGCTCTGGGTAGTGGTCCATTATATTGTAAAATGCATGTTAAAAAAATTGAAGCACAAAATCAACCGATTAAAAATACTTTGATCGATGGAAGTAATAGACTCGATATAGCCATATGCATGCCGTCTGTAACAGGCTGAAAGGATAAAAATCGAGGGGTGACGCACTTCCATTTAATCCATTAAATCCATTAAATCCATTACATCCATTTAATCAAAAAAAAAATTTTAGTTTTACCGAAATAATTAGGCTACCCACCTGAAAAATTTGTAAAGTAATTGCGAAAAATAGATTTGCACGATCCCCAGCTCGTTTAAGTACTCGTGAGGTATAGGAAAAAAAATTTGTTAAAAATAGTATTAAATTTATTTACAGTGAACGACATCTCAAATGTCTCACTGTCAAATTTTTCTGAGAATTTTATTGTGTCATTGCAAATTCACAATGACATTCTCTGAAAAAAATGACAGTGAGACATTTGAGATGTCGTTCACTGTAATCCATTTAATCCACTTTACACCAAAAACTCCTAAAAGTGGATTTTTTCGCTTTTTAACATTGTAGTATGAGTTGTAGTACGTGGTTCGATCAAAATCAACAATTTTTAAGACTTTTACAGTATTTGGTAAAATGAACGTTTTTCCTATTTAATCCATTTAATCCAATTTTTATTCCATTTAATCCATTTAATCCATTAAATCCATTTAATACCATTTAATCCATTTAATCCATTTAATCTAGAAGTGAGTCACCCCTCGATAAAAATGAAATATGGAGATCTGAAGGATCGAAGTCTGAATAATTGAAATCTAGAGTTCGGATTGTTTCAAAAATGGTTTCAGCTTGCACACACAAACACAACTATCTTTCGTCTGAGCACTTCAAGGTGAAAACGTTTTAGAAACGAAACACAGTTCTGTGTGCGAGCTGAAAACATTTTTGAAATGAAAACCTGAAATGAAACGGAACCTGAATCTCTATTAAAATACATCTATGCGTTCCGTTTTCGGGGACGGACGCTTTAAAAAATTATGCGTTTATCACTTTTTCTGAAACTCGTTCGACCATCTGTTTGGCTACTAACTCAACTCCATCAGGCAAAAATTCATAAAACAAGGAGAATGATCTATTTTCGTTCAGATTTTTCTTTGTCTGATTTTTTGCTTCTTTGTTTTGCATTTTTTTCCCTCTTGACAAGCATCACTCACAAGCTACCACTAAAAAGCTACGGATATTTGCTTATATCGTTAAAATATTGATACACGAATAGAAATGTGAGGAGATTTTTTAGCATTGGATTCAACATTACATAATAATCCAAATGTTTCCTCGGTAAAATTTTATTTTCGAGATATACTTTCACGTTTTTATTACAATCCATTTCCAGCACAGACAATTGATAAGAAAATGTAATTTGAAGGATACAATAAAATTTTTTTTTGTTTAACAATAAAAGGGCATTATCTCACAGAATGGTTGTATCTTCCATTCTTCTATCTCACAGATAAATGCCAACAAAGGTTCATACATACATGTTGGCGTATCTATCTCAGGCATATGAATCTATTAAAATAGGGATAGGTAGGGTAGTACATAAAGCAGCAATAAAAAATTATTTTCTCATTAATATTTCAATGACTCTCTGTTCAGACAATTAGTCGAATTATAACTGAAAAGGCTTTTTTTTCGTTGGATCCTTCTCCCCTTTTATTATAAATATAGTATCAATTAACCTTCTTAATTTCGTCATTTTATTATTCCTTAATTTTCTTACTCTGTTGTTATTTCAAACAAATCCAATTAGGCTACGAAATATTCATGCAAAGGGAAAATTATTTGACGTTTCCGATTCGATGAAATTTAATCATAAGTCCAAAGACCAAACGTTTCATATTAATTCTCTAAGCTTTTTCGGCTAATTCATTATCCGAAATCAGAAACAAATGAGCAAAGTTTATGGTGTTGCTCGACGATTTTCAAGCGCTGTCCAATTTACTTTACATTGATTTATTTTCGCCTTTGAATTATAGCGCTATGGTAAAGTAGCATTAGAAGTAACACTTTTGATTTATGTGGTTTTATGAAGTGTCTTAATAAACGTCCGACACAAACGCTCAGAACACTTGGCTCGCGTTAACTTTAAAAATTGAACATTTTATTTCGTCTTATATCGTCTGTAGCAGAATATCTAGTAGTTGTACCATACATATTTTTATCACCATTACCATACATACCCGGTTTATTGTGGCGACGACGGCACCAAATGCAATTATGTTTATTGCTGTTTGAACATTAAATTCAAGCATTTTTTTTAGAGTAGTCGTATATGTCACGTCACACCCGGACTTGTCTATGTGACATTCAATTTCATCATCAAGAATTTCAAAATGAATTCCGCAATTCATGTGGGTTTTCGGAAATTAGCTTAATTACCATTGGGAAACGGAAAATAATCTCTGATTGGTTTAAAATTAATCTGTCTATCGTGCTATACTTTCAACATATTCCCATTATATCCTTACCCAATTAGTTCCAGCACCAATTTAGAAATAAGTTGATTTGTGAAACTGGGACATTTTCATTGGATACTTTGCATATAGTTTATCGAAAGTATAAATTACGAAATTGTGTTCGGTTCGGTTCTTTCACTAAAAATTAAATTAAAATCCATTGTCGTTTAAATGGTTTCATAATGGTCACTTCTAACCGAATATTCCACCACTTTAAATATGATGGCAAAGTAATTTGTCAAAGACGCTCACAATTTCATAACAGATAGATCCTCTTTCAAGATTTTCATTTTATCAACAAACTGTTTCCTACACAAACTTTGTAGCTTTCAAGGCTTAAACCTTTCTTACATAAAGTCATGACAATAGGTTTTCTCATTTAACTCTACACTCTGGTGATTAAACTCAACTAGCTTTTTCTTAGATGTAATTTTTCTTTTTTGATGCTCGTATGTAGTAAAACAACACAGCTAACAAAGGAATAAAAACAACAAAAACATAGTCATGTGAATATAAATGGGCACAACTCTCTTGTAAAATAGTCTATTATATCACAAGTTATAAGCATGGAAAAGCTTAGGATACAGAAGATATATACCTACTTTACAATAATAGGTATGTGTCTATATCAAGAATGTTTGTATACACAATACATATATAATATACATATAGGACACCATATAATCGCCGAGTTGAAGTGTTCCTCAAGTTGTTGTTACAATCAGTTGAGTGTTTTATTTGTATGAATATATGTATATGCACTTTGGGTAGGAGTATCTTCTTAAAGATATATCACAAGTAAATTTCTCTCCGGTTCTAAACCTTATATTATTATATATACGATAGATGTAATGACATTGTTGAAGAAATAATAATAAAGAAAAAAAAATGAAAATGGGATGTTTGCTAAATGATGAAATTGTACAATTGTGCGTCGTTGTCAAGTGAATGGTGGTACATACCTCTGTTTGCTTTTAAATTGAAATGCATAACAATACGAAGATATAAGGAACATTTTATTCGGTTTTATGATTTATGGTGGAAAATGGGTAGATTCGATGTCATTTTCTTGTTTTTTGGTTAGAGTGAATTTTCGAAATGATTAAGAAAAATAGCATTTTTCCGAATGAAGATGAATTTAGAGAAATAAAACTTATAATTTTTCATTTTCAACTAAAAAGGGAAACAGCGTCACACACACAAAATATAATGAACAAACAAAAAAGACTTTTCCACAATTTTTCATTTCGTGATAAACACTTTTCCGTCATCTTCCTCCAAGAAATATTACAATGAAGAGTGCTGGAAAACTTAATACATACTATGATACGGTTGGTCACATTACGTAATAGAAAAATTGTTGCCATAACACTTTCAAGTTGAATTAAACTTTTATGCGCTTTTGTACAGCAGTCCTGTCACATGATTGTCACAATAAAAATGCAATTTTGATCTCAAAGTATTAAGTTCTCGTTGGTATAACGGGCTGTGCATTTTTTCTTTTCAAATATTCGTGCTGAAAATGTTGATGACACAAAAAAAAACCGGAATGTTGCACAACAACAGCTAGCGAAAGGAAAAGGCAATTTATTTTACGCTATAAATATACAGGCTTAAGTCTGATCACCGACATATATTTTATAAATGGAAGAAAAGGTACGCGTTTCTGTTATGATTTTTATTTTGCTTTTCATTTAATTTCTGTTTTCCATTTAATACAATTAATGAGCGACAAATTTTCCCGGCGACGTAGGCTTTCACAATTTGTAATAAAAGTGTAAATGACTTTCACTACTTAAAATCACCTTGATGACATGGAAACAACGATTATAATAATGTTTCCTTCAGTAATAACCGTCTATTATGACATAAATGACAATAGCAGAAACTATAATTTGTACGAAGAAATATGTATTTATCCATTCAATTACCATAAAATCAATTTTTCCAGTGACTATGAGAAATATAATAAAGTTTCAGTTTCCTTGTCCTTTTATTCAAAGTTTATGCAAATTTGTAATAGCCTTATACAGTGGCATTGAGGAGGTAATACGTTAAAGAATTACAGCAAAAGAGTATAAATTGTGTTATTGTCCGTATAGTCACAAGGTAGTAGTAGTATATAGAGCACCTGACGAAAAGAGAGACCATTGTCCGTTTATATCCATAATGTTGTGGCCCAAAAGCTTTGAACTGCTTAAAATTATATCTTTATTTACTGAACATTGTAGTTTTTCAGGACGACGGTGCTTATAATTCAAAATTCAAGGGGTCGGTTCATAATTAGTTACTGTAATGATGAACGAACAATTCACCCAACATTTGATGATTAATCTAGCAGTTATGATTTTTGAAGTTTTTGGGTTGACAGCCGTAGATCATCTTCAAGTACATTTGAAACGCCATACAATATAATTAATGCCATTCACGTTAACAAAAATAGTTATACCAATCAATAATAAACGTAAGATTTAACTGTATATTACTTGTATTACTGTCTGTTACTTCATTTAATTTGTGTTTATTCTGAATTAGGTTGATTTTAAATCTTTTACTTCATTTATTGAACTTTTTTTTTAATTCAAAATTCATTCATTTAACATTTTGTTGGATTTCCACAACGTTTGGGATAAATTTACAACCATAGATTGACTGCACCACATTTACATAATGAAATTTCCTTAAGAAACGTAAGAAATCAAATGCCTTGTTGGGCCAGAATTCATCAGTTGATTTATTGAACATGATTTTTGCAATATAAGTTCTCATTAATCAGAGCTTGTCGTTTATATCTGGAGTTGTTGTCGATAACAGATGTTCGCAGTCCGTAACAAATGAGTGTTGACTTTCGCAGTATGCTTGCTTATACTGAAGACTATAATATATAGTTTGAGAGTATAAAGATTCACAGAATTGCCTGAGGGCTACATAACACTTAATCGTTTAGAAGCAATTACCACACTGCTTTATAATCATTAAATCGGTTAAACTACCTTGCTTACATTACAACTTGTGCTTAACACATTCTTTTACTTTATTTCATACTACTCCGACAGTGACTTAATGGACTATTTTATATTACAAAAGATGAAGAATAGTGTTTTCGTGTAAATTGTGTTGATCCGAGGCGAAGCCCGCAATATGCAATCGACTTTGCATGAATTTTTCTCGTAATTTTTTGTATATTGAAAAGTTACATACGATGTAATGTGGATGGTTAATTTTAAATCACTTTCATTTGTCGCCCTCAATCCCGACATTGTCTAAATATTTCTTGTTCTGTTTTTCATGTGTACATAACACAGGGCAAAAATGAACCGTTTAACCGTTTAACAATCTCTAAAGAAATATCTATTATTCAATAACAACCACCCTAAATGAACAAGTCAGCAATATCCCTAACTCTCATACATTTACTTCGATTACTTACCTTTTCAAATCGAGCTTTATTTTTCCATTTCCATTCCATCGAGAGCAATTTTTGTATTCTAATTTAATGCAAATTAGTCTAACGATTTTCTATTAAAAGTTAATTAATAAACAAGTTCTCTATTACCAATTTATGTTCGCTAACACAAACTGTAAAAAAGCGATGGGCGAATAACCACGTAAAAGTTCATCATCTGGAAAATAAACAAACTTACTGCTAGACCCAAAATAATAAAAACAGGATGTCATTGTCCTCAGTTGCCCTACCTAAACTAGAAATTTTGTTTAAGTATCGTATGTTTTATCTGTTGTAAGCTGGTTTCAGACATGTATTGTATGTACACATGTACATTATTAGTTCAGAAACTATTATTTTTCTCCCAGTCGAAATATGGTGTACGGCCAATTTGAATTGTTTAATTTTTCACACAAACTTTAGCGAAACGCATGGCACAGTTATATAGCTGTTTTCACAGTATATATTGTAAGCATTGCTGTCGAAATGGTCAATAATCGATCATTGGTTAAAACAAATATAATAGGACATTCACTCATTCCCTGAACTTTCACATTTTATTTAGCTATGGAGTTGAACTGTGGTTATAACCAATACAAAATCTTTTTCTTTTTTTTGGAATGTGTTCAACTTCACATAACACTGGTATATGGTGAGGACGATATAACATTGATTAAAATGTAGGCCAATCGATAATTTGGAAGTTTTTATTAATGGACTTGAAACGAGAAAGAAATATAATTTTAGCAGTTGAATATCGTAAATGGTGTCAGTTTGTGTATACTGGTAATAACTAGTTGACATTAGAGCGAAGGAAGGTGTGCCAGTGCCTGATATCCAGAAATGGCAAAGACCGTTTTATGGAGAAATACTTCAATTTATATGCAAGTACAGTTGTGTATTAGGTCGATGATAATTACTGTTGCCAAACAAATTATTATAAAATTTAAATGTAAATTCAACAGCTCACAGTTACATACATTTGTTGTTCAAATATATCAACTGAAACCCTTAAATAATCAACCCTTTCATGCGGCATTACTCGACCCAGACCTTAACTATGCAGTCTAAAATCATTTTTCATTGTTGCTCCACTTATTCAATGCTAAAAACCTTGTTTCCACAACCGATATAACCATTTTAGTGCCGTGTATTGTATAGATGGAACAGATTATATAATCCCTCTCCATACAAAATTTCTGTACGGCTATACGTGTATTTGTTATACATCAAAACTAAAATGTATACGGTGGTATGTTTATATGTCCTCCCTAAGCCTATCCAAAATAATCATAATAAAGTAATGTGCTTTCTGTGTAACCCAACCCCAATAAAATGTTCAACGGAAAATGGATTACCACTCTAGGTTTAAGCTCAAAGCTTTTTGTTTTATATGATAAATAAAATATTGGTCGAACCTGTAGACATGAATATATCTGCAGTTTTGTAGCACAGACAAAGGGACTAAACTAGTTGCAAAACAATTACAAACTATTTGATTAATAACAGGAACTTTATTGTCAATTAGAGATTGCACATAGTAATGGTGTTTGGTGGTGAATATATCATCAATCTTATTGTTAAATTTACATGTTTTACCCAGATTTTGTTCACACTTTTCATTAAGCGAAACTAATTCGTCCGTACGGGATGGAAAAACCAACAAAACCGAATTTATTTTCGAAAACTTTTTCTGACGCAAAACTTCGTTTTTTTGTGTTGTTCTCCACTGCTATTAACTTTTTGTACATTGTACTAAAATAAGGTTCATGCTCAGCAAAATAGTCATGTTTATTTGGGACGCTTATGAATGTTAAATGAAATTGTTTAGACTAGTAATAGCAACAGAATTTCGACAACCGAAATAGTAGCCAATATCGTTTTCCTCGCCAGCACATATATTACACTAGCACATTAAGCTAACCTAATCATTTTCGTGAAACCACTAAACTGTTTGTATATTTTTCATAACAAGCATAGTTTAGGTAAAATATCGTATATTAAACGACATTGAAGTTAGTGAACGTGAATGCAAAAATGAACCTACCCAGACAGGCAATTTGCCAAATAGCACGAGACATTGAATATTCTGTAAAATGGAGCACGTAATATTTGTCTACATTTTAAGTTTCATCATTAGGTAAAATAAACAATCGTTTGTGTGTATACAGAAACTACGTAATTAGCGAACTAAGCAGATTTGGTAGAGTAAACCGGAAAAATGAGTTTTCCCCGAGGTTTTTCCCTTCTAAAAAGGAAGTTTCGTCAATTCAACGTAAAAAGTGAAGGTTTTGTTTATAGATTTTATGTCTACTAACCAGAGATATATGGTCATGTGGAGTTAGTGGTTCTGTCTTTACCTGAATAAATAAAGATTTGGTGGAAAGTTATTTCGTTACATGAATTCATACTTAGTCACTACAATCAATTGATATTGATATGCTTGATTCTGTCATTTGAATATGAGACATAATAATTCAGAATCTTTCCTAAATCTCTAACTTTATATTTGAATGAGAAATTGCAATAAACCTCTTCAACAACAATGTTGTTGTACTCATTCGATTTACAAATATTTTGAATCAAAATATTTGATATTCGACGCTATAATATGCCACGAACATGCCGGTTTATTTATAGTGATTTCTATTTGCACATCAGTGATTGTTAAAGAGGTTATTGCCGATAAAACGTTCTGTCGAACATTACGTTTATTTTTGGACTCATGTAACACATGCAATTTATTAACCTTAAACGTAGCCATTATCCATATTGGTGACGAAAGATTGTTCTTTACTCCATCATTTTTACTGCGGTAATCGACGCTGGATCTCTTTTTTCGTTCACTTTCGACGTCACAATAATTTAACTGAATGGTGCTTATGTTGAGTTCTTCCTACGTTTTTCTAACAAAAACGGATTTGAAGTGAAATTATCTGTGTGGCTCTGTAAATCTTTACATACATCATAAATTCGCACATCGCTCTGTGTATAAGTTAAGTGGAACGGATAAAGCTAAGTACATCTTTGTCTCAACATGTAAAGTTGACTAGCTCTATCTGGAAAAAAGACACTTAATAATTCCTATTATGCATTACAACAAACGTATCTTAAGCTTTTTACTCTCAGCTCCAGGATTTATTTTCAATTGAATTTTCCTCTATGCCATGAAGGTATTTGTAGTATATACAGTTTATTCCCCAAAATCCTCTAAAATAATGCATTATTATCTTCAAATCTCGAGCACTTTATTCATAGAATTGAAAGACAATATCAAAATAATCCAATGCCGTATCAAGTTACTATTCGGAAAACAAAAACGATGCCTTTTGATCACATGGAAAAAACTTTTCCCTTGTTGTTTTGATTTTGTCACCCCATAAAGTATTACGTAAGAACAGCACGGAATGAAAGAAAAATTGGAATGGCCTTGTCAGTTGCATATTACGATCAAAAGACTTGTAGAAAAAAAAATGTTGAAATTATCTGAGTTTTTGTGTTGTGCTTTCTGCTTGAGACATTGCATGGTATGAAGATGGTAGTATAAAAAAAATGAAAAAAAAAATCTTTTTCTGCTTGTGATCTTCTTGTGCAATTTTCAAACTCAGAGAACTGAAAGTGTCTCAAGACAAAGGATCAGATGAAAGTTGAAAGTTGAACATCTGAGTGTCCCTGTTTAAACATTTGTTAAGGTATACTACGAGGTTCGTGTGAATGTGAAACTCGTATATCCCTTACACAGTTCTATATATCGTACAATACCTCATAACTATTGACAATATCTCAGCATATTATTATGTAGCAAAAAAAAAAACAATTTAAAAACTTTTTGTGCAAAGAACGATGGCAAGGACATAAATTTGAGATGTTATTGGATGGAGAATGACTATTTCTATTATATTAATTTTGAGAGAAGTTTTTCATTTCCGCCGAAAATGTGAACCAACACAAAAAAAAGTTTGTATGGGAAAGATATAATAACATTCTGAAAAACTTATTGGAAATTGGTATGTTCATACCCCCGAATAGTGTTATATGTCCGTTAGTATATCGTATTGTCATAGTTTAATATTATCATAATATGCGTCAGAGTATATTGATGAACTTAGTATAAATATTTCAACGTCGATACAAAATTGGATAATTCCCGTCAAATCTTTTCAAAGTCTTTCGCTCCCAATTTATAATTTGAATGAATTTGTGGGAATAAGGTAATCAATATAATAAAAAAGAGGAAGCAGACTCGAACCACAGAGTTAAAATACTTAAAAACTTTGAAGATTACCATAGCACTACTCCTAGGATTACCATCGAAAATTTGCGGAGACTAATGAAATAACAGTAGGATCTATGTTTCTCTTGGAAATCTACATGACTTGCTTTTGTTGTAGAGATGCAATCTTAGGCGGTAAACTAAAGCCACATATTTTGACTCGGTGTTAATGCTAGGAGCAGTGCAATGAGCTGGTCCAAAAAAACATTTTGAGATGAAGTTTTTTCCTTAATAACAAATTAATCAAATATCAGAAAGAAAATCATTCTCTAATCGCACCTTGACAAGTTTTCGCGATTATTATTTTTTGAAGCTAGGACCTGACCTGACCTTACCTGACCAGGTAAAATAAAGTTTTGTACCTTCGGAATATTGAAAGCTAGGACCAGACATCAATTGTCATAATAATGCTATATATCAAAACGTGTGATGAAGTAAAAGATTTCGCATCACCGTACCATTTAAACAAAAGAAGCAACCGACTGTATACGTTGGGCATTCATTCCATTGTTTTTCGTGATTTTAACGAATAATAATTGAGGATTAACCGAAGCTGAAGCTGAATTATAATTTTCAAATCTTTACGGTCATTTTATGAACTTAATAAACTTAACAAAAACTTGAGTAAGAATCCTCTCTTGGCCTGAGGGACCACTATTTTTTTCAGTACTTCATTCTTTGCACCATATTTTCTGGTAAAAACCTTCACTTTAATAAAGTATCCATTAAATGTCGTAGCACTTGATTTTATTCACCGAAGAACAGAGCACTGACTATTATTTTATGACTTATACTTATTCAAAAATCTACTTCATTTGGGCGTTAGTTTGCAAACCACATTTCCCTATTTCAACTTCAATTTTTGGATCGTGGTTTGTTAAGGATGTGCACTGATAAAAAAAATTACGTCCAGTATGTATGAAATGGATGGCAGACAGCTTCATTTCTGCCTTACTTCGGATATGTATATTTCAACGTCTGACATGTATATCCAACGTCTGACATGTATATCCAACGTCTGACATGTATATCCAACGTCTGACATGTATAATATACATTGTATATCGTACGTGTCCGACGTATAGTCATACGTACTGCTCGTGACTATCCGTGTTACTCGTATGTTTGTACATCGAACATGTACGATATACTTGCCAGACGTTGGAATATACATATCCGAAGTAAGGCAGAAATGAAGCTGTCTGCCAGCCATTTCATACATACTGGATGTATGTTGACGAATTTTTTTTATCAGTGTGCTCAGAAGAAGAAAAAGCTTTTTACTGCAAATGTTTAAGTTGCCATATTTTTCCATTCAAATTAATTTTAAATGTAAAATCTAATTTGAAAAGCATTTTCCACGATGTGTGTACTTATTATTCATTAAATGTACGTGATATGTGGTACTGGTACATGCACGTGTTCATTTACTAGATTTACTACTACACCACGCGTATAAGCTGTGTGGCAGTAGTAAATCATCAGAAGTACGTTACTAATGACAATATTTTAAATACAAACCGCATATGATGACTGTAAAGAACAATTTTAATGGCACTTTCAACACCTCAAAGCGTTTTAATATTGGTTTCAGCAGATTTATAGGATAGAGTGTTTCGTTGTTTTCTGTCCCATTCAATTTTATGAATGACGCTACAACGAAACATTGTAATAAAAAGAACTTTTGCTTTCGAAGAAAAATGCTTAATGCGATTAACTAGTTTAATGTTTATTCCTATAATTCCTATAAAGAAAACGTATTTCATTACTATCCTCGCAGTGTAATCCACCCATACCGTTAATTAAATTCAGACATTTATAATAACGTTAAATAGAAAGTTTAATACATGGGTCTGGGTATTCATTGTATGACGACGACGTTGTCATTTTTATTAAATTAGAGAAAAGTAATAGTTGTAATAAAACATCAGAAGTTTATTAAACTTAGCTGCGCATGAAATTGCTCCTTTCCTAGAGGTTTACTATTGAGCGAAAAAAATATCTAATAAAGTTGGTTTTGTGAATGATGATACACATTGTAGTGGTTTAATAAATGCAAGGGAAATGAATGTACAGTGTACACAGCGCAGGATGTAAAATTTTGATACGAAAATGTTTTTCAACATTCTATCCGTGCTGAATGAAATAATATTAGGTCAATTGTTTCCTTCTGGTTATTTTTTGCAGTCTTTTACCATAAATATTAAATTGAACTTCGTTATTGTGCAGAGGCGAAAGTACGACCAAAGTCGGAAAATGAAAATTTTATGAAATTTTTAACAATTTTCCCTTAACTCTACCTCATTTTTCAATGTTTTCTTTTTAACATTTTCTTTATTATAAGAAAAACAAAAACTTTCTTTGTTGATATGAAAAATTTATATCGATTTCTTCTTCAACGTATTGTATATATGGACAATTGTGTATTGAACGTCTAGAGTCTTATATTGGAAAAGCAAATTTCAGTCAAAAGTTATCATCGCTTAATCAAATTATATATATCGAAAGTTGAACAAGCTACAGTTGAAATTGGCGGACACCTTCGTTGCAAATGACTTTCGTTCCATCCTTTTATTCATAGTTCATCCCTCACTTCTGACTCATTTTATTTAGACGTGGTGAAAATACAATTTCTCCGGAAATTCAATTACTGATGTTGACGGATGACGTGTTGCAATATGTGGAATTATCAGTTATTATACTTTGTCATGTGTACGATTGGTTCAATATTAAACTGTATTGATTTGTATTGGCTGCAATGTATAATTGAATCGTATTTTGTGCTGCATATGCTTGTCTAATTATTGATGGATTTGAGATTTGCACTTGATGTCGTTTACAGGACGAATGAAACGTAATGTTGAAGTGAACTCTATATTTAATTAAGACAATCGGTATTCATGAAACCATATTTGTATGGCCTAAGCCTCTTAAGAAAACATAAACATGCCTTTTAATCATAACTCCAATTAGTAAATGAAATTAAAAATTTATTAGTATACCATAGTGGATTGTTTGCCTCACACTCTTAGTAAAGGGTAAATAGTAAACAGTGAACAAACAAAATTCATGCAACTACACATGCTATAGTTCATAAACTTTTAAAAGCTAAATTATTTACGTTCAAGAATTTCAGCCATTCTTCATACGTATAACCGTATACCTACTCTACGTAAGAAAAAGATTGTGTTCGTCGGTATATAAATATGCCATAAATATGAATGAGATCATTAAGATGCTCTATTCAGGCGGAAATTAGGCGAAAATTTGATTTTCTCAAAGCGTATAGAAGAAGAGTACGACTAGTAATTTATAAATTTGTGTTAACTAATCAATATAAATTTCCGGGAAATACCTGATTAAGTACTTTAAGTATGAAATACCTAAGGTGACAGAGAAAAGCGGGACGTTCACTAATAATAACTTGATGTATATTTCCGACGTTGCCAATTAAGGTAATCAATGATTCAACGGGTTCTCTACGTTCAGTTTGAATTCCTAACTTCTAACAATCGTTAGTGGTAACAGACATCATCTGTATGACAAATATTCGGTACTGTGTACATAAAAATTAACGTTTCGGATGAATTTCTAACTATAACAAGACCACAAAATGATTAGGACAAAGTAACCTATGTAACATTTAATATCGTTACCATTGTTTCCAAGTTTTCAACCATCTTAATATATATCTGACGTGTGCATTACACATGCATAACAGTTTTAACAGGGGTAATGTCGGCAAAATTATTGTTGAAGCTAAGGTCGTTATATGACGTACACTGGTAACACTTCAACTAGTTTTCAGCTCAGGTTTTACAATTTGAATAATTAGAAAACTTAATGAAAACGTGTATGTGTATACGTGAGGAAAAGTCGGTCGTCTTTGTTGGAGATAACTGTAAGAGCCAACTATATAGTTCGGTGTAATTTTGCATGGAAATGACATTAAAAACATAATTATTTTGCAAGTTTACAAGAACCAGAGAGTGTAAAAGAATGGTAAAGAAAAAAAAATGGGTTCAACAGAAAAGTGTTTCGTGTAATTTAGACACATTTACGAGGCATATAAAAAGAAAATTTCTTATTTTTCAAAGGAAATTTAATTAAAGAAATACCATTCTTGCGCTGGTATACATAGTGTAATCAACTTAATATTCAAAGTCATTTACATAAGCGTCAGTGTAAATGAATTTAAATTCACAGTTAACAATGAAAGCAAAATAAAAACTAATGGGCTTTGCCTGTATACAGTACGGCTATGCACATTGAGATTATCAAAAATTTACTAGAAATCAGGAATCAAACCATTTTTATCCAAGCTCATGAAAAATTATCGATTATCTCGTCACTGTTTTCACCGACCTCTTTTGATAGTAACCGATTGGTCCCACCTCTTTTGTAGTCCGTAACGAACTGTTCGTTCATTAATTTGCTGTAAGCAGAAAACCCAACCCAACATTTCATTCATTCAAAAATGTTTGCGACACTTACAACTAGAACACCGTTTTGAGTGAACCATTTGAAATTTGTTTTCGTTTGGGTAGGAGATTATGATTTTTCATGTGTGCGGCGCGAATAATCCTATTTTCTCCACTTAAATGCGGTGACAAGATGGCGTTGGTGACACTATCTCTGATGACAGTTCAGTTGAGAAAGTTTTTAATTTTCTCAACTCTTATGTCGTGGGGTGACATGGAGTTTTTTTCTTTTTACAACTGTCTATTGGTTTTAAAAATGGTGAAGTTAATTAGCTACGTTTATTGGTTCTAGTAACGATTTACATAGATTACAATTAGGCCTCATGTTGGGCCTCTTTTGTATCCAATTACAATCATATAATTGTAAGATTAAAGTCTCATAATGATTAAATTAAAATTTTCCGCTTCAAAATTGGATATTTAGTCTGTTGAAGAAGCTGAAGACTTTCTCGAGTTCCATGTTTTTTAGAAGTTCTGCGTGAGGGTGTGGGTGGTATCTAAAAATAGCAATTCTTATGTTCGTGGTAGCTGTACAATCCATAATGACGTGTAATGGCGAAACGAATTGATTTATTTGTTTCGCGGATAAAAACGGATATACACGCCACGCACAGATGAAAGATTATGTGTTCACCTCAGGGAGAGAGAAATAAGACATTCCAATTTTCGGTCTTGTTGGAATTTCCTATCTTCTCACCTTGGTAAACAAATAACTATATTAACGGAATAGACTAAGTGTAGGTAGCTAAAAAAATTGGTATCTGTTAGGTAAGCCTTCAATAACTTACTTTTTAATTTGGGAACAATGAGCAATACCCAGAGTGGATTCTTTTCTCGCTGCCAAACCTTCAAGTCGATTTTTTTTGTATTATGTTACCATTAAACTGACAAAAAAGGCTAAATTACGTTTTTTATTCGTGCTTTCCTCCTGGTTTTCCGAATCTTAATTTTAAATTGCTTTCTAAACCGAAAGCTTAGCTGCTCAGTACGAACAATTGTCGAGATTCTTCTTTTTTGTTCAGTCCACAAACGATATTAACTTCATTGCCAAAGAATTGCAAAACAATATTTAAACTACATCACAGCTATGTATTAAAATTAGAAACATTGAAAAGATTGAATTGAAGAGAGACAGAATAGAACATGGTATAATGATTGGAACTATCTATTGTATTCTTTTTTCGGCGTACACAAAAGGTTTTTCCAACGCCATATACTATTAGAGACGATATTATAACATTTTCTTTTCAACATTTTGTTTTTTCTCTTTGTTGCAGGCTTACGTTTAACATAAAACTGTTTTGTACATAAAGGACTACCGCAGCCGTATACGAAAAGCGAAGAAAAGTTTCTTTGATTATGTTGAAGGATTTACTAAAAATACGAAATTAACTTGCGCAAAGTGAACAACAGACTCATTGGAACAGTGAATTTTTTACGCTTAGTGAGAAAGAATAATTTGTCAAAGTTAAAGTGTACGCCAAAACACAGTTCAACAAAACAATAGACAAAGCGTTAAAATATACGAAAACAAAACAAAAAAAAATAAAAGTTTTAACACTAAAATAATTCTAGAAATTATAAAAAATTAAAAAAAAGAAGAAGAAATATTGAAGTGAAGTTTTTACATAGAATTTCGTTTTATTATTTTAGTTCTTAACTTTTCGAGCTGTATTGTGTTTCAAAACTTTTCCAGTTTTTATTTTTTTCCAAGTTGCATAAAAAAGCTCTTTATTACACATACATCCAATGTTCTCTATGTTACCTTTTTCAATGTGATATTATACAGCATATTCCAGGAAAAAAACATACCGTGTCGGTGCTTTAACAATACACGGCAAGGTGGTCGCTTGGAATAACAGTGATATTATACTATATAGAAGAGTTATATTTCTACGTTTTTCCTTCGTTTTTTTTTTCGTGGTTAATATAAAATATATGGAAATGTTTTCTCTTTGATAAAGTTATGGTCGTCTAAATGAAAACGAAAAAAAGTGATACGCAAATTATAAAAGTTTTGAATTTGCTAACTGTAACGTCGACTGTGGATATAAGAAGAAACAGCGTTGGATATAGAACGGTAATTAACCATTTCCTTTCATGAAAAACAGATGCATTTACACTGTGAGATTGTGAAAACTAAATTAAAATGTAATAAGTCTTTAAATCAGCAACAAAAGGTTTTGATACTGACAGTGTTGCAATTATGGTTGTAATTATTTCAGCTTTTTTGTTAAACTAGCTTTTATGTAGATTACTATGATTACCTTACTATGATAGTTTACACATAATTGTACAATGTATGAAACAATACAATTTGTGAAAGCATGCATGATTCATTGGTAGAACAGAAATAAGCTTATTAATTTTTGCCTGGAGGCTTCCATTGTGGGAAAGCCTTGTCTTTATTCGGTTCAAAAGTACCTCGAAAAATACCTTCGTTTTCTTGCTTGTTCGTTATAGAGAGCATCGTATAATTATGAGCGCAGAATTTACACTTGTAACAATCTCAAAGTATTATTGGAATTTTGTTATAGTAAAAATAAGGATTTATCATAAATTTCACTCATTGAGTCAGGACTCAACGTCTTGCTGTCCACGCTGTCACTGCTGTTCATACTCCCTTCGACGACGGCGCTCGACCTAGCCTGAATTTTGCTTACAGTTCAGAATAAACCCTTTTTTTAAGTTCATAAATACAAATTGAAGGTGATTGATTGATGATGGTGACAGCGAAAAACCTGTTATTATTATACAGGGTGTCGCCTGAATCTGGACGGTTGAAATTTAACATTCTAAAAACACTTCTTGTCCAATATTTGTTATTTTAACTTACTACTACAGTCGTTAACGTTCGAAATTAGTTTGCTTTCAGTATATTTAGCGTATCCTTCTGTCACATCTTTTGACAACTTTTACCGTTTTAGTACGTTTTCTCTACCAGCAGCAAAAACCCTATCCCATAACAAAAAAAAAAGAATTTTTACACTATCGGAATTTTGAAAACCGACACATTTTCTGTTTCGCTTTTTACTGGTTTTACTGGTAACTGAAGTAAACACAGAAACAGAAAATGTGTCGGTTTTCAAAATCCCGCGAGTGTAAGTTGCATGTTCCTGTCTTCTTTTGTTATGCATAAAAAATGCACATGAATCGACGACATATTTTTGTGATCGGCAGATTTATCCATTTTTATCTATTTTTCAATGTCAAAATCATTTTTTTTACAATTTTGCCTTTTTTAAATTTAGCTCGTTTCTACAAAGAGACGAAAGAAGCTGTTATTTTAGCTCGTTTCTATAAAGAGTCGAAAGAAGCTGTTCTTTTAGCTCGTTTCTATAAAGAGTCGAAAGAAGCTGTTATTTTAGCCCGTTTCTATAAAGAGTCGAAAGAAACGCTTATTTCAGCTCGTTTCTATAAAGAGTCGAAAGAAGCGGTTATTTTAGCCCGTTTCTATAAAGAGTCGAAAGAAACGGTTATTTCAGCTCGTTTCTATAAAGAGTCGAAAGAAACGGTTATTTTAGCTCGTTTCTATAAAGAGTCGAAAGAAACGGTTATTTTAGCTCGTAAATTTGCGCCAATCACAAAAATTTGTCGTCGATTCATATGCATTTGTTATGCATAGCAAAAGAACACAGAGCAAAACTTGAGCTTAAACAAAAATATGATTTATACTTTTCATCGATTATCCTATACAGAAACAGTTTGATATATGTGTCTTATATCGAAATGTGGGATATGAAATTCGAAGTAATAGATTTTGTATCAACATCTAGAATATACTTTTCACAAATGAATTAATAGACTAAATAATGACTTTGTTGTGAATCACAACTTGTGATTCCCTTGACTGTTTCTGAAAGGCCAAAACCATTTACGTATACATTCACAATCTTCGTTTTTAGTTTCGTACTGTGCCTACTTAAACATACATACAGGCAAGATATAAAAATTCATCCACTTATCTGTTAATATCGTAATTAAAATAATCGGCACTTTTGTGATTATCACCATCGTCATCAATCTAATTTAATGTTTTGATAAAAGCTCTAAGCTGCTTGTTGATATATTTTTTTTGCCGTGCTGATGATATCTGCCAGGCATGTACACACATATGTTAAACCATTAATAACAGGATTTTCTGTATCAGTGATATCATGACAAGGGAAAAATTAATCGAGGAAAACTGGTTTGGCGGCCAAGCATATAGTGAAGTTATTGAATCTCAGATTCCATTTTCGAAGGCATGATTATCTCCCTTTTCACGCACAATTATCTGTTCAAATTTTGAAAATTTTACGATTTATTTACACGACGAACTCAATAGATTTACAAAAACTTTAAGGCAGGATGTAGACTACTAATTCTGTTGTGAAAATCATAGTACAATTTTTTGTGCTGTCTTTGAACTTCGATATTATATTGAGAATTTCTGGAACCATTACTTCCCTAAGTTCTTGAAATGTGAGAAATGTATTTTGTTTCCGCTTCTCGCTTCGGAAGTTTTAGTACGACTATGTACGTATGACTGGTTATCACATTGCCTCTGAGCAACAAACGAAGTACAAGATTATTGTAGGATAATTTGGAGATATTCTTGTCATTTGTGAAAGGTTGCTCGGGTGTAACTTAATAGTCTTCAATTCAGCTCATTTTATTCAATTTGTCAGCATGTTTTTAATCTATTAGGCTTGTTATTTATATTCTGTTTTCTTTTCATTTTCAGATGTCATAATATGGGTTTCCCGTGCGAGAGAGCGCGTCAAAAGTCAAAAGAAAAATTAAAACTAACTCAAAGTCAATCAAAAATAAACGAACTCGACGACAATTATCACATAAAGGAGACAATAGAAAATAAAATCAAAGTAAAACCGCACATCCACGAAACGTTCTCAACGACGACACCAGACCTGCAAAACATTGGAAATGTAGTTGTTTCAAGATTTTCGCAATTGTTGGGCTTTAATCTTTGCCATAAACCAACGACCGCTACGACAAACAGCCACCATTTGGTGCGACAGTCGTTGTGCTTGTATGCGGCTTCAAGTGTCATATTGGCATTATGCTATTTAACGACACCAGTAGCATCGGATACACCACATCCAATGTAAGTAAATGACTTTGAAAAATGAACATCGTATTCATTGTAGTGTCTCCTCATCTCACACTTTGTTTGCATTTTTTATTTGTCTGAAATGTTGCACTACGAGGGGGTTGTGCATATTTTGTGTAAAGTTCACGTTGAATGTATGTACAACGACTTAGCAATAAATTTCTATCTACTTCACTCACTATCAACTATAAATAAATTTTCTTTGCGAATTGAATATTCTTTTCATATACCGAAAGTAGATATCGTGTACTTGCTCACCCCAGGGATGTCAAGCTTTAGGAACAAAGCAGATGTTTTAGTTGTCTGTGAATGACTAAAGCATAGTGTAGTAAATGTGCAATTCGCAACCGTCGAATAGCTTTTCCCTTTGATAAATTGCGCCTCACAGGTGCCTGCGAATAGATTTTCTGTAATAGTTTGACTTATCGCCGGTACTACGTTTCACAAATTCAGTTTTGTGTTCATTTTGTAATGTAAGAAACAAATATTTTCACTTTAGTTCAGGTTGAAGAATTGACATCAAGCAGATTATCCTTTGTAGAAATTTCTGAACCTTATCTATGGACCAGATTTTCCATTTTTATTATTAGTAACCACCTTTACCCTTTTGCTTAAATTCGCCATCGTGCAATACACTCATGTACCAAACAAAAATATATTCCAAGATCTAAAGTTCGCTTTAGGTTCGACATTATCCGAATCCACAGCCGTTCATTCCAAATGTTACCGTCTAACTCTTCTAAGGGAAACTAAATTGAGAAATTTACTTTTGTTGTAATATTCATAATTTTTTTTGTGGAAATGATATCAAATGTAACCGTCGAGCACACAATTTCCGGTAGACGTTTTACCGATGGCATGCTGTCTTTTAATAATACGAAACCCGAATAGTCTCATTAAACGAACGTATTCTGCCTCACAATTTGAGATTTTATTAAAATATAACCGAAGTCGAGTATTTTATGTCGTAATATTATCAAAAACACACAGGAGAAAATAATATAAATAAATCAACCGATAAACCTCAAGACTTAATAACTTTTGTGTCTGTTACAGAGACATGCCTGTTTCATGTTAATAAATTGATATATGAAACCGAAAAGAGACGTTTTGTACCCATGTCTATATTCGGATGGTATAACATATAATATTGATTATTCATCGGAAATAAGAATCCGTAAAAACAATTCTCGATAATTAACGTGGCAATGTACAATAAACTGTTTTCCATTTTTGTGCTTTTATTGTAAAATTATAAGGTTAGCTATCGATTTGATATTTGAAATGTAGTACAACTTAAATTACATGCTGTATACGTTTTTACAGTTTTATTGCAGTTTTGACCTCACCCCGTTAATACGATTATAAATGCCAATGCCACGTTTATATCTATCTATATATATATAAAGCGAACAGGCCTTTTTACAGTTTATTATTAGATTCAGTGGAGTTTTTTACCTTATAAAAAGCAAAAGCTACACTTTCATTTGCGCGCGTGTATGTGTTAGCAATATAAAATGGGACAGACTTTTTTAATTGACATTGCAAGCGTGGCTGTTGTAAAAGGTGTGGCTTGCAAATTCTCAACATTATTTATCTCTTCTCGGTTTTATGTCGAATATAAAACCCTCAGACTCGGGAAATGGGACAAGAATTATTTAGATTTGCCCATAGCATTTTGATGAACCGGTTCGCACATAAAATCGTTTTACTGCAGAACGTTTTTTTTTTTCTTCTCTCGTACCATCAACTATCAAAATGGGAAATGAGAAGATTTCCATCCGGATATGTTACATAAATTGATGCAATAAAATCTTTTCTAAATGTTTATCTGACACCGCAAAGCTATCGCAAAATAATTTAAATCTTGTTAAAACCATTGTCTCTCTTGCTGTTCGTTTTTTTTTCTGTTTGCTCCGTTCATTGTCAGACTGTTATATTTTCCGATCAATATGCAACTTTTCTTTCCGTACCGTTTACACTTCAGAGGAATCTTTTTCCCAAAGGCCTTAGTTTCGACAGTGAAAAGTCATTTGCTTTTAAAGCTGTCGATAAAATTTTGGATTCCATCTTTAAACTGTGGTAGGGTGTTGTTTCCCATTATGCGATCAACGTTTCTTGGGAATTACTTTTAGGAAAGTAGAAACAGAATGCATTGTTAACACAGGCACGACATTACAATTTCTCTTTCGCGATTTTCCCGAGAGAATATCAAAACATCTTCTAATAATAATGTCAGTTTTATATGAGTGAACATGTAACCTTAAAGTGTGTAGTGCTGGCGAACTTTTTTTTGTTTTAAATTGAAAATAATTTCTATTCCAACGTTATCATACCGATTTCATTCTACCAGTAAAGCACACATAGAATAGGGATAAGGTTTCATTAGTTTTAGGAACATATAAGTCGTAAAGGCGATTTATCAAAACTTTGATCACATTAAACTTTCATAATTCACTAAAAAAAAAATCGTTAAGCTGATGATGGTTGACCGCATTTGTACTTAGACAAAGGAAGGCATTTTTGAAACAGGGCTTATTGGATTTATTTTGCGTTTATCTCTAACAAGCTATTCGTATTCTAGACTTGTCAAAGCTTGTACAAAGCGTCACATTAAAAAGCAATTAATTTCCTGGAAGGTTGCGTACTGAATTATGTTGTATTTTGTGTCGCTCATAGCCATTGACTCTGACAGGTCATTTTTTCAATTAAATTTCTATTCGACATTTTGCGAAGTTTGTCGTAAATTAGACAGAACAAGTTGTAACGTGAATACAAAATTAGGGAAAAATAAAAATAAATTTTGAATTTCGGAAATGTGGTTGGTAAGGAAACACCCTGTCCATGTAACTTAAGATATGCGTATGTGTATAGCATCCAAAGTAGACGTTTAAATTTCCAAAAGACTTCATCGATTTTCCCGTTTACGTATTTGGTTTTGTTCATATGAAAATATATCCACATTCTATGTAAAACAGGTATACAATTCGTACGTTCAAGTTGTTAATACAATTTCCAAAATAAACTTTTTCCTTTGATTGTGATTTATAGTCCATCTTACGTTGGAATGTGTTATATCTGCCTGAGGTTGTTTTTTTTGCTACCGAACGGAGGTATAAGCTTTTGGCTTAGTATTAGGGCTATTATATCGAATCAGATGAAAAATCCTCATACTAAGCGAATATTAACTTGATTATGTAGTTCAGACACACGTTTGTTCATACAATATTCTTGTTGGAATCGACAATGGGATAACTTTGTCAAAAGAAAACCAATTTCGGTTGATTTCTGTGATTATGTCTTGGATTATGGGTTTTTTTTCTCTTAGTTCTTGTATTCCAACGCAGGTTTTGTATAATATTAGATGAACTTTATTTAATGAAAAGATGCTCACGTAAATTTACTAACATCAAATCATTGTTTTATACTCTAACAAAGTAGGGCACCTCATGGAAGTACTCCGCCACAGGGAGTAATATAGATAAATCTAACACACCCCATTTCATATAAAACCACAGTTATTAAAATTTTAGTGTGTTTAAAAAAAGACGTCTGGTTTTATTCTGTTATACATTATATGCAGATAAAGACGTAATCCAGCCACACTCCTGCCAAAGCTTTAAATATATTTTTCCCTCTTTTTCACAATGTTGTTTGAAATTGGTGTAAGCCGACCTATATTCGAGCAAGTTGTCGTTTTATTCAGTTTCCAATTTAAAACAGGTTTCGCTGTGTTATTCTTTATTTAAACTCTAATTCATCCGCTTTTTTAATCCATGCCTGTTATACCTGTTATATAATAAATTTTGCAATTTGAATTTCAGATTTGCTGAAGGAAAATCCGACAAAGAAATATTAGATCATTTGCTTAAAAATGCACGCTACGATAAGAGACTTTTACCACCAGTTGACGGTAAGTTGTTCATTAACTTTTAATATTGAAACAAAAAAATTCTGGAGTTTTTCTTCAAGGTTTTTTTTCTGTTAATTTGCACATGTGGTAAAGTTCTCTACTTTCTACGTTCATTGATACAGAGTGTGAATTTGACACGCGGACAACTTCAAACAATTAAAATAAAATTTTCTCAATGCATTCCCCATATCCACTTACGTTACCACCATTCCAATACGTACGTATGCGTTTGTATACTAACGTTGATTTTGGGGAATAAATGACATAAATTGGATTGACCTTGTACGTCCTTATAATTCTCAATCTGTACTACTGAGTACATTCGCAATATACAGCGGACGTCAGTGAAATTGAGATAGTAATTTCTTTAAGCTGGTCCAGTCATACAAATAAAACTGCTTATACTTGTTACTCGCACGTGCGTGGTAGTGATAGCAAGACTTATCAGCTGAAGCAAATTTTTATCTTCATTATACTGACGCCCAATCTACAGAATTTTTACTAAGGCTGAACAATTTTGGTGTCGTTCATAACAGAAGTAGTAGCTACAAGGTGTTTGAAGAATATTACTATGACTGTTAAACTGCTACGTCATTAATCTGATAATGAGTTAATGAAGAAATGAAATTATTGATCATTCGAGTAGCTTCGAGTAGTACTCATTGATCGACCATTTTAACATCGTAGTGACTATTCGCAGGCGCCTGCCAATAGCCAAATTATTACTAAAGATGCTATTAGCAGGCGAACTTGCCTGCGAATAGTGTTTTCCCTTTTACGGAGGCTATTAGCAGGCGCCTGCCAATAACATTTTTCCTTTTACAAAGACTATTTGCTGGTGAAATGGCCTGCCAATAGCATCTACGAGTAACATAATTAACAGTCAAAATGTGTTTTGATTGCAAAAGTGAATAACAAATGAACTATTCCTAGAAATTATGCTTAAGTTATTTGGCAAAGCAAATACTGAACGCCGCACTCTCCGTGGGTATCTGAGAAAACTTACACAGTCAATAGTTGGCACTGTCGCAATACGTTTGTTTTTTTTTTTTTTTGATGCAGCAGTATTTTCATCATGTCTTTCCAAAATAAAGTTTATAAAATATTTGATATGCACGTGGAGCGGCATGACCTCCCAGTCTTTGATTTATTTAAGTGGAACTGAGTGTAATGCATTTGCGCCAAAACAAAAAAAAAAACGAGAGAAAAATTTTGATCCTATTCCACTGGGAGGGGCAATATAACAACCAGGAAACTAGGCTAAAATAAAACGTCACTGAGAGTTGAAATAACTTTGAAAAATGCTTGTCATCGTCTAATTTTATATTGAGAATATAATGCTGTTGGAGGTGTACGACGATTCATTGCTTAAAATGTTTCTCTTTTGTATGTTTTGCTGCTATCAATGGAAAGTGATAATCAATTACCAGCATTCGAAGTTTTATTTTGATTTGATATAACATTAACAGCATGATGACTCTGTATAATTTTCGGAAAAAAAAAACAAATTCATCTCTAAAATCAATATTTACTAATTTTAATTGAACAACACATTGCGAACTTGTCAGCATCGATTAAATTAATTATAACATCCAGCCTAAAATGCTTTGCAGTCATTCAAAAAAAATATGGAAATTTGATTATATTTTTACAAATTCGACTTTTTTTTGCATTTCGCTAATAACCAGATTGAATAAACCTAGCTTTGAATCATAGAGTCATTCGCATTTCCCTGTTTTATTTGCAGATGCGGATTTTTGCTGCGGTATGGATACACCTGATAAAGCCAAAAACATATCTGGGTGGGCACCCGGACGCGCACAAAATCGTGGTGCGTGATTCATGTAGTTGATTGTTTTTCTTTTGCTTGGTTTTGTTGTGTTTTTAAAAAGAGATATTATCTTTGATGTACATGACATGTATAGGATCATTATCGTAGCTATCTCAGCTTTTACAGCGAAAAATGAAAATGTGAAACTACCAAAAGTGTTTTTTGCACGATTTTAATTTAACATTTTTCTGCTCTTACAGTGAACGACATCTCAAATGTCTCACTGTCAAATTTTTCTGAGAATTTTATTGTGTCATTGCAAATTCACAATGACATTCTCTGAAAAAAATGACAGTGAGACATTTGAGATGTCGTTCACTGTAGTAAAAACAATCAGATATAAAAATACAGACTAACTTAGAGAATATTTTGAAAACTAACATTAAAAGTTAGATTACGTCTGTCAGAATATGCATTTACAAGTCTTCATCGCGGAAAAGAAAAAGTCAGTAGAATTTTTTTTTTTAAATCTTGGAAGTTTCAAATTTATACTAGATACATGAGTTCCTCAACAATCGACATAGTTTTTTTGTGATTGAAACTCAATAGACTGAAATTTCACTTAATTTAATCATACATTTAAATTGATGTACTTACCCACCCACGGTGATTTTCTTCTTCAACTTTTGCTTTTGACTTTATACATCTTCTTGTTGCAAAAGTCAATAGAATAACATTCATCATCAATAAGATCAATATTTTGGACGATTAAGTATCCAAAGTTTCTGACACTAGAGTTATTTATGTGACGTAAAGTAGTTTGTTTAATGTTCTTCATTTTCTTTCGTTAAGGTACAATTAGTTTTTAGAATTATTATTAACGACGTAGTATACTTATTGTACCACAAATTAGTTTCTAAATGCACTGCATGCGTAGCATAATAAATTCCGATTTTGTTTCAGCTATGAGGAACGTCGACACTAAATATTTATTGGTCACATTAGAACTATATTCAATTCCCATTTTTATTACCTAATTCTCATGGTCTGACACTCATCGTATACATTCACTATTATTTCGTCCATACGTCATTTTACTTTCGGCTCAATAATGACCTTGGAAGCTATTTTTTACACATTAAAGGTATTTGTTTGAAGGACACACTCATCATTATTGTATATAAAAAGGTTGATTTGCCGGAAAAGATTCTTCTATTTAATTTCGTGTGAACGATATTGCGGACTATTGAATTTATTTTCATTTCGGTTCCAAAAACATGTTTACTTGCTTCTGGCTGAAATTATTTTGTTTTTTACTGTCCCCCGTAAATAGTTTTTTTTTCCGAAATCCCATACAAAGTTTTACTAGAATTCAACCGTTACCAGTGAATGCGTGCTGTCAAAAATTTATCATAGAGAAGAAAAAAAAAACGAAGAAAAAACAGAAAAAGGACATCTAAATCGATTTGTTGTTTTTTCTCTTCTGGTGAAATATGCTACTTGACAACATTTTTCTTGTCTGATGAATTTTTCTATTCGTAGCACGTATAAATGTAACAACAACCTTTCGAATGTAAAAGCTATGTCACTGCTTCTGTGTGTAGGTCATTTTGCCCTCAATTGTCATATGACATCCGAGAAGGAAAAAAAACCGTATATTAAAAGGGATATAATATTTCGAGAATAAATGCACAGGAATAAAAACAATCTTTAAAGGCGACGACATAAAATCTCCGGTGCAAGTTTTTGTTTTTTTTTTTACAAGTTAATGGTCTGATAGCCAGTGTTTAAATTTTGTTGTCGTTGAAAACAGAATATTTAATTACTGTTGCTAAGAGATTACGAGGGCTCGGAACAGATCCAATCATTAGATTTAACTGAAATTTATCCGATCTGAAACTGTTCTCAAAATTTTGATCTTATCTTATTCTGATCTGAAGGCTGAAAATCTGACCTTTTTCAATGTTTTTCAGATCAGATCAGACCATCTGAAATTTTCACTCAAAAATCCGAATCAGATCACTTTGAATTGAATATGATCTGAATTATAACTTGTTATATACGGCAAACTCATAACGACGACAAAAATAATAACAAGATCTGGGTAATATGGACCTTTATATAGTAAAATGCAAGTTAAAAAAATCGAAGTACAAGATTTAAAATCAACAGATTAAAAATACTTTGATCGAGTGAAGTATTAGACGGATAATAATACTCATCATATGCTTGCCGTCTGTAACAGGTTAAAATTTCAGAACGTGTTTTTAGACCCGTACGAAGTACTGGGGTCTTATAGGTTTACGCATACGTTTGTAACACGTCGAATTGGACTCCCTGAGTAAGGGGAAACCTATTGTGGTTGTCTAGAGATGCCAAATCCGCGAGAAAAAAAAATGTCCGTCTGTCCGTCTGTCCGTCTGTCTGTCTGCACGATAACTTGAGTAAAACGCATCCGATTTTGAAAATTCTTTTTTTTCCCGTTTGGTAATGTCAAAAGACAGGCTAAGTTCGAAGATGAGTGATTTTGGATCGACCCCTCCCGAGCTGTGGCCCAATAAGTGCTTTACGGTTTTTCGAAGATATCTCCGGACATTTAAACGTTAAACTTGTAAGTGATACGTCAAATAAAAGGTATTTACAATACCGATCGACAAAAAAAAAGTTTATGGCAATCGGATGACCGACTCGTGAGTTAGACCCCTTGGTGTGGAACAGGCACAGGGCGGCAAGCAGTTTTTGCTTGTAGGTCGGCCACATTTGAACATATTTCGTTCGTTTTAGCTTTATTAGATAGGTATTGACCGTACCAATCAGGGAAAAAAAAGTTTATGAAATTATGTTCTCCGGAGCGTGAGTTAGGTCTCTTGTAGTGAGCTCTTATCTGGCTACTCGGAAGTACAGTGAACGTGGTGTATTTTGACAATATCTCGAGTAAATTTTGACCGAATTTCATGAATTTTTTTTTGTTTGAAAGGTATTAACGAATGTAAAGCGTCGGTACTATTTCCGGTCTCCTAACAAAATGGCTGCCGGCGGCCATATTGGATTTTAGTAAAATAGAAATACCTTGGGAAAAATGATACTTAGAGAGTTTCTGTTAACATGGAAATAATTTGTTATGTGTGTGGGGTTTCAGGGATTCCATATACGGACATCTATATGAATGAATGAATAATAATTTTATTCTCTACTACATTCTAGCTGAGTACAAGGCATACATAAGTATATACCCATATACAGCTATATTGAGCTATATACAGGCATATAGAGCTATATAATAGCATATTCATCTGTGAAATGTTTATTTATAAGAAAATATAGGTAAATATAGCGGTATATAGCTGTTTAAATAGGAATTTATGAAATTTGTCTTCGTACGGGGCTGTCTATATTTACTCCGGCAATTTAGTTGCATATGATAACAAGGCAAAGAGTGGATAATGTAAGTGATTTTAAAGGGAGAATAGTTTTTCAGCAGAGAAGAAAATGAAGTAAGAGAAATGAAGAGTTTCACATTAAAGGCTTTTGATACGAATAGGTGTTTCGTACGGGTCGGCGTTAGCTATGTTTTTACATTCAGTTCAGGTCAGAATCTGTTCCGAGCTGTAGAGTTCACAGAAGAGTCTTATTAAAAACGTAATTCGCTTACATTTTTTCAGTAGTCTTTTACATGCTTTGGTTTTCCCTAGGGTCGAAAGTGGCTTATTACACACCTAGGGAAAACAAGAAATTTGGTTTAGGTTTCAAAAGCATGTAATAGCACATTTCGTACCTAGGACTAAAAGTCTTTTTTAGCGTGTGAGAAGTTTCCAGACAGAGCCGAAGGCGAGGTTTGGAATCGAATACGCTAAAAAAGACTTTTAGTCCGTGGTACGAATAGTATTTATCATATTGGACGGAGAAAAAGTGCGACGAATCCTAGGTACGAAATGTACTATTACATAACTAGGGATAAATCCATTACATAACTCAGGATTAAAGTTGAAAAGTCTCGTTTTCGTGTGTTTATTGACCTCGGCTTCGCCTCGGATCAACAAAATCGACACGACAACTGACAACTCTACTTTTCAACTTTTTATTCCTTGTTATGTAAAAGATTTAAAATATAAATTAGACTGATGCTATCCTAGCTCTAGTATACAATAGCGTATCGCGTTATATTTTGATTTTAAAAACTTATTGCCATCTGTTATCGACCACCACGACAAAAATAAGTAATATAACTTTATATATAGCAAAATGTATCAAACATCTAATGAAGTAGTAGATTATGTACCAAAAACTTTGCGATCGATGCCTCAAACAACTGAAGTAATAAACCCATTATATCTGCATGCTCTGGTAAAGCTCAAAAGTATTTATTGTATGTCCCAAACGGAAAATGTTCTTACACGTACATACATTTACTCTCCACGGCTTCCAATCTAATCTACTGTATCTTACCCATGCTTCTAAAAGGCCTGCAAGTTTCCAGATTACCATTTCTATTCCCACCAGTTCTTAATAAGATTTAATTCCTTGCGTCGCAACTGTGTTGTTTCCACATCAATGAGTGTATTGCAGTGGAATCGTGATGTTAAAAGCGTTTTGGGACAACTGCAAAAAATGACCCGGCAACAAGGGTAACAAGCTACCATATCGTTCCCTAAACATGTTTGTTGCATTCGGCAAAGATACTTACAGCAACTCATTAATCATTCAAACATTATCATCATGCATCGTGCTATGAACTGCTTTCATATTCCATACATAGCTCTGTGACTGTAAAGGCGGCCAAAACTGTGCTTTGTATATAATAAATCGTCAAACAGTATATCATGCTCTGTCCATGGACTCTTAATAACGCATTTTGAACAGATAATTATTATTTCAGAGCATACAACGACCGTGTTAAGAGGTAAACCAGACTCAATACATAGCACAAATAGGTGGTTCCAATTCCAAATGGGATAAGTTATGCATGTAAAATTGTAATAATAAAATGGCAGCGGGGGCTTATGGGAGCCATGCATTATGATATGCTTTCATCCATGCGACCATACTAGCTGAAGTATCTCGTTCATTAAATTGGGCCATGCTCTGCGTTCATCGCATACATGGTTCGAAATAATTCATAATGGGATTTGGGATCTTATGTACTTACGAAATGCGGTGATACATAACATATTTTCTGTGTGGGAACCATCTCAAAGGCTAATGAATTATTCATGTAAAAATATAACGCTCATCTGTTGATCCGTTGGGTTATCTTTTTCGTGTGCTTGTTCAATACACTAGAAGTTTACATGCTTAAATTCCTTTCAAGGATCCCTTTTGATTTGCTTATTAATGTTTTAATGGCATGCACTTATGGAGTTTGTTTGGAATGTGTGGCTGGAAAATGCATTTATATCCGAATTTTGCATATTTTAGTTGGGCGGAAATTCATAGCCAACATAATTACCCAGTTGATTCAAAGCTCTAAGCGAAACTTAATCTCTCAAACGAATTGCAACACATTTACGGTCCCATTAAAGCAATTTGAATTAATACTATATGCGACGAGCCAACCATTCCCACACTCAGTCGAATTATAAAATTAGCAGCGACTGTTCTTTCTACGAATTTTTCTTTTATTTATTGATGTTCATTGAAAAATCATAAATTACTCAAGCAAACTACGACGCCGGACAAGGAGCAAAGGATTTGATTAAAGCTGCGTAAGCTTCAGAAACTACCGATTGTTGACACACTGTTCCACCTCCACGAACTTTTTGGTGTTCCTATTTTCAAAATGTTAATAAACCATTACCCCAACAATAGGTGTGTTAACTTACAGCTCGATTTATATCTCCAACACAGATCCAAGAACCTTCCGTACTAACAGCCCACTTGGAATGATCTTCCGTAGAATTAAATTCATAGCGGAATTGGTCCATTTTAATTGCAGTAACATTCCACACACTAAATTAAAATAGAGGCAACCGAATGTTATTTGCTGAACTTCAATAACTGTGTCTGTAGTCGTTACCTTCGCTTTGAAATTGGACAATTGGAGGGTATGAGTCCAGTTCCGTGACACCATGTCTCGACGTATAAATTTGTGTTCAAAGTTTGTGCAACAAAATCTTCGTAAAGTTCTTTCTTGAAACTTCGATTTTTGGCAAATGAGTGAAACTCCACTCCTTTCGTTGACAAAATTGTTTCTACATTCCAGTATGGTGGCTGTTTAATTCGTTTTCCAATTACAGCACTATATAGAAATGGATACAGATTGCCAAATTGGTTGGTTCTGTTTATATAAATATCAGGTTCGTTGTAAATCAATTGCTTTCCAATTTTATCGACTTGTGTTGCATTGACTGATATGCATAAGAAACTTTGACCATAATGTCGTCCACTGTGCGGATACCAATTGTCTGCACTATAATCAGGATATTTCGGTACCGAATGAATTAACCAAAATCCTGAGTATTTATCTGCAACAACAAGACCTTTCGTATGTCCATCGGTGCCAACTGGATCTTCAGTTGGTGGCTCATCATTGTACGCGACAACTAATCTTCCCTATTAACCAATTAACTAAGATTCTATAAGTATATTAAAAGTATTCAGTCATACTTCGTCCACGGAACCCTGAGCCACAGTCCTGCCAATAACACTGTTAGGGTCATCAACGGTTTTGTCTGATAAAGTCCAACGTTTCAAGTCACTTGATGTAGCCGTGATGTATAAAAACGATAAGCCATTATCTTTTTTGTCAGCACCATTATATGTTGATGGTAATTTGTATGCATAAAACCTGATCGTTACACACTCCTTATTATTATTATTCATAAACGTTGAAAGCGTTCAATAGTTACCAGTCTACCGACTTTCCATTACCGTCCTTACACGAAATACCAGCTGATGCAGCAAAAAAACCGTTTTGCTTCCACACAAAAATTATAATCAAAAACAAAATTTTCAAATTGACGTTCATGATCACATCTGAACTTCTACTGAATGAAATTCAATTATACAGCTCGGCATCTAACCATTCACTGCTAAATAGTGTCGATTCAACACAATACCAAGAATTCAAGAGAACAACAATGTTTACATTAGCATATTTTTTCATTGGAACAATCAAAAGCGATGTAGATAACGTGCATACATTAAACAGTGTGTCCCATTGGACGATTGGTTTTTTCTGTCAATATTATCTTAGAAGTTAAAAACATAAATTTTAAGTTGAAATTTTTAATTTAACAAATTATTCCACGACCCGTGTGCTCTGCACATACATGAATTTTTTTGGAATTTATTATTGTACCTCCTTTACTTTCCCGTATATGAACGGAGGTAGCACAATCATTGGAGGTTTTTATATGAACAGATGAACGTTTTCGGTATATTTCAAATATTCTATGCAGAATGAATAATGAATCTTTCAAATATATTACTGACCTACTGGTATAAAATAGTAAATTTCGGGAAATGTACAGATGATTAAATTGAATTCATAACTTTCTTCGTTTTCTTAGAGGTTCTCTTTCACTTGAGTTTTAGAAACCAGATTTAGTCAAAGATCCGTTTATTCTGAGATACCACAAATTGAAAACAACTAGTCAAGTCATCTGTTATCAAAAACTATGACAAATGGCGATGTGTTCTCGCTATTATTCCCTTATAAGTAAAATGTGTGTGTTAAAACAAATGAAGTAAAAGATTCTACCTCGATCACTAGGCTGCACTTGAAACCAAATAGTAGACAGATTTAATTGTTTCATCGCAATACGCTTGCCGTTTCTAAGTGAAATTTTTGTAAGCTCTGGTTTTTATTGAAATTAATTAATCAAAGAAATGTAATGGCAATCATGGACTAAACTAAGGAACATCGCAGGTGGGAATTTTCCCACCTGCGCCCCTCTAATTCCCACCTGCGCCCCTCTAATTCCCACCTGCGAATCTAAATTTACCCACAAGAAAAGTTATAATTATCTGACAATAATGAGAAGAATCTAATTTTAATAAAAGTTTTGCCTGCGGCGCATTGAACGCTTGATTGAACGTATCTGAAAAATGATAATGGCTGATAAAGCTCCGTAAAAGATGCAAACCTAGCAAAATCTGGTTCTTATTCCTTAAAAACAACGGAGATATCAACATTTGAATGTGAATTCCTGTACACAAATTTGATATATCGGATTCGATCGCTTTTTTATGCAGCGCTCCAACCATACCAATAAACCCTTGGATTGCAGCTTTCAAATAAGGGAATGATATTTACACTAACAGTAGTATTTAGTATTTTGATATAAAGATTTAGTAGATGTCTACAGCGTAGTAGATTTCATCGACTCCACTTGTTTGTTTCTTTTAAGGATAAGAAAAAAGACGAAGATGATGTTGAAGCTAATAACTTTTTGGAAGTATTTTTCAAAGGAAAATTATGAGATCGATTCGGAAATCTTAAAGTTGAAAATAGAATACTGAAGGAATAAGACATTTTAATTTGATTTTTTCGAACCTGTCTATGAACTGAACCACAGGAATTTGATTCTTCGTCGAACAAAAAAAATGTTTTGAGAAATCGGTAAGGGTCATTCAAATAGTGCGCACGCTAAAAACATGAGACAAAACATCCAAATCGCATACAAAAAAGATGTTTTGTCTCACGTTTTTAGCGTGCGCACTATTTGAATGACCCCAAGAATTACTCATGGACATTTTGAGTGATTTTTCGAATAAGACCCAGGAGAGGGATTACGGCATCAGTTCTATTTTCTCAATTCTATCAAAACTCTACTGTTAGAGAACGATTCACTACTTCACTGAAATATGTCGCAACAAAGCCAATGTCAACCGAAAAATAATTAATTTTTTACTGGACGGACTGAAGGACTCTGCAGCAGTAATCAGTTTTTCAATCGGCCCTATATCGGCCTGGCGATAAGAGTCTGACGAATGGATGAAATGACAGCAAACGTTTTTTCAAATTCTTATCGCCAAGCATATAGCTGCGATATAGGGCCGATTAAAAAACTGATTACTGTGCCAGAGTCCTGAGGTCATGGGCTTTACAATGGCATTTTATTTGACTGAAATCCTTTGAGTAAAAATTTAATTATTTTTCTGTTGACATTGGCCTTGTTGCTGCGACATCTTTCAGTGAAGTAGTGAATCGTTATCTATCAGTAGAGTTTTGATAGAATTGAGAAAGAGAACTGATTCCGCAATCCCTCTCCAGACTTACGGTCATGATATTACTTTGGCATAAAAAATTGTTACTTTGGCGCCCAAGATTTCGTTTTTAGGCGCCTCGTTGAAAAGTTTCCCACCTGCACAGAAATCCTTATTTTAGTCCCTGATGGCAATACAAAAGAGAACAGTGTGATAGTTTTTACAAGCAATGCCACAGTCCTAGAAATGGTCCGTATTCATACATATGTGTAGAATATATAGAATATTGAATATGCCTTTACTATTGAAGTAAGTCTTGCTCAGTGACAATGTAATTTATGTCAAACGACTTTACTTAAAATTTTATAATAAAATCATGTGTCCTCATTAGCGCAATGGTTTATCGGCTTGTTATAGAAAACATTATACGCACGATATCTTTAATGGTAGCTGTACTGTATACAGTAATTAACTGCCTCGTTCGAAGGGACTATCCGCGAACCTTAACTAGAATTATAATTGAGGAACGAAGTTCAAAACATAATTCAAACGAAACCTCGTTTCACTTTGTATCAAAATTAAATGAAATTTTCCCTAACGAAAGCCCTTATTGAAATTTATATCACATGATACAATTCACAACCGCTCGAAATCCAAATTTATACTCAAAGTCAGCACGCTTGTTGTACATTTAACATAAATTTATCATCAATACAAAGTTGTACATGCAATGGAAGTTAGTGAAGACAAAAGTTTTTTTTATTTAGTTTCAAAATTGAGTTTAAACTTTAAAAGTGAAAACTATCGACGGAATATAGTTATGTAACTAACACGAAATCGAATTGAACTGTCGAAACCGCAATCCATCTACTTAATCGTGCTAAACTTATACTAAATGATACATTTTAAACTCATCAGTATGATCTCTCGTTTTCGCTGGTTCTGTGAATCATAATTTGTCTTAAAAAGTCTTTTTGAGAGCCTTTAACGATGATGAAAACTGAAAACTGAACATTTTTATGGTAGTTTTAATGCTTCACATTTCTTTCTTGCACAGAAAGAAGTTGCAATAAAGACGGAACTTAATGGTCTTAATGATTCCATTTTATATCGCTCGGAAAATGATTTTATGTAAATGTTCAATTTACTTGAACAACGTGTTCTATACAGCTACGAATATTAATTTAACAATTTTTTTTGGAGAACCTACTCCGCGAATAGTTTACTCGGTACTTTTGACATGCTTTACAATTAAAAATCTCCATCGTGCTTAAAAGCTTTAGAAAAGTAGAAAAAATCGTAAATTTAACCCTTGTGAAACCGGCTAGTGATTTGAAAATTGACTAAGAGTTTTTTACAGTTTCAATTAACTTCGAAATGTTTTAATGAAAGAGAAACTTGTTCTGTGAATTATCGATCGAAAGAAATATTTATTGTTTAGAATAAGGAATACGTGATTTTCCTGGGTTTGACCAGTTGTGTTCAACAACATGGTTTTAAAGTTTGGTTTGCTTTCTTCTTTTAAATTCACGTATTTCCAACTAGAATTGGTTGGCGTGATTGGTCATAGGGTATATGGGTAGATAGATAGAAGAAGGGTTCAATACTTGTGCCGAGACTGTTAAATACATAATTCATTAAATTGACCATTGTGATATACGAGCGCAATTTTTCCTTTTTGTCCTTTTTCATTATAACAAAGTTATTTCTTTTTGAAATTTTGTTGGTTACTTTTCCAACGTCTACAAATAATGTCGAAATTATACAGTTCGAGCTGTGATACAAACAAAGCAGTTAAAAACTCCATTAAACATGAATAATTAATTTTATTTTGTAGTGTCCTGGCACGTTATGGATTATTATTTAAAAATTTTTTTCTTTAATATTTAAATTATTCATTAAATAAATGAAAAAATATGCGAAGCGGGAAGGAAAAGTATGCAATTAAAAGACTTTTCTGTTTGTATGGAAAAGCACACACATACACACAACTTGAACGTCTACTTTTCGTTATTTTCACCATTCTAGGTCAATTCTAGGTCATGCATAAAGTAAAAGCTTAGTTGATCGAGAAAATTTTTCCGTCTCGGAAAATGTATTATAACTTAAGTTCATCTCATGTTTCCAATTTAAATACAAATTTTATAAGAAAAATTCGGTAAAATCCATTTGAATTCATACATTTTTAATGAGAATACGTTGAAGAGTATATTATATTCATAACACATACTTGGCGTTTTGCTATTTGAAATAGATACACTCATGGCTCCATGCTGTTAATACTATTACATTTTGACGTGAGCGAAATTTACTCGTAACACATACGTGAATTCAAATAATTAGATTTATCGTTGAAACTACATCGGTGCACGTCAAAAACGATTTTATCTTTCCGCTAAAATAATCAAAAGGGGGAGTTTGAGTATATGTTATGTAGTTTTTGACACTAAAAAGCCCTAAGAAATTTTGTACAAATGAAATACAACCGTAGGAAAGTGAAAGTCATGTGTTCTGGCTTTTCTGGTTACAAATGAAAACCTAAATTCTTATTTCGTACAAAATCAATTCCCAAATCAGAGAAAATGTCATTATTCGCTTTTTATCGAGTGACTGTGATGGTGGCCTCCTTAAATATCCTGAACTCCGTTGGGGATCTATATATCCATAACAATATTTCGAACATGATGGATAACGTCAAAATAACTCACGTAATCCAATATTAACAAATGTCATTAAAATAAACTTTCTATTTCTTTTCAGGAACTTTAACAGTGAATGTTAGTGTTTTACTGCTTAGTTTAGCATCACCCGATGAATCGAGTTTGGTAAGTTCAGCGATAGTACTCTTTCACATAATAAGAATAAAAATGAATTACAGTCGTTAACAGTCTAAACCGAGACACTATTAGGGATGGACCGAGAAACGGTTTTTTTTAGTTAAATATTTTCATTTGACGTAAAAAGTAATTGGAAGCAAACAGTTTTTTTATTTTTATTATTATTATTAAGGAGATAGCTGATTAACTACTGTGAGTTAGAGATGTGCGGGCCGCCCGAAAATGTTGGGCCGCCCTGGTTTTTATCCGGCCCGACGGGGCCTGGGCCGGGCGGGCTTCAAATCTATCGGGCCGAGCTTGGACCGGACCTAGAAAATCAAATTTTTGGCCCGATTTTCAAAGTTTCGCGCACTTTTTTATATGAAATTTGCTTTCGGGCCGCCCGAAAATGTCGGCCCGTTCGAGTTTTTATCCGGCCCGATCGGGCTTGGGCCGGACGGGCTATAAATACGTCGGGCCAGTTCGGGCCGGGCTTTAAAAATGAATTTCGGACCGGGCTTCGGGCCGGACGGGCTTCAAAAAAACATCGGCCCGCACACCTCTACTGTGAGTTAAATCGCGTACGGAGGCCTCCGTTGGGCCTATTGTGCTACTATCGATGATTTGTTACGGTTCTATGCTGATTCCTGGAATCTACCTGAACTAACGATGAAGTTCAGGACGTCCTTGGGTAGCAAATGTTTGATGGACTGGTATTTAATGGTGTAGTTGCCCAGATGCTTCATCCTGTTTAGGATGTAGGCAGGGCAGTCACACAGAAAATGCTCAGCTGTGTCAGTATGGTGACCGCATTGGTCACAGCTCGAATCAGAACGTTTGCCTATAGTGGTGAGGTGTTTGTTGAAGCCGTAGTGTCCAGTGATCACTCCAGTGTATAATGTTAACCTCGTACGACTGACATTAATTAAGTACTTGGTGTTGATCCTGCTGATGCGTATGCAATGTTTGGACTGTCGGCATGATCTGATATTAGCCCAGTGTTCTCTGAATTTCTTTTCTCTTAAGGAAAGTATCTGTCGTTCAGCTATCGACGGCGGTACGCTAGTTATGGGTTCCGGACCATATGTCTTGCTCAAAGCTGCCGCCTTGGCTAGCGTATCAGCTTTTTCGTTACCCTCGAAGCCCGAGTGTGCTGGAACCCATACTAGCTTCAAATTGTTTACCTGCGCTATTTGGTTCACTAGGTGCCAGCATTCTAACGACAGGGCAGAACTTTGCGTGTACGACTTAAGTGCTTTTAGCAAACAGTTATTTTACAATATGATTCGAAAATTGCACATTTTTTTTAAATAAAGTGAAAAACCTTCTACAGCTACTGTCATTGCTGCCGGCATCTGTCTTTTTCCACACCAATATTGAAAGTTGTCGCTTTTATCATTTTCAAATTTTGGTTCGGATGGAAAACCTCACTCTTTAAATTCTTAACATCTACTGCCTTTAGACTGTTAACATCCACTGTAGAAATTAAATATAATTTATTACACACATACGTATTTAAATTGTCCGGAATAATATTTATTCAGCGATGATGCATGAATAAATTTAATTTGCATTTACCGTTATTCGTCTGCAATTCAGAGAAATAAAATATATTTTGGACAGGCTAATTTTTCATCGTGCTACATGTCGTTACAACTCATTGCGTGTCGGCCAGTTCAAGTATTCTTTAAAAGCCATTAATTATTTTTAATGAATTATTAAATTTGGTTAACTTGACTGATTTTCATTTTCGGTGTCAGTGACATTACAGTGTGTTTTCGGCTAGTGTAACAAAAAGGGTGGAGAAATGACTAATCTTTTTTTTTGTTTACATTTAGTTTTTTTTTAACTAGAAAATAAGGATTTTGGCTCTGGAAAAGTATAAGTTGATAGTGGGTTGAGTTTAAAGAGATACACTACGGTATGACTCCGAAATGCAAAGATTTTGTTATAAAATGAATTTTGTTTAAAAGGTAAGCTAAAAGCAAAATAAAATGATTGAGTCTGGTTTTTGACAGTTGAATTTCAATAGACCGTGTGAAGTATAAATAATTTATTTTTAATTGATGTTGATTATTATTCTGTAGAACAAAAGTGTAAACAGAATATCTGAAAAATGTCTATTTGTTTTTATATCTCACTTTAAAAGCTATAATTTGAATGAGAACTAAAAGGATATCCTAACCATTCTAATTCATTTTAATTGGATTCCTACTAAGATTCTAATAAGTGGGATGACAACAATATATTTCAATAATTTCTAAAAAAAAATAAATATTTTTTCAATGGTTTTCATGGTAAATCTTCTTTTTATTAAAATGTGAAACTTTTTACTCAAAATCGCACACGGTATATTGTCACAAAAACAAGGCATCAGAACAGTCGGAGCGTTTGCTACGACTGAGCCCCGTACGACCCGTAAACCTATTTAGCCCGAAACCATTATACGTCCATAGCCCTAATAAGCCCGTAACCCTTATTGCGTACTTGACATCATTGTCTATTTTTGCAAATTGTAAACTGTAAGCGTTCATCTTTAAAATTGCGCTTAGCGCAATTACAAAAGCCCGTACGAAGTACTTCTCAAGTATAAAACAAAAGTTTACGATGTAATCTTAGGAATCCGAATTTACAACTTTTTTTTATCCCAATTTTCTTTCGGTATTGAATTATCTGTCAAACGAAACAAAAAGTAGCAAAATCTGATGAAATATACTCGATTTATGTGCAAAAAACACTTAGGGCCGAGCAGCGGCCTTAGTTCAAGGGCCCAAATTTGAAACTTTTTTCGCCACGTTCTTTTCTGTATTATATTACCTTCCATAGAAAACTAAATCTAGCAAAATCGGATGAGATTTACTCGATTTATGTGCAAAAAATACTTAGGGTCGAGTAGCGGCCTTAGTCCAAGGGCCCAAATTTGAAACTTTTTTAGCCACGTTCTTTTCGGTATTCAATTACCTTCCATAGAAAACTAAATCTAGCAAAATCGGATGAGATTTACTCGATTTATGTGCAAAAAACACTTAGGGCCAAGTAGTGGCCTTAGTCCAAGGGACCCAATTTGAAACTTTTTTCGCCACGTTCTTTTCGGTATTCAATTATCTCTCAAACGAAACGAAACAAAAACTAACAAAATCGGATCAGATTTACTCGATTTATGTGCAAAAAACACTTAGGGCCGAATAGCGGCCTTAGTCCAAGGGCCCAAATTTGAAACTTTTTTTGCCATCATTCTATTCGGCATTCAATTATCTCTCAAATGAAACAAAAACTAGCAAAATCGGATGAGATTTATTCGATTTATGTGCAAAAAACTACTTAGGGCCGAGTAGCGGCCTTAGTCCAAGGGCCCAAATTTGAAACTTTTTTCGCAACGTTCTTTTCGGTATTCAATTACCTTTCATAAAAAACTAAATCTAGCAAAATCGGATGAGATTTACTCGATTTATGCGCAAAAAACCCTTAGGGCCGAGTAGCGGCCTTAGTCCAAGGACCCAAATTTGAAACTTTTTTTGCCATCATTCTATTCGGCTATCAATTATTTCTCAAATGAAACAAAAACTAGCAAAATCGGATGAGATTTATTCGATTTATGTGCAAAAACGACTTAGGGCCGAGTAGCGGCCTTAGTCCAAGGGCCCGAATTTGAAACTTTTTTCCCACGTTCTTTTCGGTATTCAATTACCTTTCATAAAAAACTAAATCTAGCAAAATCGGATGAGATTTACTCGATTTATGTGCAAAAAACACTTAGGGCCAAGTAACGACCTTTGAGCCATCCCAACAAGCCCACATTGCATCTTACCCAAAAAGAATGTTCAGCAACTTTGTTCTACTCGTCAATACCTTTCATTTGATACATCACAAGCAGGTATTGCGTGCGTATTTCGGTAGATATCGGCGAAAGACTGAAAAACACCTATAGGGCCCTAGCTCTGGAAGGGCCGGCCCTACCATGCCCATTTTCGAACTTGACCTTACTTTTGTCCATACCAATCGGGGAAAAAAAGAATTTTGAAAAAAGGTTGTGATTTACTCTAGCTAGAGGGGTCACGGACGGACGGACGGACGGACGGACGGACATTTTTTTTTATTGCGGATTTGTCATCTATGAACATAACCAAATGCTTTGCCCTTACTGGCTGCTTCCAATTCGACATGTTACAAACGGCATATTAATCTTATAAGCCCCCAGTACTTCGTACGGGGCTAAAAACTCGATCATTTTATTTTGCTCTCAATTTACGTTAGAAACTTAAATCAATGAAAATTTTTAGGAAATTAATTCCTAAAAATTCCATAAAATTCCTAATAATTCCTAAATTTTAGAATTTAGAGATTTATAAATTTTGCCAAATTTTTTAAAGAATATTTGTGATTTTCTTGGAATTAAATGTGCCTGAGGCCGCCATAAATATAAGTGTGTGTGAGGTGAGGTGTACTTGATTTAATTCTTTTTGTTTACAAAAAGTCCGTTTTATACACAGGAATTCTATTCTGTACACAAAAAGTCCATTGTGTACACAGAAATCATGATTTTATACACAAAAATGATGATTATGTACACAAAAAATTCGTTTTGTACACAGTAAGAATTTATTTATTCATCGACATTATTGCAATGTTAGCCTGAAGGACTCGGCAGTGGCTGTAGTTTTCAAAGTTAAGAGCCTATAGAAAATCGCTGCATTTCGGAGAACAAGTTTTGATTGGAATCACGTTTTACTTCGGTGAAAAATAAGTAGTCAAAACTTCTATCCCCGATTGTAGCATGAGATCAGGCTAAAATAACGAACTCTGTGGCTCGAAATATATTTAATATACGTTCAGAATAACCGAAATTTCCCAGAAGTAATTAATGAAAAAAAGTATTCAAATGTTATTCCAGGAAAAAACTTGTAAATTAAAAATTTCAACATTTTTTCGTTAAACTTTATATCCAATTTAAATTTAATAAGGACGTTCCAAACTACAGCCTGCCAAATGAAACGGAAACAATTTCACTCCGAAATTGTTTATTTATTTAATTCACTCGCCCACCACACAAACACAGGGCATACCTGCACGTAGCTCACAAATATTCCAATTGGTCCGGAGACTAATATGTAAAGAATTTTTTTAATAAGGGAATGATGGAACAAAATACACAGCACACAGCGCATACAACCAAATATTCCGTTGAGAGACATACTGTGTATTATTAGAGAAAGGTTTTAAATAAATTACGTTTCGACGGCATATTGGAATGTTGTACGGCATTTCCAGATTCAGTGGTATTGGAAATGGGAAATACTTTGATTTACCTATTTGAATTTGATTGTCAAATTGTTCTCTACAATAAATATATCGTGCTTGTTTCTCTTTGACTTCGTTTGATGGACTAATTTGATGTTAGAACATTGCTTTTATGCCAAAGCTTTTTGATAGAATTGTTGTGGAACAAAAGTTGTGAACATTCCCGGACTTGATGATATTTTCTTTGTGTACTAAAATCATAATAATTCATTGCGTTTGGATAATTATTATGCTGACATAGTGGTATATTATTCAAATTATTTCTTATCGCAAACGCAACGCGAAATCTCACCTATCGTAATCAAAACCAGTAAAATTTGCATACTCTCTGTGCCATATCAAATAAAATGTAATTTTTCTATTTATTATTATTGTTATTATACACATCTGCGTGGTGACTAAATGTGTGCCACAAAAAAATAAATTTGCATTACAGGGAGAGAAAAGTCAAATCCGACATGTTTTCTGTTTTGGGCGTTGTTGTGGTTTGTAAATGATTCCATGCAAAATATGTTTAAGAAATGAAAATCTAGATTTTTAGTGTTTCATTGTTGTTTCGAAAGCTATCCAAAATTCAGAAAGTGTAAATCTAAATTTATTCAACGAAATTTTTGTGTAAGCAATTACAAACCACGATAACTTCCAAATTCGAAAACACGTTGAATTTCAATTTTCCCTCACTGTACGATTTTTTGTGTTTGTGCTAACTCAATATTATATTAAAAAATTGTTCACAGAAATACGAAGTAGAATTTTTACTACAACAACAATGGCACGATCCACGACTGCGATACGCAAATCAATCACAATATGAATATTTAAATGCAATTCATCATCATGAGAACATTTGGTTACCGGACACCTATTTCATCATGCATGGTGACTTTAAAGAGCCTATCGTTCCAATGCACTTTGCGTTGCGGATTTATCGTAACGGAACAATTAATTATTTGATGAGGTAAGAGCTTTCCGATTAATCATTATGTAATTCGAATTCACTCTGTTGAGCTATATATATTGCACGTACCTATGAGGTATATAATAGAGTTGTAACGTAAATTCACCATATATTGGTTATTGATGACAGAGGTTACGAAATTAGAGTAACACCATCGATACATCAATATATTAAGTTATGCCGATTATATAGAGCATCCAATTTCAGAAAAATTTTGATAAAACATAACATCTTATTGACGCTTCTTGGGAAATTGAAAATTTAATCAATTTTTCCCGTTTTTTGCAGGCGACATCTTATTTTATCCTGTCAAGGCAGATTAAATATATTTCCATTTGATGATCCGTTATGTTCATTTGCGATGGAAAGTAGTAAGTATTAGATGGAAAAAAGACACATAAATTATGCGTGTAGTAGAGATAAAGAGGAAAGCTCTTTGCATGTGACATTTGTTTGATATGAAATTGAATGGACAGAACGGAGTGAGAGGGACATTACATTTGGAATATGTTTCGAAAGTATACATATTGCTGTAATACACAGGATGGATTCCTAACTATATGAATTTTCCATTAGCGTTGAGTAAACAGGACCAAAAGAACAAGAAAAAACACACAGAAGATAAAGAAAACAGAAACCGGTACAGTTCGATGAACATCATCTTATTACATTCTAATGTTTCTAAAAGAACATCAGCAACAAATTAACTTTTCCAGTTTTCTTATTGTTCCGCCACTTTTCCCTTAAGAATTTGCCTATGTTATCTTTGCGGAGGAAAAAAAAACATATGTATTATGTACACAAACCGTACATGGCATCCGGTCTGCTTGTGATATTCAGAAAAGTAATTTATTATTATTTCAATTATACGCAGACCTTAAAAGCAGACACTTCTGTTCACATAATCGATAAAAGGGTTTTCGCAAACTCAATCCAATTTTGAAACGGTTGAGAGGCGATGACCCCTCGTTAATTTAAAAACTAATTTCTCTTACAGAAGGAATGAGTTTAAATTTTTTCGAATTTCCTGGGTAAAATCTATACAAATCTTTAACTGAAGTAGTTGTTAATTCAACGACTAAATGAATGCTATTCACACAAATTTTAAAATCGTGCAGAACTTTGTACCAGATGAATTCCTTTAGCTGGTCTATATTTCAATGCATTCATTGATAATTGCTGATGCCAGCATACTGCTCAGCAGCTCACACATATTCGAGTATCAATAGTATTTATATACTCGTGAAGCACGTATCAATGAATGTTGAATGCATTCCCATATAAACCAGCTAAAGAAATCCATCTGGTGCAAATTTAACCACAATTCTGAAAGTGTAGAAGTCCATAATACTAGAAGTAAAATTTACCGAAGAAGACCGTAAAGACCACTGCATTAAATCACGATCACGACCATTAGTTGATTATTCGGTAAATCGTTGCTATTTGCATAAGTCTGTTCCTCTTTTGGCTTGTGAAATGGGCCGCAATGCATAGTTTGATAGAGTCATTGATTTGGGATATTTTAAACCAATCCATTTTACACTGCATATGTCAAGCTTAGTTCTAAGTTTTCTTCAGTTGTTTTACCAGCTGGTCCAATCATACAAACACTATTGATGTCACAGAAAAGCAGCTAAGGCAAACTCAGAACTAACTGTACCACAAAGCTAATAAAAATTAAATTTTCCAGTTTCATACGAGCAATCTGCCATTACGTACGTATGGAAAAACGATGAAGATACTTTAAGAAAAAGTCCATCATTAACAACGCTCAATGCTTATTTAATACAAAATGCAACAACTGCGTGTCCAATCAAGGCTAGTTGGCGTGGTAAGCTTAATATTTACGATTACAATGATTTATTATTATTATTCAAACAAATTTTATTACGACTTTATGTTATTTGTGGTGTCCTTTTTTATCGTTACACATAATTTTAGTAAATAACATTAGCTACATGACTAACTCGAGTAATACTTGAAGATGTTGTAAATAATTAAATCAATGATATAATAACATTATGATATAGCAGGAAACCTTTAGTAGTACCATGAGACAGTGGATTTTGATTAAAGAAATCAAGTTCATCAAAATGAATGAAGATTACCATTGTTGAATGTATTTATTCGAGTAGGGATAAAAAGGTAAAAAAATCCAGTTCGCGAATTTTGTTGACCCTCGGAATTTATCCTCAGTTATTTAAACTATTATAAGACTATTATAGCTGACTAGTATATACCTTGCAGCGAAGCGAAGAGGTGACTGTATATGTAATTACCTTCACCGTACTAGATTTGTATGAACATTTGTATGAAATTACCAAACTTATATACCTTGCTTGCAGCGAAGAAATGATAGAAAATGTATTAGCTTTCTGACATTTTTTCGCTTCAACATACGAGTGAGAATTTGTATTAAATTTAAGCTTCTCTTGGGAGGTGTATACTTAGCTTTATATGTTAAAAATGTCACATCGAAAGGTGTGTTTGAAACAACGGAATCATGAGAAGTACGGTTTTACGATGCATATGTAGTATGTGAAGAACTTCCGTGAAAGCAATGTTCAGTTGATAGGAATAATAACAATTCAATATAATGGAAACTAATGACGAGACGTCGTAATCAAATTTACAGAGGTGCTTCCAGTGCTTTCATGCATTCGAAAAATAATTCTACAATTAACTCTCGATATGTTGAGAAAATGCAGACGAAAACTGTGTGCATAAGTAAATAAGTTCTGACTTTTACGAGTATTTATGGCAGCAAACTTGCAGTAACACTCGGAAAATGTTTATTCAATGTTCCATTATTCAACGGTAGCGGTAATACATCAGTGAAATATACTTTGAACTTTCAAAGAGTGTATTTCACTCAATAACTTAAATTGAAAACATTGCGTTAGCACAAACTTTAATATGCACATTGTACCGTACATGGTGTGTCTAAAAGGTTTTTCGTCATTATCTTCACATTAAATGTGTCTACGACGAATTTGAGCAAACAAGCTCTCAACTTATTTATTCCATTTATTTCATCTAGCAAATGATTCAATATGTACATAATGCTGGCTTTCTGTTGAAGAAATAAATTGAACGAAGAAAATGCAATTTTTCTGAAAGTCATTTCAAGATAATGGAGGTTCTGTGTCACTGTTAAAATAAAAGAAAATTGCTAATTCAATCATTCCAGTAAAAATAAATATTGTTTTCCTCCTCCTCATCCGATTCATAGCTGAACATTCCGATTAAATCTACGAACAACATTTATGATATCTCTATGTGATAAATGAGAGCATACAGCTAACAGATATCCTTCATTTCCGGTATAAATTAATAAATCCATGCAATAACATTTCAGTGTATATTTGTGCCACAACTTTGCTAGATACATTTTACCGTATGTAACCCGTACATTCACAGTAAAAAGTAAACGATACCATAATTCCGGAAATATGAATTTTACTTGTTAGATGATGAAAGTGATGTTTACGGTTTATGACTTATAATATACGTATACGCGAATGTGGCCATGAAAAGTAGACGTATGGTAAGATGGAAAGGCGTAAACTGTAAGGTATATACATTCATTCCAATAGCGATAGCAAATTTGTTTGACTTCTTTTTTTTATATTAAGTAAAGTACGAAGACGTATAAAGATATGAGGTAGAATCATCGTTTATATAACCAGAGGCAGGATATGGCATATCAAGCCAAAGGAAATGTTGTTGTGAGATCAATTTGTAAAGCTTTTTAGCATTTACAGTCTAACTGTAGATATATGTTTACTATACACGGTCAATTGATGTTTTTATGTGCTCGAAAACAGCCCTAGAGAATATGTACTTCGTTTTGAATTTGTTTGAATGCATTTATGCCATTAGGGTTTGAATAAGAAAGTATAATCAAAAATTACAAAATTATTTTTGTACTTTGGCTGTAGAAAATCTTACCTTAGTTTAACATCCCTAGAGTATACAAACATGGAGCAATTGAATTTTTTAGGAACTTTTTTCCCATTTTAAAGTAGCGTTCGTGTCGGATTTAAATTCACTTTAATTGTACGGAAAACACGCCGCGGTGCATAGTGACAACGAATTTATATTCATAATCCAAAAGTTGGTTCGTTCTTTTAAATTACGTCAGTAGAATGAATGGTGATGGTGAAGCATTATCTGAAATAAAAGAGAAAGACAAACAATGGATACCGAGAAAAAAAAACTATTTTTCGTAGCAGTCTCCGAATTCGTTTTACTCTTTCTATATGCGAGATGTGATGCTTATCAATTGTTTTATGTTCCGACGAACAAATTCCGTATCGGTTTTCAAACATACTCAATACTCATACTATATAGTTTCAACGGAAGCTCAATGATTATTTAATTATCAAACATTTCTTCTTCTTTTTTTTCCTGTTAATTTCCATTCAGGAGTCTACGGAAAAAGTAGGATGAGTAACGTATACGTAATTCAAATTTTATATCACTTTACGAATTTGTTTCAATTTAAATCATATTATTCCAATTGCAATTAAAATGGCTGCAACCATTTTCATGATTATGGATATTCGATACAAAAAACTAATAATTTTGAGTTGCTGCATTTTGGTACTTCAGAATATAATAAAAAACAATGAAATGTTGGCTGTATAAATGTTCACAACACTACTACTGTTAACCAGTAAAAGCTAATCGTCTATTACATAGAAAAAGACCACATATACGACACACACGATATCATTGAAATTAACCGGATATCCTCATTTTATCCATGTCACCCACATTCTACTTGGACATGTCCACCATCCTAATGCATTATTCTGTAAATAGGATATAGGTTTACATAGATTCTATACACATATATTCCATCAACTATATAGATGCACACTATAATATACATAGTGTCCTTCCATCCATTGTCAACAATTGTCGTCATTATGCTAGATCTAAATATAGATTTTCAATCAAAAAAGCATGTTAGTTTTGACATAATTTTTATCCTTTCCATATTCCTATCTTAACGATGTTAGAGCTTGTTGATATTTCGTGGGTATACTATTCATATTCTGTAACGTCCAACTGTTATATATAACATTATAATATTTGCTTGACCTATGACGTGAATACAAGACTAATTCAAAAAACGAACAGGGCTGTGTTTATGGCAAACCTTTCACTTTTTTTTATAAAAAGTACTTTGGCTCCATGTGGTTTTTTTATGTCGTTTCTTTGATTAATACATTTTTACATTAGGTTCAGTGTGATGGGCTATGCTTAACGTCCGTCCTAATGCATAACTAATTATGAGGAAAATTTCGTTGTATGCAACATTCAGCAAAAACTGCATCCATCTCGATGAATCGATCGTGTACCCTTCAGGATGTTGAGCATTTAAATACCATTACACTCGGTTGCATCCTCAATTGATTGAACGCAAACTTATCCAAATATTTTGTTAAATCGTGTGCAAAGCAAATCATGGGAAAGGAAGCACATTCCTTTCAAAGTGGGTTTAACGAACGCAATTGAATTGAAATGGCATTTTACAATTTTTCATCGAATCTATTAATTCTTTCAACAGATTGATGCAAAATCTACTACTTCATTAGTTTCAACATTCTCCCTGCTATATAGTGTCACATTCATTACTGATTCATGTCGTAACTGCCTGGAAAAAGTTATACCTAAACGCTTGTTCCGAACCGAAAGTAAACCAAAGGCAAGGACTTCAATGTTATTAAAAACCAAAACTAATGATTAGATATATACAACGTGGTCAAGCAAAACAGAGAACTGCTATAACCGTTCAAAATCAACCATTTCGCATCGTTAAATCAATTTAAAATAATAAGTGCTAAGCACACATTACGGACAATTCTTTCAAATTACGTTTATACGCTCCAATTGGCAATAAAAGTAGTCTCGTATACCAATCCATATAATATCAAAAGTAAAGAAGTTCATTTGATTCTTTTATTTTTATTATTTGTACCTAACAGATGGATGAGCATTAAAAGTGTACCACTCTGTGTGTTACCATCGGAAGACAGAACTCAGGATATTTTCATTTATTTCTAGAATTATAAATGTAGAAAGTTAAACTGACTGGTTGAAACATATTGTCAGGTCGAGATGTTCCATCTCAGATACGTGCTATTTTGAGCGAGCAAAAAAAAGTAATATTTCTAATGCAAAATTGTTGGTTGTGCACAGATGTTGTTACTACGCTGTTTACCATCGAAATTATTCTAAATTACACCTAAGAAGGGTCACGTTAAATTGACAATGTCGGAATGTTTCAACATAGCTACATGTCCTCAAAGAATGGCAATTGTCGAGTAGGGACTTGAGAAAGTATAGGGATGACACCTAGGTAGTATTGTCTGCAGCTCAAAGATACAATAACCGTTAAAAGACTATGTTTACCATCAGTTATACCATAGACTTTAAACGAATACCTTCTGTACAAAATGGTGTCTATTAGTCTATGGGTTATACCGAAGGTTTTACTTATTCTGAAGATTTTATAAAAATTATGTCAAAACAAAAACATTAATCTGTATTACGGTGGGAAAACTTAAAGAAGTCACATTTTCGACTATAATCCAATTGATGGTATTCATTCCACATTCGATATCAACGTTAATATACATAAACGTCTTACCATTGGTATGTGGATTCCACATTGTGGAATGAATGAAGAATGGAATTGCAATTGCGACTTCTTATTTTTCTCCGACTGTAAGAAAAAAAGTTGAAATAAACTCGAAAGATGATGAAATTACTCACATATATCATTGTTCACTGTCACTATTATTAATATTTTGAAGTTATTTATTACCTGAAGAACTTCACAATGCTCACTCTCTTTCTGTCATCGATATCACCGATATCATCTATACAGAATATGTACTGCAAAAGTGTACGGTTGGTACATTATTTTCGTTTATCATAATTTTATTCGAAATACGTATGACACTGGAGAATGAATATATCATAAAAATTTTACTTTACAAACAATTTAAATTTCCTTATTTCAGAACACAATTCGATTTTGTTTTGATGATATATTTTTTTGGAATTAATTTTTATTTAAATTTATTGCAAATGTAATCTCACCTAAGTAAAACGTAACAAATTTTTTATTCGCATTTGGTAATAAATAGGAAACTATAGTTGTCTCAAAGTGGATCTAATTTTTACTCGTGATCGTGCATTTTATTTCACAACCGTTTTCATTCCCGGAATTATTTTGGTCACCTCGTCGTTTATAACATTTTGGTTGGAATGGAACGCTGTGCCGGCAAGGTCAATGATAGGTAATCTAATAAACAATAAAAAAAACGACAAAATGCAACCCCACCCCGCCTGTTACCAACTACAAATCATATACTTATATATACATACATTTTCGTTTAATTCTAATGGAGCTGGCTGCGAATGTTTTTTTTATTTAGAATTTGTTTAATTTTCCTTTTTTTCTTAAATAAATAGCCCAAGATTTTCCTTTCGAATGTTTATTTTTGATAACACCTGCCTGGATTTTAATAATATGTAATGCTTTCGGTAAAATGTTTTGATTCATTTTTTTTGTAGTCTCTAATTATTTCAGGTACTAAAGTAAGGTTGTGGTAAGGCGAACTAAGGAGTACACTATAGTTTTAACTACTAATTGCATTGATCTGATCATGGTCAGAGAGTACATCTAATAAACATTGTTTGCAAATTTGAAGCAGGTGTTAGAGTAGTTAACTTGGCTGCAGTTGCTGTACTATAATTTAATCAATTAATTTTGCGGAAGGATCATTTATTTCATGTATAGCTTTACTTAGAAATTTCATTGGCTTCAACCATAAAATTATATGCTCAAGTTGATGAGCTCGTTATCTCATAATTATATCATAATATTCGGCAATCTGTTAAATATTTTCACGTTCCTCTTCCAGCATGTAGTTGAAATTCCTGGCTAAAATATGGATGATTGATGTGAAAGTAGACCTTTTCTTTTCTCTACGTTTTTTCTTCTTCTTTTCCTCTACCTTTCCTTTTGTTGTGCAAGTATAATAAAAAGAATGGGGAAAAATGATTAACAACGTTTCGTATACCGCCGGAATGATTTCATTAATTTGTAACATTGATCAAATTATTCAACAACTTTTTTTTTCCGGGGGGTCGTTTTATACGTATGTATTCAGAGCACGACAGAGCATCAAACCGAAATGTTTGAATTTTATTTATTGTCATTTTGTAATTGGTTAATTTTCGCTTATCCTTTATTGGTTTTGAAATTTAATCGAAAGCATTTTAAACAAATATAAACAAAATTTATTTTTGCAATTATTTTCGATACGCATTGTTAGATATGACTTTAATTTGATTTTTGCTACGGGCGTTTAAAATAATAAATTCGACGATTTGTGTAAAATATTCTTCTGATTAACTGACAATGTTGGATAGATATAATTAATGTCATTTATTTATCCTCCAAGACGTCAAATCAAACGAGACCTTTCCCAAACAGCTATCTGTTATCGACATCAATAGCAAAAATAATGATAACAGCCGTTAAATGTGGTCTTATGTAGAATGAATGTTAAGACAAATGAAGTAAAAGATTTTGTATCGAACACAGGCCATACTTTCAACAAAAGAAGTAACAGATTCAATAATTCTATCTCAATACATCTATAGTTTCTAAACGCTTAGCTCTGTTGCTTCTTTTGATTAAAACAACGTCTTGTGTTCGATACAAAATATCTTTCATATACAAGAAGACAATATAGCTAGAACTCATCGCTTTTCCGTCGTCGTCGTCGTCGTCAACAACAGATGACTAACAGCTTCCGAAAAGTTTAAAGAAAAGCTATTTTCACTACATATCGTTTCACATACAATACATATACAACTTCTATCAAATAAATGAATTGAATTTTGAACAAAATTTTCAATATTCCCATAACCTCTTCCATTGTTCCAGCATTCTTCATTCACCATAATACATGTACTTCGAAAAAGTATTTTCAGAGAAGTTTCATCAAACTAAAACCTCCCACAACGACTGAACTGCTAAAAACAAAGTAGAACAGATAGGGGATGTGGGAATATAAATTAAACAATAGCAGCTTTTAATATAATTGATTCTATTTTAGTTTAAACAAGCGATTTCTTTTCTGTTTATTCTTGTGTAAAATTCACTTTACTGTACATATATGTTGGCTGGGGCTCGCGTTTTTGGTGGTATAGCTAGACAAATATTAGTTTGTGTGTCTTTTACGAGCTGTAAACTAAGTTTTATTTAAGTATAACAATACAAATTGATTTCGTTTAATTCGCTGAATAGCAATTCATCTCATTGTCTTTTATGTTAATCAGTATAATTAAGATCCGTTTATACTTCAAGAAATAATTTAATTAGGTATATACAAAGTTTTCCCTGCCGCGCCCTGGACGGAATTGTTAATACTATCAAAAAGCTTAAATAAAACTTTTAATCAAACTCTTCGTTATTATACAATGCAAGTCTTGAATCGTTGGCAAAAATAAACTAGCTTTTTTATCTGTAGTTGAAGCCCACAAACATACGTACAATAAGTGTATCAAACGTTTCAAACACAAAACACCAAATCACATAAAAATCCCATAAAAATGAATAATAAAACTAGCTCTGGCTCCGGTCAATGTAGTCATTGAATATTTCAATCTGTTCATGTAACAAAACCAAAACGATTCCGTTAAGGAAGTCTCATGGGAGACGAATTTTGTTTTTTTTTTTTTGATAAAGTAAAGAATAAATTTTGTTTTTTTTGGCCACGTGACATTTTGACCTAATAAAATACCACACACCAGCAGTATATCGATTTAATGAAGGATCTCTCAATCACCCGGAAAACGAATTTGAATTTTGTTTCGACGATTTTTTTTTTGCTATACATAATATACGTTTGCTGCAGTGAGACAGGACTGAATAAATACTTTTCGAAATGATCCTTCCCTTCTTGTGTTTTTTTTATATTTATTAGACACAATAAAAAACGAATTTTGACATTAAATTGCTGTCCCTTTGGAACATATCAAGAGGCAGAGAGAAAATCAGCAATCGCCCGATACAAAACATATAGCCTAATAATGGAATGATTAGACGTATTTGCATGCGATTACTTTATATTATTCATAAAATTTCCTTTACTTAGAAAACATTTATTTTGAACAAATATTTTATTTTCGGTCTGTTCCTTTTACATTTCCTGCTTCTTTTGCTTTCTTTCTCTTATTTAGGCAATTATAGTTGTCTCAAAGTGGATCTAATGTTTACTCGCGATCGGGCATTTTATTTTACTACTGTATTCATTCCCGGCATTATATTGGTCACCTCATCGTTTATAACATTTTGGTTGGAATGGAATGCCGTACCGGCAAGAGTAATGATTGGTATGTACGATCTGTGTGCAAACTTGAACAATACGACAAATTAGTTGTGGGTTTTCTTTCTGAATTCGAATGTTTTGTTTATACTCATCAACTGTATATGTGCGCCAGTATTATATAAATGAGACAAGAGTCTTGTCACAAGACGACAGTGTTCAATACGGCTTTTGTGCTTATAATTTATCTGTTTTGTGTTTATGTTTGTTCGTTCATAAATTGTTCTCGTTTCAAATTATAGAATAATTTTCCTCGTTCGGAAAAGGGGGTCTCATCAATCTTGTGAAAGGCGCACTTACAACATTCATATCGCTTATCCAAAATTTTGGAATTCTTCCAACACCATTGGAAATTGTATTAAATACAATCTGTAACAGTCGCCTTGTACGACATGCGGTATGATCTATAAACTCAATTTGTATTTGCAGTACTACAGCATTCAGGAACAATATTTATTTTTATGAGAATTGGATGGTTATTAATGGTCGTTCACTCAATTTCGTATTCAATCGCAACAAATTAAAGACTTTTCTAAAAGAACTTATTTTACTCGACATAGGCCGATACTGTAAGAGTTCGCGATGATGCTCACACTGAAGCCGATGCCATCTAATACCTACTAAAAAAATAACATTTACGGAACTTCTCTTGCCGTTACGAATAAAATGATACGCCCCACATAACAGTACACCATGAGAGATATAATAAAAACACTCGGAAGTTTTCCGTCAAACAACATTTCCATTCAAAATGCATTATTTGTCACTTAGCAATAAAAAAAATCTCGTCATTCCATTCCAGATAAAGCGAGTAACCCTTTAAGTATCGTTGATGTGTTTTGGGAATCGTAAATTCCATTGACACAAATCTATGAGCAATGCAAAGACGATAACACTCGTGAACACAGTTAAACTTTAATTTTCTCAGAATCAGAAAGACACGATAAGATGGTTAAATACGAAGAAAAGTTTTCTTGTGTAGGAAGGAGAATAGTTTTCTGTTAGATTTCTCCATTCAAGGGACCAGCTATTCAACGAAAAGCTATTTTAATGTTAGTTTACCTTTAGAGTTATATTTAACTGGCACGTCTATATCCGAAATTACTTTTAAATTCTGCGAGTAAATAAATTTACATTTATCTACGGTAAACTTGAACAAAGTCGAAAGTTTTAGATTTTTTTACATTAAATTTCCAATTTGTGGAAAGTCCATGTATGAAGAAAAATTCTTGGTTCAGCTCAACATCCGAACCCAATTTTCGCTTTACAAATTCCAGTTATTTCGGATGTAATTTTATTTGGAATGTGGAAAGCACATGCGAAGCCGACGATGTTTATGATATTATTATTTTTTTCGTTCAGTTAATTTCTTCTGTTGTGTCCCTTTGTCCAAAGGTTAATTGCATACCCCGAAAATGTGTAACGGAGTAATTAGTAATTCGGATTGCAAATGGGAATTGTGTGATACAGTTACCCTAATATTTAGCATCCCCACAAAAATTAAATTTATTATTCCATCTTTATGTGTACATTTTAATGTGTGCGCTGCAGATAGCTACGTATATAATATGGGAGAAGTGATATTTGACATTAAACAGGCATTTTATTATTGAATTATGTTCGGTTTTGTATATGTCATTATAATTTAGCTGAGAAGGTATTAATGATTATTATGAGCAGATAAGCTTTTTATGAAGCTAATGGTGGATAATGCATTAACTAAGCAGGTGAAGCTTCATACAAACCATGAATGTACGGTAATATATTAATGTAATGCTTGCGAAGCATGTGAGTCCCTGAAGGCAAGATTATTAGGATCTTTAAGATAACTCATTGTGAAAATTTCATGCATGAAATAATTCAATTGAATAGAGTTCGGGGTAAGTGTTTTAGATGAACGAAATATTTCTTTAATTGTGTTGAGGTAATCACTACTGAAGAATCTATTTGAATAGAACTGAATGAGATAGTTGTGAAAAGGGTTAAATATGAATAGTGTGAATAACTGTTAGATGAGAGAGTTCACGGTACTGTAAGCAAGATTAGATATGAATGTCAGACTTTTAGACAAAAGAAAATGAGTTCATTTTGATAATACATCGAAACGTGAAGCAGCGGAATCTTCCTCTCAATCTTTTCTTTCGATTTATGTTATTAACGTCTCAAGTTTCATCAATAAACGATACTGACTAATCGACAGATGAAGAAATTCAACCATTTTTCCAGTCTGCAGGCTTACAGTAACGTTACGTAAATTGGTATTTAAAATATATTTTACTTTACCAGTGAGGGAATGTGGCCATACTGTACACGTGAAGGAATTTGATATCTTGTATCATGATGAGTAAAAGTACCTCGGGCTGACACACTCGGATACTTTTACTCATTTCGATATGAGATATCAAATTCATTCACTGGTACAGTCATCTACTATTTTTGTAAAATGTGATATGTTCAACCAGGGCATATTTTAAGGGAATTAAGGGAACAGGATCCTAAATTTTCTAAAAATTTTAGAGATTTTCGGAATTTAAGAAATTTTCTGGATTTTTTAAGGTATTTTAGCGAATTTGAAGAATTTTATTCCCTTAAAATAGGCCCTACAACTATGCTGCTAAAATAAAAAAAAATCACTGTGGCGATTACACCTCTATGTACATACATTGTATATGGCAGTTTCCACGCTCAGTGAGAATTCACAATTTGTACTAACACACAGGGACTGTCGTACTAGTGTTAAAAATATACATTTACCGGTATTTTACAGAAATTTGTAGCGGATTTTTGGTTGCTACCGGTATTTGGCGTCATTAATCTTTTGTTTTCAATGTAAAATAGCGCGCAAAGCGCTATTTGTCAACCAATTTAATGCACTTTAGTAGCGGTTTGTTCGAAAAATGTTTGCCTATCGGTATGATGTTTTGGATTTTTTTACTAAGGAAACGTTCGGAACGGTGATATTTTTAATTATTTTATATTAATTTTTCAATCAAATTTACCTTGATCTGTGATTAAAATGAAGTCTTGCCCTTCTTCTTATTTTTAAATTAAGTAATGGTTCAAATCTAATTATGAAACTATAAGAAAACACCTTTGCCGTCGATGACTGCATACAATTTTTCTCACTTTAGAAACGTTCGGAACGACGATTGATTTTGTTGTACTTGGCAGACTTTGCATAAATATTTAGATTTTTTTGTCTTAATATGAAGATTTATCCTCATTTATCATTAAGAAACAGTTTTCAAATCATTTCCAATGTTTGCAATATCTTTATTTTGTATTGAAAAAACACCATGCACGAAAATGTTACAAAAGAACATGCCATATAATACATCTATAACTGTGACCTTCAGTGTTGAAATTGGCTACAATGACTGATGCATGTACTTTATTTCATTATTTAAATATAGTTTAACGCTTGAGCTATTTATTTGTACTTTTATCTAAAAAAAATGTTTTCCGTACCGAATGTAATTTTGCTTCATTCCTGCGATTTTTGTTTGTAATTAAATCTATAATTCAGCTTCTGATCGACAGCCTGAAAGCTCCATTAATTATATAAATACACATAATATTCTACATGAACAATGAAACAAAACAAAAAAATTGTTGCAAATATGGAAATTTAATTAAACCAATTCACCTGTTCGGTGTGTGTATGTATATACATCGCAATAATGCTGTATTATTGTTTCGTAATAATATAGGGGTAACAACAATGCTGAATTTTTTCACAACATCAAACGGCTTTCGAAGCACACTGCCCGTTGTGTCCAATTTGACTGCAATGAACGTATGGGACGGCGTCTGTATGGGCTTCATCTATGCATCATTGCTGGAATTTGTTTGTGTTAACTATAATGGTCGGAAACGTCCACAACACAATGCCATCTATCGACCCGGCGAAAATCCCGTTACACAGGTAGGTGTATTGATACAACATTTATTTCCATAAATATTCTTTTCAACCGTTATGCCTTTTATTAATCATAGATGTCACATGAATTTTTGTTATGTTTGCTAAACATCCATTTGGTTTTTTTTTGCTCCTCTTTTCTACTTAAAAATTGAAAAGCCAACAAAAATATTTTTACTCCAATTAAACAGACAAAAGGAAAACAGACTGTTTTACATTGAAAATATTTAATTTATATTGCACGATGGTACACTAAGTACTTCAAACTTATTTTACTACAAACAGAGACAAAACAGTCCTATGCAAAAGAATATGAAATTTATTTAGCTGTGTTTTTTATCAAAATGTTTAAGGCTGAAGTAGGGGTCTTATTTCGTGTCCAATTGAAATTTTCTTTTCAATAACACCTAGAAGTGAAACATTCTTTCCAGAAATGTAGCAAAATAATGTGAGTCACCAGTTGAAGTAACTGAAATAATAATTTAAATAAAAACCCCTTTACGTTTCTTTTGAACATGGCTTGTTTCCAAGCTTGTTTTGAAACACTGAAATTGAAAAGGACTTTTGAAAGAGATCCTTAATGGATTTTTTGCAGTCGACGACTTGAAATATGTGACGCATTTTGTTGTTTTTTAGCTCCACTCACCTAAACAAAAGTTCTTTTACGGATGAAATAGTTATGTATGGTTTCCACTCAACAAATACTCCGTGAGATAGACAGCTGTAGTAAACAAAGCAAAAATTTTAGAAAATCAATTTTGTCTCTCACAAGGATTCCCTTTTTTGGAAAGTGGAAATCAAGCCTTACACGTATGAGCGTGGCGGAGAAAACCGTTTAAGCATGTAAAAACCAAGTTTGTATGAGTGAATCAGCTGAAACGAAATGTGTGACTTAATCATATGACTGCAATGAAATGTGCAACTTATTTGCACAAAATCGGGTTTAGTTTACGACTTACATATGCGGAGCGAGTATAGAAAATAGGGACGTCTGCTTTAAAAATAAACTTGTGCAGTGTGATGCACAGCACCGAAAGTCTAATACGAGTGTGGAAACATATGTCAAAAATTTATGCTGTAATATCAAGTGTAATATACAGGAAATCGTTTATAAAAGTCCTACTTATCCATATTGTTACTAACCTTAGACTAAGTCGAAATAGACTGACTCTTCATACAAATTTTTGCTAGAGTGCTGAAGCAAAAGTAAATACAAAATATGTAATAGTATAAGTGAGCAAGGCTATTACCACAAATTTATGATACTCGAAAATCGGCGCCAATGTTGATTCGTATGGATTATTTTTCAAATTTTGTTTGACGTTCAAACGACGTTCGAACGACGTATGAATGTGTTGATGTATTTTGTGTATGTTATGCATACGTAATAGGGCGTATCGAATTTTTAGAATTTTAAGGGCCGCGATAGCCTGTGTGCGGAAAACGTAGATCATTGAAAACTAATTCCAGGCATATGGTTGATGGATCCGAAGGTCCCCGGGAAGAAGTCCCCCCGGACGACTTTAACTTTCAAATGGTCATAACTCGGAAAGTTGAGAGTATTTCTGAAAACAATGTTCTAGCAGGATGTAGAGCGTTAAAAACTCTACAAAACTGCCAAAGAAACTGATGGTCCAAAAGGTGTGTCTGTCGAGGTTTTCTAACATCGAAAGTTCGACATTTTCGTTTTTGACTTTTATTTCCTGAGAGACAAAATATTAAGTTTAGCTTTTGGCATGAGGTTGTAGAGGAGGTCGAGTACTACCAGTACACTAGGCATTGTCCCGGTCGGCGATCCATCCGAAACCACTTTTTCAACATTAATGAATGAACTTTTTTAGTGTACCCACGTCGCCCACGAAGCCAGTGCAGACACTGTAACCGGTGTTGCTGAGTCGATGTAACCTTGGCCAGTAAGTGCACATAATATTCCATATATATAAGCATACGACCGTACATCAAATATCTAAAAAACTGTGTGACGTGCTCATGACTCTATGCAACGAATTCTGCTTCAAAATGAAGTTTTCTTACTGAGAACCACCGTTTCCCACTACTTACTTTGTTTTCTATTCTCTCGTGACAGTTCATCAATATATAATTGTTATGGAGTCCATTACGATAACATTTAATTACATTGATTGCACTTAATTTAATAACTCCGTGTAATTTCTATCTACATATGTGCGTGTAAGTGTATGCATTGTATGCTCGCCCTAAATTCCAATCAATGATAATTATTATTAAACGGTGTTATCGGTGTTTAAAATAAATGAAAATAATAACGCAAACCAAGACAAAAATAGAGACAGTTTTATCATTCAAAAATTGGTTGGGTTATCACATTCATTATCCTACGTGTTCCGTGTATTTTTACAAACACCATAAAATTCCAAAACTAGAAATTCAATTGTTTAAACAATGCAGAAAACTTCAAAGAAAACGTAAAGTTTTCCTTTCTTTTCGGGTGTCTATAGCCATTTTTTATCGATAATAAAAAATGGAAGTTCTCTCATTCGAACGTTATTGAAAAGAAAAACGAATTCACTCAATCATTTAAGTTTCAAACTTTCCATGTCAAAGAACAACTTAGATCATCGGTGCAAATCGCAATTAAAATAATACTTGGTAGATTCATTATATCATGCACTAACAAAATTACCAAACTTACCATAGCAACGGATAATGAGGTTGCATTCAGTTATTCATTGATCGTCGAATAAATTAACCACCAAAGATATTGCAAGCACACAGACAACTTTGCCGATGAAAAGCTAAAACCAGAACGTTATATGGCTCGTTCCATTATGATTTTTGTTGGAAATTTAGGAAAGGTAAATAGACAGTTATATGAGGCATAGAAGTGTATGCTAAAGATGCAGAAAATAGACTTCCTTTCCATCATATTCATAGTTTGGAGGACTGCTCCAATGCACTAATCATTCGTGAAAGTGGCTGCTGTCTACTTCCGTGTTTGTCCAACAAATTTTGAGTGAGTGTCTGCATTATGAAATGGGCCATATAGATTTTCCGTTTCTGTATTCTGTGTGATATCAGTCTAGCACACAATGAATATTTTGAATCGTTTAATGATAGTCAACAAAGGTAGTTAACCGGTATTGAAATTCAAATTACATATAATAAAGTTGCTGCACTACTGCACTAAACCTATGGCATCCATACTGTTTGAAATGTTCACGCTTCATAGGGATTAATAACCAAATTTCGATTCTTTAATTAACATCTATATGACATGTAGTAGTCATATTGTGAAACAGAATTTCGCTTAAATAACAATCTGAGCCTGGTGATGCTATGAATAAAAAAAAATCAATTCGCTTGGACGAGAAAGAAGCCAATCTGTAGAGAGTAGAATTTTTTAATTAAACTCAAAAGTTTTTAACTGTTCGGAATGCTTATACAAACGAATATTCACAAAAGGTTGGGTGCCATAGAAGCTGTCACTGGATCAGCACTTCAACACCCCATTTTGAAAATACATTACTTTATTGCTGTTGCCCAATTAACAAAATATTTCAATTATTTCTTGAATGAATCGAATCAACGTGGCACCGATATGGAACAGCCAGTTGTGCTCCAACATTATGCGATAAAATTGTTTTGTAATAAAAAAAAGAAATTAGAGTTTTATGCGACGTTTTTAAACCACTCGATGAACCCATATATTCATTCAAAAATAGCTTCGATTCCCTCGACAATTTCGAAAATTAATTTCTGGTATACATTCCGGTACATTCATAAATAATGTTCGCACATATTCAAATACTCTGAAACATGATTCGCAGTGCGTTTAGACACAAAAAAAAACGCCAAACCATATCCCCGTTTCAAAATCAACAAAACAATATCCATAAAACTCGATTTGAAATTTATTTTTTTGGTTGGTTTGCTGTTACCCTCCTGTGAATTGTGGATGTGTAATTCGGAATAATATCAATTTTACCCGAAATTGTTTACAGTTTAATAGAACTTCAATTATGTGGTTGTGGTTATCAGTTTAGGTGCAAAAATGTTGTAACTAATTCCGAAATCAATGCTGGGAAGTGCGGGAAATCACAGTTTCGAACAGATTAAATGATACTACGTAAGGTAAAATAAAATTCTACGAAACTTTTAGTATATTCTTAAATTCAAAAAAATCGCCAAAAATCAAAAATTGCACCAACTGTAATGAAAAAATGAACACATCCATTTCTGACATTTGTTATAGGACTCATATTATTATGTCAGAATGTGGTTTCTGTTCGATATTTTGCTTCAATTTACTTTAATTTTTCATATTTATCAAGGTTTTAAAACTTAATTCATGATTATAGTGATCCTTAAATTTCTTGAAATTTTATGTGCTCGTCGTATCGGTATCACAAACCAAAACAATCAAATTTCTGTGCGTATGTTTACTTTTCTACGAATGCGTCGAAACACGCAAGCAGAATTTTGCCAAATGTTGACAAATTTCGACGAATTTCGACAACCAGTCTGCAAATGTTGTCGTTGTTTCAAATTGAATTTTCAACAATGTATGTTCGTTAATTGATAAATGAATCAACGAAATTAATGTAAAATAGCTTCACCTTGTCGTTTTTCATGTGTACTTCTTACAAATTTGTCGAAAAATTATAAAAACGGCATTTGAAACAAGGCGATGTCGTAGCTTTTACGGCGGGATCGATCTGTTTCAAACGCTATTTTTTATATTTTTCAACACATCTGTGGCAAAACCACATGAAAATAGGCATTGTGACGCTAATTTACATCAATTTCATTGATTCATTTATCGATCAACATACATTTATTGTCTAAAATTCCGTTTGAAACAGGCAGCTACAATTCCGGAATGTTTTTGTTTTGTTTTGTTTTGTTTTGGCAACATTTGGCAAATATTGGCAAAATGTGTTTGCGTGTTTCGCCGCGTTCGTAAAAATCTAAACACAGACAGTCACAGAATTTTATTTTCGCCGGTTTCGACAATAGCACATACAATTATTAGAATTTTCACACCTCACTTTCTACGAAATGAATATTAATTTATTATTATTATTAAGTATTATCAAAAATAATCAAAATAGCAAGCAGAAAATACCACACACTGAGATGTCTACAAATAAATTACTTTCGTCGATAACGTCAAAAATGGATGAGTTCTTTTTTCTGTAGAGTTTGTGTAAATTTCGTTTCTTGGCGAATTTTTTAAATTTTGGTAATGCATTAAAGGATTAAGATGGAATTATATTTTCTAAGTTTCACAGTTGATAACTGTGGATTCCCGCACCTCCCTGTTCCTTGTGATAGATGGTAGCATAGAAATATTTAGGCAACAAATGATAGTGAATCAAAAAGTTGAGCTTTATTTGCGAAAGGAATCCTCCCCTCTCTATTCTCTGATTACGTTTATTTATCAAATTAAATTAAATTGATAAAGGAAGTGCTAATAACGAGACGAATAAATTAATCTGCTAACGAGATAATTTTTGCGCAAAAAGGGCGTATTTACACTGAACACCAAGTAAAATGTCTCATTAGCAATTAATTTCTAAAATTACAATATCTACTGAACATCAAACAATAAAATGACATGAAAATTAAATGAATATTCGGAATGCATACGGTTTTTCCAATGGCTAAAATAAATTGAAATAGAAAATAAAATGACACATACAGCTCAAATGCCCTCAAGGACCTTGATATATTCGAATATTTTAAACATAATATGCACACATACTCACCAGCGAGAGGAGCTAAAATATTCATGGAATGTTTTTGTTTGTTTGATATGGCTATCCGCTATCATACAACCTTTCAGATGATATTCAAATAAATTCAGTCATAAATAATAATTCTGTTTGTTGAGCGAAGTAATAAATGTTTGGATTTGTTTGCCAAATTCTTTTTTTTTTCCTCGTTCGGAAAACTTTTCGGAAAAGTAATATGGAAAGTTTATGCAAAGGAAAAAATTTTAGCCGCCTAAATATGCGCATTTATGCAATTCAATTTGAAATGGATTTACGTATCGGAACGTTGGATTTACGAACAAGACAACAATAATTGCAAAATATAAATGAAAATTAAGCTGCAATATTGAAATGAGACAACAGCTGCACGCATTTTACTCTAAGTATCTAGGAAATGATGTGAATTTAAATGAGAGAATTTATGTTGTACGTTAAAAAATCTTTATTAAAGACTGGAATATATTTTGTTAATTAAATTTGAATTTCTTACTCGTCGAAATTGGCCTTTGTCCCATTGGAATTGATTTAAAATTAAACAAAAATTTGCTCATATTTTTGCAGTTTAAGTCTTCATCATAAGGAAAGTATTATTTAAAAAAAAGAGCTTCTTCAGAAGCCGGTGGTGTACAGGGTGTTCAGACCAAACCGGTTGTTCAGTAAATTTCACCCAGCTCAATCACCCTCTGGATTTAATAAACTAATAAAGTCACTTGATCTCGTGGCTTTCATGCCATTTTCCATTGATATTTCCATTCCATTTCTCTTGCTACTTTATTATTAAAGACAAACACAATCTTCTTAGAATCGCCAGCAGATTTTCCGAATAAAAGATACTGAAAAGCAATTGCGTACTTAATTAAATAAATTATTCTAATTATCTACTCAATTTGTGTATATAGAATTGTAGTCGACGTTCCTTCGCATGACTTTGTAATTGCCAATTATACTTGGGAATTCTTTGTGAAACACCAGGTTATTTAACAGTAAACAATGTGATGCTTTGAACTAAAGCAAATGGGGCAATATAAGTGAAACTCCTCAACAGTACAAAGAAGATGATTAAGAAATTATTCAAGTTATCCGAATGAATAAAGGTGCAAATACCATTGAGTGTAAGATGAAATTACTATTTTTGTTTGTAGTGATGGAATTGAATTCATTGAATAATGCAAACGTGGTTGAACACTTAAAATGGAAAATCATGAATTTGTGTGGTGATTATATCATATTTCCCAGCCTCGAAATTGTTCGATTTATCCTAATTATTTTAAATTTGAAGCAAGACAAGCGATAACATTTCATTGAAATAATTTTATTCTGGACAGGTAATCCAATTTATTGATTTTTAATAACGCGAAAAGCAATTAGTGCGTGGGATACCGTATACAACATCTGTTGTTCTCTGGAAGGTACAAATCGAATTTTAAAAAAATTCTGAAATTTTAATTGCATTTTGATTGTACAAATTTTCGTGTCATGGGCACATTGGAATCATAGTATCAAAGAGAAAATTAATCGATAATATAATCGCTGAACATAGTCTTACATCATTTTCAATGCTGTTTCGTCTACAATTTGTTAAAAGATTATAAATAATCCAATGAACTCAACTCATTTTACATCATTCCAACGAAATTTACTAAACATTTATAAAAGGTTTATGTACAAACAAATTTTACGACTTTTTTGTTCGTGTTATAATTTTTTGCATTATTAATGGAAGTTGGTAAATTGTTTGGAAAATTTAATTCTTTATAACTGACTTTCTTAGCTAATAGAAGATTTCGTACCAGAACTTGGATTTTTTTTGGAATAGGAAGGGGTTCAACATACTTAAGGGAACAACATATATTTGCTACTTCTCTCCCCCTCATACAAATCTGAGTGGCGCTTATGTGTAATACAATTATAATTTACCTTCGACACTTTAAATAATTTTCCGTAAACAATTGTAAACTGATTTCAGCCGTTCAAGCTGCTACAATACCAGCGGTCTGCTTTAGACTTTACGTTCATTTGTTGTAAAAGATATTACTTGCATAGTATAAACGAAATGGTTGATCCGAAACGCGTTTGTTTAAAATTGTAATATTTGATGTTTTGTGTCTGCAAATAGTTTACATGATTTCCGAGCAAAATTATATGAATTTTTCATCATTTGCCTTTAAGGAATGAAAATGTGTGTATGCTAAAGCTTGTATTTGTTTGTTGAATGTTAACTTTATTCTTCTACTCATACGTCTGAATTGTTACCATTGTGCGGTATAATAAGCACACGATTTTTAATCAAATTCTGGTCGAATGAACAACTCATTTTAAAAATTAATTTACATTTTTGGTGGTCAAAATGTATATTCATCACCATACGAGAACGCAAATATTTTCTTTATTTTCATCACAATAGAGAAGTTGAACCTTTTATTTAATGTAAGGTAAGCGAGGTAGTAGCTGACCGGCTAAGCAATTTTTCAACTTTGGTCATCAGTATCTCAGGATAATTTCGATGAAGCTAAGTTTTTCCTTCGTCAGAATTTAATTTGATCTGTTCCCATTCCGTAGAATATCAGAAGTATTGACAATTAATTAATTTTTATTGTAAAAAACTGATTTTACTGAAGCACTGTTTTTGATGCAGTAGCTGACCACTAAAAAACGGATGTTTTTATACCTGACCAGTCTTGTTGCAGTAGTTGACCGCTACAAAATTAAGACATTTTTCACATTTTTCGCATTATTCGACACATTTTCACTCTTAATTCACTGATATTAACCAATTTCAATGATAAAAACTCATAAAAACACAAAATATCAACGAATTTTAATCATTTTGTACACAACAATGCACATGGAAGGTGAATTTGTCACATGAAGAAAAATGTACGGAATTTGGTGCGGTCAACTACACAAACATGGCATATTTTTGATGCAATGTTTTGACCACCATGTAATTAATCAAATATTAACTTTTAGACGCTATTTATGTTAATCATATTAATTGTCGAACTATTTACTACCTAAAAACACCAAAACTTTGTCCATTAATAATTCTTTTGTCAATAAAAACCTTAAATTAGATCTTACGATTTTCTTAAGAAATGTGCAACTTTGTACTGAGATGGTGCACTGGTTTCATTTTATGGTTTTATCAAATAAGTAAACATAATAATCGCATTATTTTCACGAAAAAATTAATCTTTAGGCTCTGAAGATTAATTATAACGTTAATTTGCGTATTATCATTCGTAATTATTTTCCAAAACTGATAAATAATGTAGCTGGTCAGGTACACCTGCACGGTCAGCTATACCCTCGCTTACCTTAATAAACATTGTCTCGCCTTTACTAATTTCACTATCTGCATACTGTTTCTATTACTGACTTCACCGAAATGAACGCAAAACTATGTTATAGTCTAATGTCTTTGTTGACATTAACTCTGTTGTCTCAATCAACATAAAATATAAAAAAAATAGAATATAAAAACGGAAAAATAATCTAAAATTGATCTGATGCGAAGCATTAAATTACTAATCAGTGTATTGACGCTGAAGAACACGAGGAACGCCAAATTATTAACGTTTAAAAAAAATACATTTTAAGAATAGCCATAAAAACTATAAATATCACTATGATACATCAACGGTAATAAAAATTCAATTATAGATGTTGTTACAGCGAGTATACGAAGTCGAACGGATTGTGAATAACAAGCAAAATAGATTAGTTAGTAGATATTTTGTGACAGTTCTGTTACTACTCGCAAAAACTATAGTTGTGAAGAAGTCAATTTTTTTAAATGTTTTAATGTATTTACACATCGAATGTTTTTCTTTTGTCTTAAATCAGTTGCACTAGAAGGGTTTTAACGACAAATAACCACTCGCGACAGTAAGCAATGAACTCTGACTAGTTCATTTCTGTTGCGATAGGTATGATTGCCATTTCTAATAGGTCAAGCTTTTACAAATGGTTAGTCAATGACGACAAAACAGAGTTCAATAAAAGCTCCATAAAATTATTTAAAAGCTTTTTCATCGAACACAAACAAAATACAGATTTACTGGTTATATAGCGACACGCTTGCCGTTTGTAAAAGCTTAATAAGTATCCCTTCTCGTGTGACATTCATATTTTACACTCATTCCTGTAAATACGTTTTAAAAAAACACTTCCTTAAAATTGTTTGTAAGCTCTTTGGAAAAACGAGTAGTAAAGAAAAATGATGTCCTTACATTTTCTCCAATTTTTCACCGGCCTCCCCCAAAGTCCACATATTTCCTATACTTTCTACGACCTGATTCGAATTTGCACATTATTATCGCATGAATCTAATATAACACTCTCGACAAACGGATGGAAAATTAAATTTTTTGTATTTTTTGACTATTCATGGACGAGAAATTTCATTTCGTTTAAAGGTAAAATGCAAATAACCAGTCAGACTAGTTTCTGTACGCTAATTCTGAAAGTACAATCCATCGGCAGTTCATTTCTTGAATCAGATTTTTTCTCCGTACCGGATTTTTCGAGGCGAACGTGAGGTATAACGTTTGGTTTCCAAAGGACCCTGTCTTTGTCACTACAGCCTTTCAAGTTCACAAAAGCTCAAAAATTCGTTTAAACAGCTGTGTGGTAGTCAAAAGTAGACGGACTCGAAAAAGTATTGATATAGTTAGAATAGACTCGGCAGACTATAATACGAATGGGACTGGTGTCGACTTTCAAGTTGTTAAAATCGAACCACTCTAATGGACTGACATGGAAGTTTGCATACCAAAATTTATCTGCGGCACGTTGAAAATATTCATAATTTTCAGCAACCAGGGTATAAGGGTATAAAATCGCATGCAATTGAAAAAATCGTAAACAATCATGTCAAGTAGGATTATCTGTTAGTTACGGGTTGATGTGGTTTTGCATATTTTCACCAGATAAAATCTTGTTGGTAGCACAAGCACTTTAGTAAAATAGCAATATATGGGCAATCGACGATTTCAAACAAGAAGCATCATTTGTCACGGTGAGCTTCAAAAAAATTTTATTCGACCTCTCGTGTACATGAAATATTTTTAGTGGTTTTTGTAGAGGGCGGCACCACGAGTAAGAATAAAATAGAAAGAAAATATTTCGATGGGAAAATTTTTAATCAGATCGATTTTTCGTTTTTTTGTGTGACCTACGGGAAGCTTCGAAGACTGTTTGGACCCTACTGGTGACTTGTTTGATCACAAAAATATAGTTGCTGTTTAGCCTGATGTCTAAGCTTTACAACGATACTAACCATGATATGCACGACTGCCAACAAACATCTTTTATGAAGCGAAGTCATTCTACTAGGTCGGCTCTATTGTGTACTCTATTTTATTACAAAAGCGAAAACGATCCCGTTTCTTTTTTGCAAAACTCGATAAAACTTTGATTTCTTAAACTTTATTAAACCTCCATCAAAATCCAAATTTATTCTTGACATCAAATTTGCGGACAGAAAAAGAATAGTATTTTTTGTACCAAGACAGGAAATGACGATTTTTTCAGCAGCAGTCGTAAGTTTTCCTTACGAGCGAAGTTAGTAAGGAAAATTAGGACGTGTGCCGCAAAAATCCGTTTCCTGTCGAGGTACGAACAACGTTTTGTGCATCGGACACCTGAAATAGACAAAACACATCAATTTATTTGAAAAAAATCAAACTTCACATTCACCATATTAATACGCTAAAAGAGAGATTAAGTCCGTGGTGCGAATAGTATTTTTCATATTGGACGGAAAAAATGTGCCACGAAGTCGCACTTTTCGGGTCCTAGGTATGAAAAATACTATTCGTACCACGGACTAAAAGTCTTTTTTAGCGTATTCGGCTCTGTCTGGAAACTTCTCACACGCTAAAAAAGACTTTTAGTCCTAGGTACGAAATGTACTATTTTCCCCGCACGCTATATCGTTCGGGAAAACCTAATATTTCATTAAAAAAAAATCATGGCAAAATATGTATTTCAGTTGCCCGGTGCACAAAAACGTTTTTCCGCACAGACTTTAATATATTATGTCCTCTCTATGAAACTCTTACTGAGAAGCATTTTTAATTTGTTTAATAAGTAAACCATGTTACAATTTAGTTTTCGTTTTTATCCTTTCACGAGCGGCAAGCACATCTACAGTATAAGCTTCGAGTCTATCATTTCTCTTGATTTGAGTATTTACAAAAAATCGATAGAAAATCTTTAAATTCATAAATTTTACCGAAAATTTTGCTTTAATAGTGAAATCAACCGTAGCTAACCACTTGCGTTTGTCGAAGTTGTCGATATCAGTTGACACGGCCGTTTGTAAAAGGATAAGGAAAGTTGCATTTTCCTTTGTGTTATTGATTGAAGCTTATCACCAGTAACATCTTTTTCGCTGTTATATTTTCATTGTGAAACTTTCCGTAAAATGTAATAATGTCTTTCCCTCTTACCATGTTCTTTAAGTATTTTGTGAATAATTTACTAATTTCACTAACCCGAAAAACGCATTATCAAATTGCACCACAACACATTCATTTTAGACAATTTATTTCTTTTTAATTTTAAAGTGTGTTTTGTATGAATCAATATGTGTCAATATCATTTTCCAGCGACTTCCGGCTGTACTAAGCAGAATTGGGATTGTTCTCGCGAGTCCTTTGGTAAGCTATCATGTTTTATTTATTTTAAAAAGATAATTAATTTCTTGAGTTTTCTTTTTTAATTAAATTAAATTAAATTTGCTTCCATTTAAAAATTAATTTCCATTCAAATTTGACGAAATCCTTCAAATTAGTGGCTTTTCATAACAATCCATCATATTGATTTATAAATTCCTTTCTTTTACTCATTAGTTGTTCATGTTTTTCAAAGCTTACTTGAATGTGCTAACTGCAATTTTCGAAACCAAAAACTGCCGATTATACACATAACACATACCAAATTTGAGTTGTGTCTTCTTATCTATAAGTCCCAACGAATGGACTGCATAGAGAACACAAACTTAATTTAAATTCAGTACCAATTTGGTGTTCATTAAGTGTATATTACCCTGCATATTATCAATTTTACATCATGTAATGATACAGTAAACAAATTACTATTATTCGACACTATACAGTTCTTGCATAATATAATGCATACACATTACAGAATGTGAGGCTGAGGCTTATTCAACGTTTAAATATTTGCACTTTACTATGTGTAAACAAGCACTGATGCTTTCAATATTAGTTTAGATTATAAGATCATTCTATTAAATTTAACTGTGACAATTTATAACGGAGAGGAAAATTAATAGCGACTAGCGTCACCGTTATTAACCATGAACCAAACAATTCAAAATAATTATTATCCAAAATAATATTGTGTCATATGAATTTCAATAAAAATCCAAATATTTTTATCGCAAAACCATATTTTTCAACATTAATTCGCATTCGGAAATATTATATCAACAGGGCCAAGTTTTATATTCTATTTGACGAAATTTATTCAATTTCACGAATTTTGAAACTTTCTGTGTTTCACAAAAAAAAAACAGTAAATCAGAAAACATAAAAATGTTTTCAAAATTCCATACAGTCAAAGAAAGGTAGATTTTGGGATTTTAAGAGACATCATCGTTTTCAACGTTTTTCTGTATTCTCTCATTTCGCATGTTATTTCAAATGGCATCTCTATAAAACCCGAAATCTATATTTCTCTGACTGTATGTCAATTCGGCGAAATTTCATGAAATATTTCGCGAATTTTACGAAATTCAATTTAGTTTCACGAATTTCACAAAATTCCATTAAATTCTACAAATTTTGTTAAATTTCAATTTTACGAGTTTCGTAACTTAATCATAAAACTTAGTGACATATTTCTGGCCAATAAATTCTTCAAATTGAGTTTTTTACCGTGAAGCCATGATTCGTAAAATTTAACGAAATTTGTTAAATTTAACAAAAATCGTGAAATTTAACGAAAATCCTGAAATTTAACGAAATTTGTAACTGAATCATAAAACTTACTTACATATTTATGGCCAAGACATTCTTCAAATCGATTTTTTACCACGAAGCCATGATGGCTCATTTTTGGTCAAATGGAGAATAATGTAGAACACAACCAGATCTACATTTTTCTCCATTTGGCCAAAAATGAGCCGTCATGGCTTCATGGTAAAAAATCGATTTGAAGCATGTCTTGGCCAGAAATATGTCACTAAGTTTTATGATTCAGTTACAAATTTCGTTAAATTTCAGGATTTTCGTATAATTTCAGGATTTTTGTTAAATTTTAGGAATTTTGATAAATTTCACGAATTTTGTTAAATTTTACGAATTTCGTTAAATTTCACAAATGTTGTTACATTTCACGAAATTCGTTAAATTTCACAAATTTCGTTAAATTTCACAAAAAATAGGCCCTGATGGATACCAAGTAGTAAATGAAAAAAATAAAAATTTCATTGTAGCATAAAAACATTTAATAAAATTATTGACCCGATTACACTACACAGTCACTTGCTGCAACCTCTACTATTAATTTGTACAAAATCTGACCAAACTTTTCTCTCATCTTTAACCCATGTTCTTGATCGTATTAGTTAGAAACTAGGCCGCTTCAACGCAAACAACACAAACTAACTACTTTAACAACAATACCAAACGATAAAAAGAATTATTGAAACAACCTGATATTTGTTGCTTCAAAAACAAAAGTTTTGTCAAGATAACAACCGCCACCCTCAAATTCGACATAAGAACATGAAAGCATTAGGAACAGCACTTTTCTTGTGTTTCATCCAAACATCACTTAAAGTTTGTGTCTTGTTTGTGTTGAGGCTGTTTAGTTTAAAAAGAAGTTTTTTTTATATGATGAAATGTTAACGATAACGAACTTTTGGCTGTCAAGGGACTTACTTTCAACTGGCGTTAAATTTCTCGCAGAAATCTCACGGGAATGCGATGTCATTTTTAATCAAATTATGACGACACATTCATGCCAAATTTTTGCGAAAAACAGACACACAGTGAAAATAAGCTTTTATCTAAGTCATATCTATTGTAGAATTTTGGTTGTGTTGTATCCTTGTTGTTAATAATATATTTTCTTTTTGATTGAATGCTAACCCAGCACGACACCCATTGTCCAAAAAAAACATGGATTTTCTCGATATAATAATATTATTCGTGACTTTATCAAGTAAATGATCAGTCATTAAAAATATATTCGAAAGTTTTTATGATTTATAAGAAAATATTATTGATGGGATTCGTTTTGCCATACTATGTCCTTTCATACCATGTACGTTTGCTTTTTCCTTCAGCCTTCAGTCAATCTTTTAATCTTAACTCACTCAATGTTTCGATCGGTCATGATTATCCGTTTTTTTACGTTTTATTTACATACGTTCGTTGTTCAGGATTTGGTTATCGAGTCCGTTCGAATCAAAAACATATTTTTTAATTTGATAGTATTTCGTCCATGACTTATGTATGGATACGGGGAAACATTATTATTCGGGATACAATCGTCTCCATGCGAATAGGTATACGTGCAATAAAGACCCAGCTAGTGAATGATGTATAGTGTAGGTATTGAAATTCTAGTAGGATGTGATGCGAATTTATGCTTATGTATTATTGATTGGGTTTGATAAAGGGTTGACATTTTCCTAAAACTTACTCTTAAACTATTGGGTAAATTGGATTTATTTCAGATAAAACCTTGTCCCGAATGTGTTTTTGAAACTTATTTGTATGTATGACCTTGCACCAAAAATAAACTTGAGACCACTTTCATGAAGACAAAATATTTACTTTTATCAATTTAGACAAGAGCCACAAGAGACAAATCGGTTTCGATAGAAAACTGAAAGGTCTGTAATAACAAAAAAAAATGTCTTTACCCACTGTGGCATCGTACTGTAGGTCTAGCTATATATTCATAAAAACGATATACGTCATTCGCTCTGTGCTTTTCGTATAACCAATGCGGAAATAACAATCATGTACTAATTACATCCATCAGATAACCAAATCCAATTAACAAAAGTTTAGCATGTGAACGTAAGCTGATGAAGATGTTTAGTAAATCAAAGTTAAAATTAGGAAACAATTGAATCGGAATTCATGGCTGCTCTATCATCGGAGAAACAACGTTCCGTTCGTAAAACAATGAAATCATCTACAACAACAGCAAGCCCATCACATTTGACAAGTACAACGGAAAATGATGTGGAAATGGGTAAATCAACGTTATCACCAGAAATTCAGCCCATCAAGCCTCGAAGACGGAAAACGAGTCGTTCAATTGTTGACGACCATACATTCGTTATTGATGGAACATCAGAAACATTACCGTCATGCTCTTTAACACAGCCCAATGAAACAAAAACTGAGGCTGAAATAATATCCTCATCATCACCACCAGATGTGGCAACAATGACCGCACGAAGACGTGCTATTGATGAACTAGCCGTAGAAAATATTGAATTAAGCCGACTAATGGATAGCGTTTTCGTGAGTTTAAGGTTTCGTTTTGGGAGTTTTTTTTTTGGTTGTATCGGGGTTGGATGTGTTTAGATTTTCCTTGTAGTCATGTATTTATATCATTGTTTAACGGTCTGGTCTGTTTTTCGGTACAAAGCTAACAATAAATCATGGTATTTGCTTTGATTCTTTATTATTTTTCTTGTCCAACTAGAATGTTTTTGCTTTACCAATTTTCTTCTTCGGTTAATATTCTTCTATTGAACTGATATCGAACAAAGTAAATTGCATAGCATTGTGGCATTTATTGAGATACACGGTTAGTATTCTCATTATGATTTGATGGCAATTTGTGCCGGCTGTTTGAAATTTATGTTGATTGCATGTTCAACTTTTGGGATCAAAATTGGGAAATTGAGATCTATCGCATAATAGAGGTATTGAATATTCATGTAATTTTTTGCTTATGTAAAATCCTCTTGCATGTTTAAATGAAATTTTACTAATTCACTTGAATATAACATAAATCTTTGCCTAGTCCCGTTTGTTTACCGCTGAGGATCAATCGATAGATTTACAAATTAGAGATAATAAACTGTAACATTATGTTTGTTCAGTAATTGAGCTTGTAACAATCCAGTCGAATGTGTAGTTGACCTGGTGATCTACATAACAAGTAAACATTCTGATCGAAAACCAATGTGTAATTATTGCTATTTGAACACTATTACAAAAATTATTACATTGGGAGATTAGATGGATGTTTTACATATCCATAATGTATGTCTAAATTGCTACTACAATGATTAAAGGAAATCACGCCATCTTAAATTATTCGATGGTAATCGTACAATAAAATGTTTGGTCACCAATCAATATATTCGTGAACTAAAATGTTCTTGTTGTCATAATGAGAACATTATTAAGTTAAACCCGCCATCTGTAATAAACTTTTCTTTTTAGTTCACATTTACATCTATCATCAGGTAGACAAAGTATGCTATATCATATACAAATATTATTTCGATTCCTATTTTAAGATAATTAACCACATTACACAAAACCAGCAACCAGACGTATATTTATTCACAATTAAATTAATTATTTTTAACCTTTGTATGTAATGAATCGGTAAAAACTGTCAGACAAAAACGCATACGCTTTCCAGCTTAGAATAAATATAAATTGCGCTTTTCGCCTTATCGACTCGAAGCATAAGAAATATTTTAAAATTACTACCAGTCGATATATATATATATATAAAAATGAATAAATGAAATAGTTAATAGCTATAACATGCATCATTTGCATCACTTACCAATCATTTAAACTTTAACTTACAAACGGCAAACTAAATCTTGTACTTCTTTTGTTGGAAAGTAATTCACATGATTTTGATTTCACTATGGTCGAAAATGGCCCTATTACTTGGGACGACAAGAGATCTATCCTATTATGAAACTCGAAATGAAAATGGATATTCATGTTCTCGTGTGATTGTTGAACTCGGCTACGTCTCGGATCATGAAACTTCACATGAAAACTTTTCATCTTTTTTAATAATTTAAAAAAACTTTTTAGTCAAAAGAAGTAACAGATTAGCTCTAATGATATGTTTGCCGTCTGTAAAGTAATAATTAGTAATTAAATAAATAAAAACTAAAAAAATTATTTAAAATTCATTTTACTTTCTTTTGCTACTATTGGATGCTAAACAGCCGGTAAGTGAACATTGAAATTCCAAAATATTTTTATTAGTTTTCTAGACGTGTTTTTATTCATCTTAAAGTTAAGTCTAAGCTCAATTCAAATTCAATTTACTAAATGGTAAGGTAAGGCAAGCGAAACCCGCGCTGAATTTATTTTAAGCCACAAAGACATAAACAAAATGACCAGAAAACGATTGACATTTTCAAAGGTAATGAAAGGTGAAAACACTCACCCTCGTTACATTGAACATTTCCTTGAATGTAAGTTATGTTGTAATCTAGAAACAAATACTGTGGAAAATTTGTATTACATGTACTTGTACTCATCATCTATATATTTTCCAACTTCAACGAATTGAATTTTAACCAAATAACAGAAGACATTAGCAAAAAACTGATGAAGAACACGTCTATCCAAAGCTCTCTGGCATTGTCAAAGACTCTTTCAGACATTTATAAAAAAATCGTTTGTATACGGTTCATAATCAACCAGTACCGAACAGTCCAACCCCATTACACATGGTGATCATGCTTTAGTAAAAATAAATTAAAATAACCCCACCTTCCCCCCAATTCATCACATTTTGCATTAGACGAATTCGTTGCTTTTCTTTGAATTGTACTAAGTGAAAAATGCTCTGAAAAAACACAATTAATTTTCCAGGGTGAAAAGAAACGAGACGCTGGTGGAACAAATGAAATAGTAGCCTGTACTAATTGCGGAGGCGGGTCGAATCCATGTACACATTCAGCAAATAATGGATGCGCTACAGAGGTAATTTTGCTCTGTTGGAAAATGTTGTGAAAACTTTTTTTTTTTGTTAATTAATTATTCTGTGTCAAGACGTCAATATATGTATACATTGTGATTGTGTAACATTTCCCATTTTTCAGACTTGCTTCGTACCAGTACGTAAAAAAGAGCGACCACATCCAATAAGAGTGGCTAAAACCATAGACTACATTGCTCGCATAACATTTCCATCGGCCTACGCTATATTTTTAATATTTTTCTTTATTCACTATAAAGGTTTCTCCTAGTTGTGGTATGGGCATCCTAATTAAGATATTGCATAAGGCTATTTACGTCATCACCTTCATATTTTGATGAAAATAAAAAGCGGAGACAGAGATTTTTTTTCAACATGTGCTAAGCACATAAATTGGAATTTGACAAATAAATAAAGTGACATCGATGTTGATGAACATGACAAACAACTGAATACTGAATAAAAAAGAGACCCAAACATATTCCGTGGAATTTTATTTTTATTCGATTAATTACCAATCATCCACAAATTCGATTTTATTATAATTTGTTGGAGTTAATCGATGACGTACATACCGGTATGCAATATGTTATTAGGTATCATGCCCAAAAGCTACGTTTTTTTTACGTATGTAATATTAGTTGGAGAATTATTTTGCCAAAAATGCACTAGAAAATATTGCGGAAAAACAAAAATTATTTTTCACATACTGAAATTGAATCAAAATTCAAAAATATTTTCAATTAATCATAAATGAATATTTTCCCGACCAGATCCGATCATGGATAAATTTCGGCCTCAATTCCAAAATTCAACCATCTTTCTCCATAGCCCAAAAGCGATATGTTGCCTAATTTACTGTGAATTTAATCGCCAGTAAATATCTGACGGCAATCAGTCTACAATTATTTAATTTTGTTTTTAAAACAGGTAATTCTATTACACTGAAAATATTTATCGTTGAGCATGGGTTTTCATATATGTGTTGATCAAAAACGAAAACAATTTTTATGCTCATTAGCAGCACATATATATAGTTCGTTCGCTAATTCGATGACTTTCGGGGTGATTTACTAAACCCAGATATAGCATAGCAATCAAGTACATTTATTTAAATTCATTAGGAAAATGTACGGGGACGGGGGATGGGGGATGGGGGTTATGGTTAAATGGATGCACAGTGAATATCATTAGGAAATGTTTATGATTTGAAAATATTCTGTGAGCTATTCGGCTATGTAATTCTCTAACTAAATTTATAAGCCTATAAGATTGTATTACTCTACAAACTAGAACATAGCTATGGATCAATTTGATTCAGTTGTTTTAGATTCAAATGTATTTTATTGGTAAACGAAGATAAGATTTTTTTTTAAATAATTAAAGAGAAACAAATAGCTTGCACTATGTGAAAGAGTTGAAAACTTTTTTTGTCCAAATTTTAAAATGCAAGCTTGTATGTAGAATCCGATGAATTTGGAAGATTTATATTTTTGTTTTGGCCGATAGTGAATGATATTAAATCCAGCTTTAAGAAAGAGGTATCAGAACATAAGATAAGAGTGTAATATCACAGCATTAGGATTTGTTTTTGGAAAAATTTATAAATCTCACATAGAAAAAAAATTAAAAGAAAAAGCTTAAGACTACGAACGAACAGGCAAAGTTATATTCAAGGCGCGCTAACTATAATTAAATTTATAAAACCATTTGCCAGTAAAAATAAAATACTATCCTAAATGGTGAACTGCGTATGAAGGAATCAATAAAAAAGAGAAAATAATTTAGTTTTAGTAAAATACAAATTATTAAACATGAATTGATATCAATTAATTAGACATTCGAGAAGCTGACGGAAATAAACGTTTCGATTTATAAATGAAAAATTACGAACACAAAGAACAAGTTAAAATTCTTTATAGTTTAAGATTTGATCAATGATGGATTACACTTTTCTAAATGTAAATAATATTCAATGTAAATAGGATTTGGTATTTTTATTTTGTTTCCTGTACATAGTCTGTCTAGTTGGATAAAATCATCAAAAAAAAAATCTTTTTTTTTTGTCATATTCTTTCACATTTATCGAGTGGATGCTTTTCGGAATATTTGGAGAGTAAAGTGGATGACAATGGCTTTCCATTCCACATTTACTTTAATTTGTCGCAAGAACAAAAAGGAATTTTCTCGAAAGCTTCCACTTATATTCGAGTATATGCAAAACGGATTTTTATATCGTTTATGAAACTATTAGACCTAGAAACTATAAAGCATTGAAAACCGAGTAATCATACCTCTTCGAAACGACAGACGTATTGATTAAATATGTGGCTCCATTTGTTGATAGTCTCGTTAAATGTTGGATAAAAAATCTTTTGCTCTTCATTCGTTTTAACACACTTTTCGACATTCTTGGGGCATCGTCCATTTTTGTCATTGTTGTCGATAACAGATGAATGAGAATAGCCTCTGGTACCTTGTGGTTTCCAGAAAAAAAAATGATTGCTAAGTGTCTCACTGTACCATTCCTTTCAACGCTTTCTTTTGAAAACAGAAACCAGTTCAAAATCATGGTTCGATTCATCAACGTAAGGCCAGATTTTTCGTTCTGTTTTTTTTCTATGAAAATAAAATCTTGTTACCAAGAACTAATAGAAACCGATCTAATGTATTACACCCATGCAACAAGCTGAACATAGTAAATTGATCGCTGTTTTTACGATAAATTACTTTTCTAGAAACTGCAAGTGTATCTCAATAAATTTTAAAACCAAATCTATTACTTCATTTGTTAGAAGATTCTTTTAGTGTTTGATGAAAATCTATCACTTCTGTCTCTTTATCATACATTTTGCTATAAAATAGAACATTAACCAGAGCGAATTGTTTATTCTTGTCGTCATTGTAAACAGCCGTTTGAATAAATTTTGTAATTTTGAAATTCATCTTGAATATACTTTCTCTCTCAGGTTTGATTGGATTGTTTATAAAATTGTGCTATTACTAAATAACGTGATAATACCGTCATCGACGTATTACCTAACAAGCTGTCTCCTTACAATTTAATAAAATGAAGGAAAGTGAACATGTTTCAATAATTTTCATGAAACGAACCACTGAATGTAGCGAACTGGGATCCCATCCTTCTAATATAACAATTTCAGCTTTGGACCTTTGAACCTTCGGAATTCTTAGCAGCTCAGAAATACACACTCTTCGAATTACATTCCTTTTTCGTAATGCGAGCAAAGAAGATTAAAAATAATTTGATTCCGGATTCTTATCACAAATTAGTTTCTGTCGGGTCATGAATTCGATTCTGATTTGCATATAATCGCTGAATTGTTTTTTTTACAGCCAACAATAAACTTAAGGATATTATCGTAAAATAGGTATTATATTGGAAAATTCATGTCCTTTTTCGTTATGCCGACTAACTGAAACGTTTTTAAAATGAACGGATTGGACCAAAAAAGAAATAATAATTTGTAAATCTGAAAATCTTCGTAAATTTAAAAATGTAAACAAAAAATTTAAAAAAAATCGTATAAGACATTAAGACATAATATATGATTAAGCACCAACTAGCAAGCTTCTGTTGCCTTTTTCATTTGAAACTCAAAAAGTAATCTAAAAAGTAAAGCAAAGAAAAAAAAAATTAAAAAAATAAAATGATGAAAGAGAAATCAATGTATAAAAGAAAAGAATATATTTAATAAATTAAATTTAATGCTATGTGATTTATGTGCCCATTTTCATTGACATATCATAAATGTATAAATCATATAGTTTGTTGTGTTTATGTGCACGGGATGTATATGAATGATAATGTTGTTACGGCTATTTTCATAACCGTTCACATTGTTATTTTTATATATTCAATTTTATTTTTAACCAAATTTATGAAACTCCTTTTACGTTTTCCGAAACTTCTTCAACAGAAATATTATGTCATTTGTGCGTGCTGTCAAAAGATGTAATGCCTAGATTTAAATTATCGGGAAATTGGGGGCAAATGTTCCATGCGCCACTAAACGTTTTGCATAAAAATATGTTGTGGATTCGATAAAAACGTATCCTCCATTTATGTTACACAATATTTTCCTTTCTGTTTGTTTGTTGTGTGTGTATACACATGTGAAATGGGATTCATGTATGATGACAAAAAGAAAAAAAAAAGAACGGAAGATAAAGCAAAGGGATGAGAATAGATGGATGTGCGGTTTAAACATTTTTGAGACGTAATGGCATTTTTATTTATTTATGGGCGATAAGAAGCAACAAATTATTGTCGTATTCAGTTTAGAAACGAAATGTTGAGTTTCGTTTAGTGCAAATTTATGAAGAATGAAAACAAATGGCTGTACATTTCACGCGTAACCCAACAAACTGTTGAAATTTTTATATTTTTTTATTTTATGTACATACGGGTAATTGCGAATTTTTATTTTGGTTCATTGGGATCATTGTCTTATATTATTAAATGGGATACGTTTTTATTGAGCATGGCACAATGACTCATTGTTAATGGGTACATTTTTAATTTAATAAAAAGAATTAACGATTTCACGCCAAGTGGAAGTTAGTTGTCATTAATGGGCCAAGATATCCTATTCAATTCATTTCTGTTCTTTAGTGCTCAACGGTTGTTAACTTGTTTCGAGTTGAAGTTACGACCTTACATTAACATTTCACAAAATACAATTACAAGGGTATGGCGATATTATAGCCTTTAAATCTTTACTTTGTTGTTACTAACAACTTGTTAGTGTTCGACACGATTGTAGATCACGCACTGGCCTGAAGATTTTCAGTTTTACTATAGTATCGTTCACAGCTCAAGCCGAAGGAAATCACACAATACAGCTGGAAATGAGTTTTAACTAGACGGTCATTGATAACGAGCCTTTTACTTCATTAGTCTTAACGTAATATTGAGGTCGTATATATCAGAGCTCGTCATGATAACTCACATCTCTGACTATATTATTCTGTAGAAAATGAGAAATTCACCACTTTACCAAAAGTTTAACCTATTTAGTAACGATACTGATAAACTGAGTTAAATTACTCACCGACTCTATAAACTCTTCTATAAACTCGTAGCCTTTGTCCAACGAAATCAAATAATTTTTTTAATGCTACCTGAATGGCTTGAAGCTCTTACAATCTTCTTACTAGTCAAATACGGGGTTTACGAAACAACGAAAAACTTCCAATAAATTAGCATTTTATAAACAAAAAAATTGCCTTTCAACATAACGATTTTATGTAGTCATCAAACACAACAAACTATTTACGGATCAAACAATTTCATATACAAAACAATCCAGCATATTTTAGCATAAAAGTCCACTTCTATTAAGCGAAATGATTAGTTCTATTCTACAAAAAATACCATCAAATTTAGCAATTTAGACGACACGGTTTCGGATCTTGTTACATTTGTACAAGCTGCGGTTTTTTTTTCTTGATAAAATATTTTTCAGAAATGTTAGCAGTTTCCTTGAATGATTGAGTGATTGAATCGTCTTTTAGTGTAACAGTACCACTAGTTCTAGCATGGGTTAGAAAACTACAGTATATTTCAATTTCAGTGCCGAAGCTAGCTTTATATATGAATAGCTATGTGCAGTCCGATTAGCTAATTTTAAGAAAAATGAAAATACTTTTGCTTCTTTCTTAAAGCTACACTATGTAACTAGTATGTGGTTCATTTAGTATTATTGATCGTAGAAGAAAATGAAGTGTTTGTACTTGTAAAAACCAAACTTACATTTTTCTTACAATTCGCTAATACGACAAGTACCTTTCTTCATTCAATTATTAATATATATTGAAATGAATTTATTTCTTGTCCAGACTCTGGACTGTGGAATCATGTAAAAACGAACTATTTCGTATGACTAATAGTGATTAGAAACTCTTGTACTGATGTAACATGATAACTAAACTATAATTTCGTTAAAAACTTTGTACATTTTACAACTCTGGAATGAATTCAAGATTACTTTTATTCCACTAACAGTTTGTACTGCTGTAATTCATAATTTGTTACAAATTTTTTTGGTAAATAAGCTTTTGCAATAAAAATTGACCAAACCATATGGGCCCCAAAAATTGATGTCCATCGATGGCACAGAGCCAGATAATTAATAATGTAATTAAATTACTAATTTCTAATCTCATTTTTCACGCTCTAAGAACAGTCTTCAAACCTAAGTAAAAAAAAAAAGAAAAACCATTTTGAACTGAATCGAATACGCTCTATCACTTTTGTCTTTATTAAACAACCAGAAGGAGTTTTTCATAAGTAATGCTGTGATTTTTTTACATTGTATCATCAATATCCGTTCTCTCAGACAAACAATCAACTATACACTTCTTTAAATCTCTTTAAATGCGGTTAATGTGGTTATCGATTCAGTTAAATTTTTTATTAGAAATTTAACTTCCGGTAATGCATTGAATATGAGGACGTGAAAGAGCTTCTTGAGTGAACAACAAAATCTATGAAACACGCAATTATTTATGAATCACTTCCATTTCGAAATAAACGTATCCACGTCCAGCAATAAAATATTTCATAGTTTTGATAATTGTTCTTTCATTGTAAAGTAAAAAAAAGTATAAATACAGCTCAGCTAAGATTGTGATTATTAAAAAAAGAAAGAAATAAAATAATTTAAAAAGAAGAAAAAACAAAAAATTGCAAAACAAAATTTATAATTAAACGCGCAAACAAATAAATAAATAAATGAAAAAATTATAAAAAAATAATTGTTACGTGCAACAATTTTCATTTTTTTAAAAATTATTATAAAATGATAAAACAAAACAAAACCAAAAAAAAAATATAGAAAATGCAAAAATAATTTGCCAAACTGTTCGAAAAATATGGGTATAAATAGGGATTTAAATATGGCAACAAAATATGACTAAAATTACTATCTACCTGTTATACTAATTACAGAGCTATACAGTGTCATATTTCGTTTCAATTTTTCAAATGATAAACATATTTTGAATAATAAGAAAATCACCTTTTCAAATTAAATGTTTCACTCGTACCTAAAAAAAACACTCTTACTTCTATGTCTACAAACACTAAAGCAGTATACCACACTATTTGTATCAAATTCGAATACATTTTAGTCATTGACCGTTATTATTAGACAAGAAATACAGATGAACTGTCTCAATGCAAAGTTACCCTTTTCATTTCATTAAATATGACCAGCATTTTCGAATCTTTTATTTCTTTTGATCCAAAGATTTTCAACACATCAATGAAAAATCATTTACTTCAATAGGTAACTTACAATTTGCTGTATGAGCTAGCATTCTTCCCTTTTGTCGTTATGGTCGATAACAGATCGAATATGACCACGTAATATTAGGGTTTCATACACTAGAAAAATCCTTTGTCTACTTGCTGATATACTTGTATCTTCATTTTCAGATTCTCGGTGACCGAGTCTCGGTTAAGGTCTCAAATGTAAAAAAAATCAATTAAGAATTCTAGCAGTTAGTTGAGGAAGTTCCGTCGAGAAGTATCGGACTTGTATGGACGGTTTTCAATTTCACATATGTAAAGTACATGGAAAAAACCACCAGCATTTTGCTGGATTTACAAAATTTTCCATTAAATCTTTCGGAATCACGTTGAAGTATTTCTAATTCATTGTAATCAGTTACTTCTGGCCAAATGTTCCTCAAACTGATTAACTTTTAAAACTCCAAAGTTGCTCCTTTTTATTTAAATTTTGGCATAAAATGGCTTTGCTATGCAATATTCTATCGGCAGAAGCTTGTCTCTTTTTTGTGATATTTTTTTATCCACACCGAGATATCAGAGAGAACAACCGTCTGCAAAAGGTTAGAACACCAGCAATTCGCACATAAAAACACGGTTCATTCAGTCAAGGTCAATGATAGTGCAACTAAAACACAATTTGCGTGAGCCAGAATGTTTAGAGATGATGCATACGAAAAGTATTATTTTCCTTGGAGTGACATTGACGGTGTGGTTATGGCACTTCATTCACAAATTTTACATGATTCAATCATAAGATTAAAAAAAAATAATAATTTAAAAGCATTTTTATGTTTCAACTAAAAAATAGAGAAAAGAGAAAAGAAATAGAGTTTTGTTGCACCTAATTATTTTTTTTTGAATCAATCGATCATTACGAGCGATAAAAAACAGAATAAAATTCTAAAAAAATTGTATATTTAAGGAATATCTGAGGCGTTTATTTTAAATGTCTCACATTTATGTTTAATAAAAATCGTGAAATGAAAATGATTTTTTTTTCCAAATCTAGATGTTTAAAATTATGAATATGAAAGTATAGTTAATAAACCATTGACACATAAAATATGAAAGCAAAACCTTAAGTTTATCGAATTGAAAATTGTTCAATTTTGCTGATCAATTAATATTGAATTTTTGGTTTGCTGTAAAATTGATAACACTAAATTTGATAGTCTGAAATTTTTCTTTTTCAAATTAATGAACATGTAGACGAAAACAAATATTAGAAAACAGAATAATTTAAAAGAAAAAAAAAATAGTACAGAAAAGCGTCGATAAAAATCCATTGCCTTTGATGTTTTTATAAAAAAATAGAATATACAAAATAAATTAAGAACCTTACATGACCATAAAATTATATTTAATTTCTTTTGATAACATAAAGTGTCAATTACTTTACACCCTTTTATATTAAATTATTATTAAAAAATTGGTTAAAAAGATTGAAATGAAATTTAAAAAAAAGGATAATTTTGTTAATGATCCAGTTGAAATTTTATTTGATTGTTTCAAGTAATTAAAAAAAATTTAGCAAACACGTTAATTGAATTTACTAAGATTTTTTTTTTTTAAATAAAAAAAAATCAGTTTTGATTAAAACATTTCTTTTAAACCTTTGAAATTAAATTTATCGACATACTCGACCACTCATACCACAAACCATCGTTAGTAAACAATTTATTCAAATAGTATGGTTAAACATGAAAAATGAAAAATAAATTAATATTCAATCGTTAAAAAAAGTAATTAAATTAAAATTAAACATAAATTGTAAATATATAAATTTATTACATTGTATATTTTCTGGACATAAATTTAAATAAATAAAAGTAACACGAATTTCTTTAAATAAATTTTACTTGGCTTTTGTATTATATCTAGTACAATAACTCTTCCGATTGAGCGGTTACTTAAACTTAAAATCGTGAAGTCTAGTAATGTAGGTCCTGATGAGATAGAAATTGGGTAAGTCCTTTAAACTTGTAATCTGCATGAGAGATACTCAACCTTCTACTGAGCACCTACTGGGCTGTACTTGTACAGATATAATGATATTTACAACCGAACGAACTTGTAAATTTTCATGCTGAGGCAGTGAAATTTCATCAAGAATTTGCTTCGTCTGTTTTTCAGCTGATCCAGATCCACACATACAATCAAAACTGTTTATACGATTGAATTTACTAAATTACTACACGTACAGCTGAAAAATATCTGAAACAAGTTCATGCTGAAATTTCACTAACACTTACTGTACGGGAAAGAGTTACAAAAATTTTCTCGTAATTTGGTCACTTAGTAAATCTCCTAAAATCTATCGTCCACAACAGATAGATACATAAAAACTAATGGTCCGCTTATTTAAACTGTTGGAATCATATTTATAATAACTTCTTCTTCCTTGTGTCAGAAACAGTCGCTTTCGACGGGAAACAGGCAGATATGTCGACTGTTTTGAGACCCAATATTTTAAAGAAATATGAATTTTACGTTGTTTACCTCTGTTTTGCGTGCCCACCTAACTTTCTAGCGTAAACACGTTTTAGCTACTCAATGGGAAGTGTTTCAAAACAGCGAAGGCAGTTTGAAGTCAAGTTCCCGAAACAGTGTTTCTGTTTTGTTTTGCTTATTTTTCACTAGTTATTCAATCATATCTCTGGATGTTTCTGTTCAAAAATCAAATGAAAGTTATTGACGAGACAAATCCGAAATTTTAGGAAAATCAGTTTTGTTGATCAGTTGCTATTGGCGAGAAAGCAGACAAAACAGAGTGTTTTGCTTTTTTTGCCTGTTTTTCACTATTTTTTCAATCATTCAGAGATGTTTTGACTTAAAAACGGTGTGCGAAACATCAAGTGAAAGTATTGACGAAGCAAATCAAAATATCTAATTTTTAGGAAAATCAGTTTGTCGATTGGCGAGAAAGCAGGCAAAACAGCGTGTTTTGCTTGTTTTGCCTGTTTTTCACTGGTTTTTCAAGCATATTAAGCATATCAAACATAATATTTTTGCTCAAGAATCGTGTGCGGTCTGTCAGAATAATAAATTTTTATGAAAATCGGGTTTGTCGATCAGTAACTATTGGCGAGAATGCAAACAAAAAGCGTGTTTTGCTTGTTTGGCAGTAGTTTTTCAAGCACATTTCCGGTTGTTTTTAGATTCAAAAATGGTATGCGATATGTCAAATGAAAGGTATTGACTAGACGAGACAAAATTTTTAATTTTTCAAGAAAATCGAGTTTGTACATACAACAGTAGCCATTGGTGAGAAATCAAGAAAAACCGCATATTTTTCTACTTTTCCTGTTTTATCGCATCTACCGGTAGATATTTGATTTTCAACTGTTATCGATAACGACGACAAAAATAATGACAAAGTCTGGGTAATATGGTTCTTTATACAATAAAATACATGTTACAAAAATTGAAGTACAAGATTTGAAATCAACCGATTAAATCGATGGAAGTAATAGACCAAATAATAATACTAGTCATATGTTTGCCGTATGTAACAGGTTAAAAGTTAAGACAAGAAAACGAAACTAATATTTTCATCAAAAACACCAACTTCAAATTTTTCGTTTTTTTCAAAATCAGTAGCGATCCATAAAACAATATGTCCGTGCAACCATGAATATTTCGCACTTTTTCTGGTGAATAATTAGTTGAATGATTCCACTCTGTTGCTTGTATCCTGCGAAAGTAATTTATTACAAGAAGTAACAGTTTTGAGATAAGAGCAAACTCACATGTAAGTTTTTAGGAAGAAGCTTCGGTAACTGTCTTTTCAGTTACCGAGGCAAGTTACTCAGAAACAAACGAGTGAGTTTCCGAATATCACAACGGTGTTTCAGAAATTATGAATTACGCAGGAGAATCCAATGTATTCTGATTAATTACACCGCGGGTTTGAATCAATTCTAATTAAAGTTCAAATGTAACCCACATTTTTCAGATTTTCTGAATTTTCTGATTTATGTAAAGGAACGTTTAGTTGCCCCTTCCAAAATGTAACATTTTTGAAGGGGGCAAACTACTATCTATTCGTATTTTGGCAGGGGACATGCAATAAAATTTGTTAGCTTTTTTTTCAATAACTTCTCACTAAATTTTTCTTTTTTATTATTCTTTGGCTTTATTGTCTACTTAATTAAGCGGACACAGTCATAATCATCATTATAGTCAAATATTAAATATTAAGCCAATTCATCCACCCTCATTCACAATTTCTTCTATATTCAACAACGATCCAGCAAACAATATTACATCAATAATATGTTATATTTCCTTTCTTATATCTAAGACAACAACTAAAATTAATCGAAATGATTTACTTTAGCATATATTCAGGCGTAAAAATTTGCGTTATGATTGTAACATATATACCTCGGTGAATGCTAATACAAATAAATATTCAAAGCGAACAATCTAAGATATATACTTGATTTCACTAGAAAACTAGTCAGGAAACTGTATTAGTCTCATAATGGATGCGGACGAAACAAAAGTAATAATTAAAATATTCTTGAAATTAAATTAATTGTTTAAATTTCACTCTAACATGATATGCCCTATCAGTACTTTTAATATGGTTAATGCACGATCGGTCACATTCTTATCAACAAAAACATTTGACATACAATCATTTTCAGTTAAATGGACCATTTATGCTCTTTTCTTTGCTTAATTTTTGTTTTGTTTTTATTTTAATGACGTAAAATTCATAAGGAAGTGCCATAAAAGCTGTGTCATATATGATGATTCTGTGAAGAATTTTTGTCTTTATCTATTGACTTTGTTGTTTTATATGTTGACCCTACATTATTCTATTTTACGCAAATTGCGTCCATTAGAATTTCACACAGCATGTTGAGTCTCGAAGCACGTTCATATAATTCATTATCAGTTATTGCGATGGCATGTGACTTAAAAAGTTGAGTTTCAAGGGCGAGAAGAACGTGGTAATTCTGGAACGTGATTCGGCTGTTGTTTTTCAGGTTTTTACATAAAAAAAACAGCTACCTAACTTGTCAGCAATCTCTCTTTATGAGTTCATAAGTTCAATCATTTCAAGCAATACTATAAAGTACTGAAACGAATCGATAAGACTGTTGTTATAAATATTTTAGAATATTGAAGCTATTTTTTAAGTGCAGCTACATGCAATGGAATATACTTCAGAAAGTACTAAGAGATTGAATAATAATAAAAAATTTCTCCAGTAAAAGTGAAAGCCTCTGTGGTGAGAATTTAAGAATATTTTAGAAAATTATAGTCGGTTTCTCACAAAACAATCGTATCAGACTCAAGTGAATTAAATCAATTTCACATAAATACCACAATCAGTTGGTCCAGTTGCTTAAAACTAAAACCTTTGATAAATTTCTCAGCATTTATATCATTTAAATACCTTTAACATAGGTGCTTTCGAACAATCTTCTAACAATTGCACGAATTCAATTCTGATGTAATATTTTATCGACAATAAAAAATGTTTTAATTTCCATACAATCAATTTGCATGTAGATGAGCGGCATTATCGATAGTTCTCAATATCTATAAAAAGCTTCTTGACTCAAACCATTAATTAATATTTATATAAAACACCACATCCATGTACTTCTATACAATTTATAGGCACCAAAACGATGGAAATAAATTGAAATTATTGTTTTGTGACAGAATATTGTCATATGAAGAGCGAAATATTGTCAATGAGCTTTACCTTTATACAATTAATTGATTTCATAAAGGAAAACTGGTTTCAGTAAGGTGTAACTTAACTTTCAATGGAATGGCAAAGTGTTGTTTGTATTTACACTTATTGGAATTATTATATCTATATCCCAATCGATACGACGTATCAAAATTCCAAGATTTTTTTTTCCCAAGAATTCAATTCTTCTTCTTTTGTTCTAAAAATAGATGATACCAGCAGTATTCGTTCGGATATAGGATTTGAGATTTCTTTGTAAGCTCATTTATCGGTCACATATTGTGTTCAAAAACACAAAACGTACGACGCGACGTCTCTAAAACTACCAGATTTATCACATAGAGAAAAAATTTTACTTTACTAGTGAGGTAATGTGGCTATTCCCTCACTAGTGAAAACCTTTTCCCTCGCTCGTAAAGTAAAACGCCATACTTTACACGTGAAATAATTTGATATCTCGTATCACGATGAGTAAAAGTACCTCGGCTGAAGCCCTCGGATACTTTTACTCATCTGGATACGAGATATCAAATTACTTTACTGGTAGAGTAATGTACTATTACTTTACTAGTGAGGTAATGTGGCCATTCCCTCACTAGTGAAGACCCTTTCCCTCGCTCGTAAAGTAAAACACCATACTTTACACGTGAAATAATTTGATATCTCGTATTTAGATGAGTAAAAGTAACTCGGGCTGAAGCCCTCGGATACTTTTACTCATCTGGATACGAGATATCAAATTACTTCACTGGTATAGTAATGTACTATACTTTTATTTGATTGGAGATTTGATAAAGAATTTAAATTAATTAGTGTACAGCGTCAATAAATCGACACAAATAGTGAATCTCGTTATTATAAATGCTTGTATCATTTTATCGCCCAAAACCACTTACATTGGAGGTGTGTCGCAAGTCCTTTTATCCACATATAAAAGAACTGATATCGGTGGGGGTGCTTACAGCTTTGATACTCGAAAAGTATCACAAATGGCAGATAATGAGGAAAATGTAAGCACCTGATTGAAAAATTGGTTATTAAAAACCACAGGCTGGCGTGCGCTTGTACACAAGTTTTATTGACAAAAAATTGACCCAAAAAATAGAAAGAAAATAAGATTATTTGACCAAGATCCATTTTTTTCAGACCACCATGTACTTTCCAAAACATTTTGCTTTTTTCTTTCACGTTCAGAACTTAAAGATTTACGTCTCCTAACTAATATATATTCTTCAAACACTTGAAAAGCGAAGAAATTGTCTGAAAATGGAGCATTTTCTTCGAAAACTCAAAAATTTCGCCCATCATTTGTAATGTGTGTCACAATCAGACGTTTACGTCGTTCGTTGAACTCGAAATTATGAAAAGAATTTGGTCCATTTGGTGACCTTTTTGCTTCGTGCAACTTCCTGGCTTGCGACGCAATTTATCTGAAGTTTTGTTCAAAGATGTGACAGACTGGTTTGGATCTAATATTTTACCGGTGTGATGATATGCTTAAAAAGGTTAAAATGAAACGCTTACAAACAGCACCAATGCCAAAGTGCACTGAATATAGACAATACTGTCCTTACCCTCGCGTGGACAAGTCATGATTGTTGTTTTGTTTTACTTGATCAAATCTTTTATGTCTTCAACACATTTTCGGTGATAATTGTACCGTTGTTCTTGAACCGAAACTTTGAAACATAGGCCATAATAAAATAATTATTTTCGCAACAAGTTGCAACTATGATTGTTTTTCCAATTTTCTCTTAAGAACACTGATGAACATTTAATATTTCTTATGCTGAATGTAATTCACTTTTTGTAGTAAAGGTAATTCTGTAACTTTAACAACTGACTTAGGATATATCTATGCAAAATTTGATGAAAAATATCTTTGATACTGACTTGCTAAGGATTCGCAGTTTCGAGAATTCAACTTAGATTTTTATTCCTGCAACTTATCCATTCGACGATGTTATTAGAACTTGAGATTTTCCTGTAATAATTCGATGTTTCTTTGATCGGTAAATACGACAGCTACTGCTGCGTAGTAAGTTATAGACAAGTGTATAGTTGGTTTATTTTTAATAATTATCTCGTTTTGCATATTTTCCCACTGTGAAACACAGGGACTGGCTATACATAATGAATTTTTCGTTTCCACTGTATCAGGAGGAGTTTTCATGCATATGAAACAGATTGTTTGATAATATCAAGAGAAGATAGGCAAGAATAGGTCATGATCATAAAACGACGAAGCTTATAAGCGATGACCTATGGGTAATGCAGTCAAAATGCAAGTTAAGACCAAAATGGAGTGATAGGTTTTTTCAAAGCTGAGCAAGTGCAAGCAAGGTCTTTTTTTTAATTGTCCTTTTTTGCGAATTTTAATTCAGAAATTTTGAAAAGCTCTAAAAAAGTTCCGAAAAGTTCAGAATTTTTTGGTAAATAAAATTTCCAAAAAAAAGCCCTGCAAGCAAAAAGAAAAGGACAGTTTTTGAGCTGACCGGAAATAGTATATTTCAACATAGACCAATGCATAATATGTAAATTACTTAATCTTTGTATGTATGTATACGTAGCGTGTCCACAGCACGTGGAAAGTACACACCGCATGTATATTGGTCTATTTTGAAATATTGCTGTCATAGGCCCTCACACCAATCCGCTCTAGCAGTAAAAGCCATTACCATTAAAAATCTATTACTTGATTTATTCAATTCACTTGTTAAAACAATAATTTTGCCATAATATATATGACTACATTAAGGGTGGGTAATAAGCGCTAGCTTTTCGTTGCTAACAGACAATTTTAAACAATTTTGTGTTTTATTATTAGTTTCTTAAGTACTACGTCACGATAATTATCATTGTTCATCATCCGGATCGAATTGACTTCCAATTGGCTCTGGAACAAAATACATTTCGTTAGATTTATTGCTGTTATTTTTCTGTCTATTCGGTTAAAGCTTTCACGTAAGTGCTATTCTGGGAGGCTTATAAATGCCGTTTTTGGTACTTGCTTTTCAGCTACTCTTCATCGAAACAGCACTGGCCCCCTGGCTCGAGATGCTGACACTTATGTGGCAATTTTAATTTTCATCATTTGTAGTAGGTAAAAATCTAGTAGGATTCCTTACAATTACATAAACGAAAGTTCTGCAGAACGAGAATAGTGAACAAAAATATTATTTTACATTTCCACCACTACGAGAGCCTCGACTAACCTTACTTAAACGTTAAATAAATGAAGAGCCCTGTCATGTTAAGTCAGGAGTCAAGGTTTTGAACTTGACCAGCAAAGTGACTACTAACACCTAAATACAAACGTATTGATTACTTCAAAATTCTGTACAATTTGCTAAATATAGAATTAATTCCCCAGCTGACGAGTGTTACGAGCTTAACATTTAAAATCACACTCACCATCGTATTTCGAATTCATGTTTTACGAGGACGTCCGAGCTTCCCCGCCGGCGGTATGGTGAAGAACGCGAATTTCTTAAAATCCTTTCTTTCGTCGATTTCGTGCTCGTTATTCAAATGCATCTTCATTTCACTTTCAAAAAAGCGTACGTAATTGCATAGTTCACAAACGTAGGCCGTAATATTCGGTTGCTGGAATATTGGCTGGTTAATCCTTTCGATGGCACTATTTGGAACGCCGCACGCATGATATTGAGCCCTCGAACTGAATTTCCGGAAACAACCGCTGCATTTATAATCGTAATAGCCTGTATGCCTTATCAGGTGGGAAATCCAACCTTGCTTCGTGTAGGTGCAGTTCGTGTTGCAGAAGTAGCAAAATTCCTTATACAGAAGAGCAGTGTCCGACCGAACTCCTTCACATTGAGGAAAGTCGGTTGAAGAACGAAGACGTTGTACTGCTTCCGGCGCAAGTCGACTATTTAACACCTCGGCATCCGGATGAAAATTTACGTAGTGACTTATCAACGATATCCCCGGTGGATCGTAACAAATCTGACAAGGCAATACTGTTTTCAAACTGTGCCACTCTACGTTGTTGTTTTTGGTTCGTGGTTGTTTCATCGGTATCAGTCTTGTCAGTAGGATAACTGGACCGCCACCAGTGCAGGGTATTCCTTTAATATCGTCTGATATTACCGGACGCTGCTTTTTTGAATTGACACCGGCATTGTCAGAAGCAGGTTCTCGTTTCTTTTCTGGAATTAATGAGAACAACGCGTAAAATAACAATACGGCAGGGACATGACTTTTTTAGAGACCCTTAAAAGATGGCGCTAAGTAATTAGGAACTTAAAACATGGAAGGAAAGGATATATGGAATAAGTGTACACAAAACTTACTTCGTTTTCCTTCAACACCAACAGTATCTGTCATCGAAGATTTTTTGTCCGACGTGGAAACGTTTCGTCTGCGACCATTGGCATTGAGCACTCCATCTCGAATGAACATATTATTGATATCTTCGTGCAGTCTGTCCAATTCATTTTTCTTTATTTTCGTTTGATTGCCAGTCGATGCGGTTAAAGTAGAATCCAATTTTTTGACTGCAGTTGCATCTTCGTCGGATGTGCATATTTTCAGTGCTTCCTTTACTTCAGCTAAGGAGTTATTTTCAGTCATTTGCTTCATTATGTCCAACAACGTAAGTAATTGTTGAGGATTCACTATCTCCTTCAACGCACTCAAAGCCTGGCTTGACGACGAGCTGCTTCCTTCATTTACTGTGGTATTTACAGTGTGTTCGAACTTTATTCTATCGTCGTCGCCCTTTTCATGAACCGCTGCCTGTTTTTCCAGAACTTTCCCTCGCATTTTAGCGTCCTCTGGTCTTGAGCTTTTTTTAAGTTGCTTGTCTGAATTTACTGACTTGACAATTTTCTTTGTTTTACGCTTATTGTGAGTCACAGCATGTTTTACCGTAGTTTTCTTTCCTCGAGTTTTTGTGCCCTTCGACTTTAGGGTGAATTTCGATTGTTCGTGTAGCGTTACTGACTCAGTTATTTTATTGTTGCTCTGTTCATCTGTCTGCTTTTTCGTAGCTTTCTTTAGAGTTACGATTTTTTCTGCATTTCGAATTACTTCCGGTGACTGAACCAATTCCGATGCTCCCGTTTCTGGGAAAGAAATGAACTCTGGTACGTCTGCTTCTGGAGTAGAAAGGACCTGAGATATTTCCGTATTTGGAGTGGGAATGACTTCTGGTGCTTTCGCTTTTGGAGTAGAAATCAATTCTGATGATTTCACTGTTGGTGTGGTATCCAATTTGGACATTTTCGCTTTATTACTGGTTCCTGATGAGTTTCCACGTAATTGTTGTTTTTTGTACTCTCCGTATGTTATTACTGATTTTTTCTTGTTCGGACCACGCGAGTCACCACATTTTGCAAGCATATTTTCTGATCCAAATGTCTGATTCTCATTTCGATATGGCTGATGTTGAAATGGCTGCATGTCATATGGATACTGTTGAAATGGCTGGTTTTGAAATGACTGCATTTGATATGGATGCTGATATTGATAGAGCGGCTGATGTTGATAGGGAAACTGTTGATGCGGCTGCTGTTGATTCGGCTGCTGTTGATTCGGCTGCTGTGGATGCGGCTGCTGTTGATGTTGCAGCTGTTGATGTTGCAGCTGTTGATGTTGCAGCTGTTGATGCTGCAGCTGTTGATGTTGCAGCTGTTGATGCGGTTGCTGTTGATTCGGTTGCTGTTGATTTGGCGTTTGAATCATTTTTCGTATTCGTGGATCCTTAATTGAATCGAACAAAGTTTTTGCCGATTGTGGAACTTCGATTTGTGAACCTTGAACATTTTTGGTGCGCGGGTCCATTCGGTTAAATTGCATTGAATCGGTGAGTTCGATAGCCGGAGCTATGTCGACGTCCATCGTCGGTTTTGAGGCAGATGATGTTGCCGTTAGAACAATTTTGTTAAAAATAGTTTCGTCGATGTTTACTTCAACTCTCGACATTGATTCTTCGGAACAAATGCCATTCCCGTTGGACTCTGTGTCACCTGTCTCCAACGTCTCACTTCGATATTCTTCAAACGAATTCGACTGCACTTTTTGGCTAATCTTTTCGGATGTTACAGTTGACGACGCTGCATTCTTAAGGGTAGACTGTATTCTCGATCTCAATATTTCAATCGTCGTTCTACTGCAAGAAAATTTCTGTTCCCCTTTTTGATCAGTAACGTTAGAGCTGGCTTCAGAATCGGTCGCACCCATTTTCGGAGATTCACGCAAACAACCAGGAGATCTGTTCAGCTGATCTTCATGTCTTCCATAATTTTTTTCGCTAGTGTAATTGCGATATGTATCGTTTTCACTTTTACTCATCGATCTTCTTTTTTCAACTCTATTCTGAGTTCGTTGGTACGGCGTAACGCTTCTCCGACGTCTATTACCACTTCTCGATTTCCTTTCAGTGGAGTAATCGCGACGACCTCTACTACGACTTCTCGTTCTTCTTTCACCATCTTTATCTGTAGAGTGGTCACGCCGACGTCTTTTGCTACTTTTCGATCTTTTTCTAGAGTAATCGGGGCGATGTCTATCGCGATTTCTTGACCTTTTTCCGGATTCTCTATCGGAAGAATAATTGTGACGACCGGTGCTCCGACTTCTCGATCTTTTATTTTCAATTCTATGCTGAGCTCGTCGGTATGGCGTAACGCTTCGACGACCTCTACTGCGACTTCTCGATTTGCTTCCAGCTTCTCTTATGGTAGAATAATCACGTCGAAGTCTATCGCGGCTCCTCGATCTTTTTCCAGCTTCTTTATCTGTAGAGTAATCGCGTCGACGTCTATCGCGGCTCCTCGATCTTTTTCCAGCTTCTATATCGGTAGAGTAATCGCGACGACGTCTATCGCGGCTTCTCGATCTTTTTCCAGTTTCTTTATCGGTAGAGTAATCGCGACGACGTCTATCACGACTTTTCGATCTTCTTGCATCTGCCCTTGCCTTACTACGATTACGTCTTATAGGTGAACGGGAACGGTATGATTGATATCCAACATATCGAATAGGGCTGTGTTTTCGGATGGAACGATGTGAATTTTCTGCCCGATCATCCAATTTTTCACGCAACGTACTGAGTACACTTCGCGAAATGTGGTTGCTGTCATCGTCATCTGACCACATATCGTCGTCTCGATTTGCAGACGTCTCACCGTGTTTTGGATCTTTTGAACAATCTAGACCTTTCTCTTCAGTCTTAGCAGTAGGATTGTTAGTAGGATTTCCGTCAGGCTGAAATTTGGCTCAATTTAACTCAGTCACCAACGAAAATGTCATGAAAACAAACCTCTTTTTCCATTTTAACTTCCTGTTCAACCGTAACTTTTATTTCTTCCGATGAACTATAATAAACAAGTGAAAAGAGACGAATGCATCGAAATTTCAACGAGGTAAAATTTTTTTCGCAATTTTACCTTTGTGTCTCTGCATATTTATGTTCCTCCGAACGGTTTTGTTCTGTATGTTCACTGGTACTTCGTAGGCTACTGCGCATTTTATTTATTTCGCATATTTTTTTTATAAAGCTTTGATCCATTTTCTACACTTTCTGAAATTTTTCAAATTGAAATTTCATAATTTATTAATTGAAAACTAGAATAGCCACCAATTCACTTTGTTCAGCCATTTTGGTGGTTGTTAAATTCAAGCAAACTGTGACCGAAAATGAAAATCTCCGAATTACCTCAATTTTCCTAACTCCTCAAATGAAACTTCCCAGAAAATATCTCGATTTTGTACACTTTAATTTGATACCGAGTTACGACCACAATCCTCAGTTCGTAGTTTGAACTTAACATCAGTTGAATGAGAAATGATGCTAATACCAGTAACTTCACTATACCATTTTTTTAATCGATGCTTTCTTCTTTTATGTATGCGTCAAGTATGTGCTGACCGAACAATAAAGACCCAAATGATCACAACAACTACAGTAAACATATAAAATAATGTAGAATTGTTGCCAGTGCCTGTTCAGTCTAAGAGCTAAGTGGGCGACGTAACGGGTTTGAAAACATTTAGAGACGATCTCTAGAACTTCCGTGGAATATTTTTGTTGACTAAAGTTGCTATGTAAATAAACTTTGATTCCGAACGCAGTGAATTTTGTAGACTTCTAATCATCTGTTACCGGCTGTATTGACAGGTGCTTCGCTGTGATCGTTGCCTACATTTGCACGCCTTGAATCTTTGCTAATATTTTATTACGTGTATCAGTTTGATCACGGCAGAGTAAAATAATTATCGCATACGCGATGTGATTCCCCGAAAAAATTATTCACCTAGGATATTTAATAGTACATTTTCTACCTTGGTGTATATTTCGAGAATAACTTCGTATGTACAATTGTATATAACGAGCGCCAGCGAGTGTATATACAATTGTACATAAGAAGTGATTCGAGAAATATACACCAAGGTAGAACAATGTTTTATCTCCTGTAAGCTGATATTTCATACATTAGCGAAATAACCACAAAAATTTGGATTTAAAATTAATTAATTAAGCATGTTGTTTTAAAACGCATTCACAACAAAAAAAAACATCATACAGAGAATCCTTTATTTACTTACTCACACACATATACTATCCACCTCAACATTTCGTTTAAATCACATCATTCCGACTACTCTGATTATTTGATCGATGTAGAAGTGACTAACGAACCACTACCGACAGCAATTGCATCGCGTTATGTGATTTGTTGGCGTAGTGGTCAGCATGTTTGGTTGATATGCTGCTGGTCCCGTGTTCACTTCCGCCGTTCGGCAATTTTTTTTTTTTTCAAATATGTAGATGGAAAGTAAATTTACCCTAGGTGGGTTATGTGTGAATTATCCAATCGTATAGGCTGTGGTTATGTATGTGTTTGTGTTTATATGCAGAAACGCGTAATGTATGAAATATCAGCTTGCAGGAGATAAACAAACATTATACTTCTGTAAATTGTCAAAGTGTCATTCGCATATCTTGTTGTCTCGTTTTCGCTTATGCGATAAAAAAGAATATGCACGTATGACAAGCCGTCTCGGCAAGCCTCGACCGCTTTGTCATACGTGCATAATATTTATTATCGCATACGCGGTGTGATTCCCCGAAAAAATTATTCACCTAGGATATATAAACAAACATTACACTTCTGTAAATTGTCAAAGTGTCATTCGCATATCTTGTTGTCTCGTTTTCGCTTATGCGATAAAAAAGAATATGCACGTATGACAAGCCGTCTTTGTCATACGTGCATAATATTTATTACTTTGTCGTGGTTTGATCAGTATCGATAAAACCGCAATAATGACTACAAATGTGTTAGCCTTCAATCGAAAATGGATTTGTAAGGTTTATGTTTATGCAAATTTTGGCAAACTGGTGAGTCTTCACAGAACTTATCAGATAGCATTAAACGAATCTGTTTTTGGTTGACAGCTAACCCATTTGTGTTTTTTTTGTAAAAGGGTATCAGCATTACCCTCTCTAGCACCCTAAACACTTCAAGCATAAGTGGTACTCTAAATCCACGGCAGAGTAAAAGAAACTTTACTCCTGTCGTGCTAAAACGAGTCAATACCCTTTCTAGCAACTAAACTAGGAAAATTAAGGTGGGAAAACTGTACAGCGTATTCTGTCATAGAGAAATTTACACTTTTAATATATATTACACACTTGTCACGAAGAAGTCGAGGCTTGCCGAGACTGATAGTGACAAGTGTGTACTCTATTTTATCACATAAGCGAAAACTAGACGACAACATAGACCTGAAGTGTAATTTTTGAATTAAACTTCTAGGTAAGTAATTTTGACATCCGAACACCGCGCGTATGTGATAAAAATAAATTAAATGACGTATGAGCAGCGATGTTATTTTTTGTGTTGAAAATATTAAGTCTCGATTAACCATTTCGGTGTTCGAAAATGAATAATTTGTGTGTCTTTTAGTGCTCCGTTATTTTGGTGTGCAATAATGAAATAAAGTTAAAAATTTGTCTTTTTCGTGTGACGCTGATATTGCTTTAAAAAAGAGCGCAACACGGAAACTCTATTCTCGCCGTAAGTGCGGTCGAAATTCAAAATCTTTCTCACGCAAGTCTTAATTTTACAACTTTTAAAACCTGTAATTTTGCAGACATCTTTTTTAAAATGTAAGACGACGATAACCACCTTTAATCAAAAAATAGATTTATCTGTGGCAGCTCAGAGAAAAATTAGCATTTTATAAAAGTTTCGGTAAACTTATGACTTTTCTGGAGCTGGTCAAACTGTTACAACCAAATATATTTTTTGTTGAAAGTCAACAGATTCATCACCGTTATTGCGTTCGCACATTTTTCAAAAATGATTCTGGGGCAAAGATATCACCCACTGTGCTATGATATCACAGAAAATATATCACAAATGTAAGCTACAACTTCAGCTAAGCTTCGGTACAACTTAAACACTAGCTCATACTGTGAACAAATGAAGTAACAGATATTTTGAGTGTAAAATTGCCGTTTCTAAAAAGTTAAACACGAGATAATTTTTAATAATACATTTTTATAATCCAGCTATTTGTTCAACGAAATAGTTATTTATGACATCGAGATACGCATCGTGAGCCTGATAAAATGCTTTGCACCGAGATTCATACAACGTTTTATGCAACAGAGTCATCTAAAGTTTGCAAATTTTTCACATTATGATCTCGAGTTGCATAAATTACTATTTTCTAGCCTCCGTTGTGAATAGTACATTACTGTCTCGCTATGACATTTTTTGTTGAGGCGTTTGGGAACCGTCGTTGCGGCCGAAACTGCGCAAGCAAAACTGGTATTTGTCTACACGGTAATGATGCATTTTCTAGACGCAAGACAACAAAAATCATTATAAGTGACTAAAAAGTGAATATTTAAAAAAAAAAACTTTACGGAATTTTTTATGTTAACTAGACTTTATTTATGAATTTGCGAAGTGAAGTCTATTCTTTAATCTTACCAATTCTATTAATTAAAATCAAAACTTAAATCAAAACTTTGATCCGACTCCAAAATTAGTAATACTGAATGCATTCCAATCGCTATACTAACCACTATGCTAATACGTAAAACTTAAAGCACAAACGCACAAGGAGCTTCGCTTTCGTCATCCAATCGCCCATGTGAGATTCACAAATTCCCATCCGTTTCGATTTCTTAGTGGTGGAATTATTCTCTAAAAACATGACATCTTGAGAAACAGACGCAAATTAACCTGTTACAGACGGCTGTCATCTGTTAATGACAACGACGGCTGTCATCTGTTAATGACAACGACAACAATAATAAACGACAAGCTCTGACAAATGAGGCTTATAGCAAAAAATATGTTCAGAACAAATGAAGTAAAAGATTCCTGAAATCAATCTCAGAAAATCTTCGATCAAATGAAGTAATAGATCAGATATGCTTGCCGTCTGTGACAGGTTCAGAATTATAGCATCATTATTACAGTGCATTTCTCCAGTATCCCATGAAAAAATGAGAAAAATGAGTGTGAAGCATCCCTGAAATGATCAAATCAAAAACTGGAAGAACAAGTAGTGTTCAGGTCGGTACATGTATTCCTTTAAATCAAGTTGGGTTTATTTGACATTTTCAATAACATTGAGTGTCACTAATCACAATCAAATGAATCAAATAAATGGTTAATAAAATTAACGTTGTTCATGAGATAGCCATCATCTAATAACAATAATATTTTATGAAATTCTGTAGAGGCGTAGCAAATATTTTCAACTTTCATTTTTTTTATAATTTGACTTTCCTTTTTGGATAAACAGGACATGTTTATTTATTACTTCTAAGTTCACAGTATATACGATAGATTTGAGATTGTGAGCATACGCTTTTCGAACTTTTGACGCATTTTTCACCAGGCCCATGACAACACCACTTCGGTCTATGCGAATTGTATTGTTACCCTATCTACCCACCATAATTAATACGAAACTGAGCCAAGTACTTGCCCGGTACGTCTGATACGACTATGTCTTTAAGGCTTTCGCATCACTCATAGAAGATAAAGCATTTTCATTAGCAGTGAAACGTTGCATGAAAGTAAACGGTAAAATTTGTACAAAACGTTTACAGCTAAAGAATTGTGTCTGGTCAGTTACATACAACGCCTATTAGCCCTTAATCTCTTTTCCCTATCTCAAGGGAATAATTTATGTAATAAATTGTGATTGATGCAAGAAACATATTGTTTACGGCATTTACAAAGAATTTTATATTGACTTGAGAGAAAAATAAAATCCGAATCAGTCCCTTAGTATAATTATAGTAACAGCAAATGTATAATAATGTTTACTTCGAATGTTCTATTCATCACCTGCATAATCATAGACTATAATTGCTGTAATCATAACTTTTCGTGTGTTTTGTGATGTTTTACCAGTTTATTGGGTGCTGGGCTTATTTAATGTTCGTTCAGTAGTCAAACATTATTCATTAACCGAATTACTTCTTCCAGTTTTCATGATACTACCAACAATAATTTTAAATTTTCTGTGCACAATTGCTTGGTGCCATCAGCAGTATCATGATGCACCACTTCTAATCAATCGACTGAGTGAATTCTATCATTTCGATCATCATATATTCCTTATGGACTCGTTGGCCGATATTGATCGTTGGATTGTACAGTCACCCGAAAGTTCTGGAACTAAGCTTCACAACGTTACACCTCGAACTGTTCTCACTTTTGTGGATCCGTCGGATAGTAATATTAACATTGTAGAACATGCAACATTAAAGGCGATAAGCAGCAAAAACACGCTTCTGGTTGTTGTCATCGAGGGTTTCAAAACAAAAACTTTACTCGATCAATTTGAAGCCATTCGAAAACTTGATTATAATGTGAAAATTGGCGTTTTTTTCACTCGCAGATTAACTTCTTTAGATATCATTGAGCAATTGTTCCATCGGAGTTGGGGTAATGGTATAGTGCACATTTTCAGCGCTTTTTACCTAGGTTTTAAGGATGACGAATTTTCATTCAACGTTTACATGTACGATCCTTTCCAATTTCACTTGATTAATGTCACAAGAAGTGAGTCTCTTCGCAACTACTTTTCCGACAAAGTACCCAATTATCGCAACCATCCGCTCCGATCTGTGAGGATTCGTGGTATTAACAAAGTAGAAGCTGAGATACAACTTTTTAACACTGTTCGGAGTGTATTTAATGCTTCGAGGTCGGAGATATCTATAACTTACGCAACATTTATTGCTGATGAAGAAATGAACGGAGATATAATAATCCAAGAAACACAAGTAGAAACAAACGAGAAACGTGTAGTAGCAAATATGGTAGAACTGTATCCATATCGACAGTCAACGTTATTGTTAATTGTTCCACATGCTCAGCCGTATTCTACATTCTTCGAATATTTGCAAAATAATAGTGGATCATGGATGGTTCTCCTTTTTTATGCTTTTATTGTGATTACAGCGTCATCGATCCTACTTGCCGTTTCTGGATATTTGCATCAGAAGAAAATTGTACTTTTCGAATGTGTTACCGACGTCATGAATCTCTTAATGAACGATAACGCAACCATCCGATACCGAAATCTTCATAGCGCAGACATACTTGTGATTATACCTTTGACTTTCACAGGTCTAATTGTGATGAATGGCATTCTGTCAATTTTTCAAAGCTACCTCACTTCTCCAATTTTTCAGCCGCAAATGAACTCAATTAAAGAACTGTACGAGTCCTCAGTTCATATTATGAGTAATGAAATCGAATGGAAAGATAAATTTGTTGAATTGTTGGAAGACCTCTCGAGGTTTGGTGGTTGGAGTGACAGAGTACATGGAACACACATTGAGAAACTATCAACAGCCGTCTCGACATTTAACAAATCCATAGCATTTTTCATGCCCGGTGAGCAGGGCAAGGCACTTTTAGAAGCCCAAAAACGATTGGACTTGAGAGTGTACCATTTATTGGGTGAATCAATTTTTGGTAGATATTTGGTATCATTTTTAATTAGACCGGAGTTTCCCTTTATTGAATCTATAAACGACATAATTCACCGATTGAATGGTGCAGGGTTAGTTGATAAGTGGCTTAGAAGTCAAAATGAAGTAAATTTGCAAGTATACATGAAAATAAATGTCAATCAGAAAATAGTCACCGAAGCATCGAGCGCGGATCAATTCGCTATTCCGACCTTTGTTTGGTATGGTTGGACTGTCAGTGTAATAGTTTTTATTTGCGAACTAATTTGGAACAAAATCAAGTCATATACGGACGCACTTCTAAGGCAAAAAGCCAAAACTGTAACAAGCTAGGTCGAAATTTGCGGAAAAAATTAATTAGCCGATGACTAGTTCAATAATTCATCATTCGCCTCGGGTTCAAGTGATCCCTTGTCACTTAAAATCCTTTTGTCCGCGCATTGTTTTTAAATTTCAATTTAGTGGAAATGATTCTTTGATTTTTTAGATTCTCATCTATTTTGAGTGATCGTTGCAGAAAATATAGTGTGGTGCTCGTTGCATAAATTATTCTTGTGAAACACACGTCCAAATTTTGGATTACTGACGCAAAAATCGACTGAGGCAACACGATACACAATATCAGAATTGCACTCAAATACAGAATCAAATTGATTAGATAAAACACAAATCTATAAGTTGCATTTAAGTTGCACATTATAAGTTGCTGTGCACATTATTCAGAAAATCAATGCCGAATTACTGCTATCTTCTGTTATTGTTGACTGCGAAAATATGGCATTTGTGAATCTTCCTGACAACAAATGAATTTGAAATTTTGTCAGCCTCTATAGCCTCACTAACCGTTAACAAGCTTGTACGTATGTGAAGGTATAACACACACAGAGTGCAGTTGATTTCTAATTTTAAATTTTATATCTAATTTTGAATTGTTATTGTAAATAAACTTGAACTTGAAGTGAGATTTGAACTTGAGCTTTTGAATTGAGAAACATTTTTGGCACGATTTTCTTGCAGTAAAATTATTGTTGAGATGTAAGTGTTTAGTGAAGTACTATGTTGCATTTAAAAAAATGATTAGATTTCCTTATTACGACGAAAATAACCGAGTTCATTGATCTGATCGAATGCAGACAACCTTCAATCAATCCTACTAAGAGTCTGTTTTCGGCTTAGTTTTTATCAGATCGAAATTAAAAGTACTATAAACTCGCACACGTACACATTAAAATCACACGAACTACAAAATATAATTACGCAAGCAGCTCGAGCAAGTTGCACTGTATCAGATTGACAAAGTTAATGAAACTTCTTTACTTCCCCATGCATGCTTAACAATATTTTGTCGGAATATAATGATTGTGCAGTGCTTAATATCAACGAACTATATAATTGTATATAGAAGAGATAGACAAGCAAATCTGAACGAGGTTTTTTTTTCAATTGAAGAAGTCTAACAGCAGTCATTTCTGATTCGATATAAGCTCAGTACACATATAGACACTCTGCGTATCGGACGGAAATACTTGGTGATGGTGAAGTTATAAGAGTGGTTCTGTTAACAATAACGTGAATAAAAATAAAAACTTTCGACAAAAAATAAAATCAATAAAATTGACCTGTTAAACTTACTTAGTGATACCATCAAATAGAATTTCTAGAAGAATCTTAATTGATGTTTGACAAATTAGAGTGTGTTTGTTATTGTAAATTAAAATTATAATTGAACGGAGAAAGTTTAAAAATATATGCATGGTGGAAGTGACTGATGATGAAGATGATAAGATAAAAACAAGTTAAATTTTACATAAGAGCTGTGAATATTACCGCACATTTAGCGCAAAAATAGTTGGTATGTTATAAAAATAAATTTGATTTTTATGCAAAATATATGTGTACGATGAATTGCTTACAGCAATGGCAGATCCATTAGCACCGACATTTGATTGATATTTAAGCTTTTAGCGTTTTTACTCTACTTAAAATATTGAATCAAATTTTTCTTTAAAATCATTGTCTAGACACCCGCATCACAATGAAAATAACTCTTCTCTCTGACCTTCGTAAAAATAGTGTCCCACTGTTGATAAGCTTTTCTTTGTTTCTTATTTATTTCATGGCAACTGATGAAACTAAAGAAGATTATAAATAAAGAAAGTGCTTAACATATTTCCCCACTCATTTTTGCTGATTTCTTGTCGCAACATGTGCTGTAAATAAATCAAGTGTGATAGCCGAATCATTTGCATGTTTAAACAACAACAAAAAATATATTACGTATACGTACACAAGACATAATACAATTTTTTTTGCAAAGTAAGGTGTTATGCATTCATTCATTTAAATTTAAACAATAAAAAAAAAATGTTTTTTGAATCGTCTCGCAACAAGACGAAAGAGAGTGCTGAAATGAACCGTTTACAGTGTTTTCACTTTCGAATCACAGGACAATAAACTAACGGAGTTTGAATGTGCTAAAAAAAACTTTGGATGTTTACAGTAGATATGAATGAATGAAGACCTCATCCTTATCCTTGAATTATATTTAATGCAGGAAATAAAAAAAAAGTTCTGCGACTTTTCAAAGGTCTTTCTGATGAAAAAACAGCAAAAATTTTCCATTAATGGTCAAGCAATGAATTTTTAATTAGAATCTCTCAAGATAATCGCTACCTGGAAACAACACCGACCGATTCAATCAAAGAGAATCAATGAGAACGGCACACCTTATATTAAATTGACAACAATTCATTTCAAGGCATATGCTCCACATTGCCGATAGTGTTTGTAATCACTTATTTATCCGCCCTTGATGTTGCGTATAGTATCTCATTTCGTCGAGTGTCTGAAAATGCACTTAGTCAGTTTAGAGTGTGTTTCAGTCAGTCAACAAAAAACATAAAATTTCAAAATGTATTTTCAATGACAACTTCATTATCGATGCAAAAGACACGGTATTATGGAAATAGCCATAGTTTGTCAACAACAACATCGAACTGTAAAAAAACTATATGCAAACTGTAATAATGCATCAGAAAAATCTGAAAACGATTACTGATACAAAAATATTTACAAATTAATTGCTGTTTCCAATGCAACACAAGATTATTACCATTTTTAAAATAATATTCAAATCGGACTATCTCTTGTTGTTGAGTGATACGCATTGGTATATGGATAGGTAGTCAATAATATTTTACATACATAAGCGTGTTCCACAACTTTGCTGACATGAATCAGACTTAAATATTTTTCTTGTTCAACAACAAAAACAAATATTATAACTTAGCTCGCTATTTTGTTTAGATTAAATTTGTATGCGTCGTAAAAGCAGTCCGTCTAATGCATAAGTGCACTCTACCAATTGATTGATCTTTACGCTTTATAATTATAGTGATGCTTTACTGTTATTACATACATTGGAATAGTTAACTATCATTATGTGTTTATGCTGACGAGCCTTCACGTGAGAGCCAATGATATCTCGTTTTTCGATATTACGAAGTCACAGTTGAATTCCAATAAATATTTTGTTTAGTAATAAATAGTTTGAGTTAAACGTTATCAATTTAAATGGCAATACTTTGGTGTATTATAAAATGTGACTGTAATGTCGGAGGGAAAATTCTGTTTGGGTGAAAGTTTGAAGCTCTGAATGAATAAGAATGTACCGCATAAAACTAACGTTCTATAGTTTTAAATCTTAAATGAATTTCTGTTACTTATCACGATAAAACAAGGAATACGTTACTTAAATCTGAACCATCATCGATGTTACCATGTTGTATATAATGTTATAAACAAGTAAACGATAACCGATAACCTATCCCATATCGCCAGTCTTCTCTCTAAAGAATTAAAACTTATGCGGAATGATCCGGACCAATGCGAATTCAACCAACCAATTGATCAGAAATTGAGTTTCATTGAATTTATTAGAACAGTTTTTTTTGCTGTGAGGTAGAGTAACCGTAAGAATATCAAATGTCTGCAAATTGTGGCGGTAAATCATTACTAATTTATAAGATAGTAAGTAATAGTCGATAATTGTGATGTCGACAATCTTGTATAAACAACTGTTATTGATATATTGAACAAAAATGAGCAAAAGCGTTTGGCTAGTATCTACTTTTATAGCGAAATTTTTACTTCAACTCCAAATCATCTGCGGTACTTTAAACCAAAAAAGTAATAGATTCAATGATTCGATACTGTCGATCATGGCTTGCTCATACGTACATTAAGTATATTTGATGGACCTTTTATTTTTCAACTCGCACAACATATTAAATTTGAGATTTACAAATCTCTGTTTCTCAAGCCAGTGTTATCGCGAAATTTTTTTTTTTTGTAGAATCCAAGTCACGTTCTTTTTAATCTGCTCACTTTTATCTAGTAATAAAATTTGAATAAATTTTTCTTTAATCACATTTTACAACTACTTATCATGTCGCATCCAGAACTTTTGTTTATTTGGCACACGATAGCAAACAACAGTAAGAAAGAAAAAAATAAATAAATATTTACAATGATTTAGCTGTCGTTTTGTCTGTTGTTCATATATTAATAGTTGATTGATTCAATCATGCGTCGGCTACATGCTTCGAGAGGTCAAAATCCAGTGCAATTAACTGTTGCAAAATACTCAAATATTTCAATACGTTATTGAAAATGAAATCTACATATAGCAACCTCACGTTACCTAATTATTAATTTTTATCACCTATAACAGTGCCAACGTCATTAATTTAACATGAGTGCTAATGTGCAACACTCCATATAGTTTTCATAGGTGTCGCATCGTATACAGAATATAAATAAAACCACATATGCTTCACAGCTCAACCTCTATTATATTACTGAATCGACGTTTGTTCAATTTTTTTCTTTCTTATATCTGAGACCGGCTTTATTCTGTTTGTATGACAAAAATGTATTTGGAATTTGTAAACGAATTGTTCGATTTAGATTTTTGATTCATTGTTCGAAAGTGGTTTTGTTAAATCGTAATCATACGGTTTCGCAGAAAAACCAGCTATTGTCTTTTCTAAAGATTTGATTCGAATTGTAGAAATTGTAGAAACTATATTTAGTTGAAGAGCTCAGTTTTCTGTGTTCTTCCTCAATTTTACAAAATATCCAATGGGACCGTTCACATATCCGTCCTCATTTTTTTTAAATTTATAAACCCACGTGTCTTCACTTTTTCCTATACCTAATAACACGCGTGTCCCACTTTCGTCTTACCACCTCCGCACCTCCCCCCTTTAAAGATTTATGAATGATCCCAAATCCAAGCGACTAGTGTAGGGGCTTGTGAAAATTTTAATTAAGTCCACTTTAAATATATACGCGCATAAGGAATTCTACGAATCGATGAAGATATGTTTGTGACGAAATACGAAATGTCGCTGTTCTTCTAAAATTCCAAGGTTACTAAAATATTATAAATTCCTCAGAAACAAAAATCAACAAACAAACAAATAAATAAAGAGTAACATTAGATGGATCGTGTGCCGTTTTTCATCATTTTGATAGCGTACATAATTAAGCATGTGGCTAAAAATACCAAAATATGAATTCAATTGAAAATTTTATTAGTCAATCTTCACCAAACTTTCATCATAAAACAAACTCAGCATTTTTAGTTTCGCAGAATACTCAAATTTTCTAATTAAAATCGGCAAAAACAAGCTTATTTAACGGGGTCACATAGTTTAAATAATCAATTTTAGAAGTTGTTTGTTGGGGGGCAATGTTATTCGAATTGATTATGAATTCGAAATTGTTGTTATTGAACAGTAATATCGATTCGCTTATCAACAAACGAAAATTTAATTTTAATTTTTCTGTTCTTTATGTTCCAGACTAAAAACATTGTGTAGAGAGACTTTCAAAATGCAGATAAGTAAATCGGATCCCAAAATCAAACAAGAAACATACACCAAATACGATGAAAACAAGGAAAAAGATTTTAATTCGAATATTAACCTGGAATTTAAGACGGTTGAGCACAATGAAAAGCCGTTGCTGGATTATAGTACAATTAAGAATAAAAGATTTTCGCCGCTTCTTCGACAGGTTTGATGTTTAAATACGTATAAGCTTCCACTAGCTAACTAATGCATTTCTTATTACATTTGTATAGGTAATTGCCAGTTCTGGTCCTATCCTAGCAACAGTTGCGGCCGGTAAGCTTTATTTTCTTATATATTTTCTTACATAATTCTCTCCGTTCATTTCACATGGTCTTCCGTGTTCTATCATAAACTTTTTATTGCTCTGAGTCTCAACTTTATACTGGTTGTATCAATTCTGTTCCGTGAATGGCGCCATAAACTGGACATATTATTCTGTGAATAAGTTTATTAAGGCATTTTGTTTTGTCCTCTCTTTTAAATTTTTAATGCTAACCTTTCACTGACGACAATCATATCACCAATATGTTTACCGAATCTTTTACTTATTTTGATCCAAGTATTTTAACAGATTGATAGGAAATCTTTTACTTCATTAGTTCAAACATTTAATTTGTCGTCGCTTTTGTTAACAGATCTACACAAAAGATGAAATTAAGAGAGTTCACCCCTTGGCAATTTTCTTTCCTACATCTGTGCGCAAAAATATTCGTTTTTTGATGATTTCTCTGAACCAAAATCTTTTTTTGAAAATGTAAAATGAAGCAAAAATGCATGCAATTGCAATTGCATGCAAAAATGTGTTGTTTTTAAGGGAAAATTTGGTCTGTAAAGGTTTCTCCAAGTGGAATAAGTTATCATCCACAAACCAATTTTTCTCTTAAAAGGAACACATTTTTGCATGTTTTAATGGTTTTACTTTTTCAAAAAAAAAAGATTTTGGTTCAGAGAAATCATCAAAAAACGAATATTTTTGCGCACAAATACAGTCTAGAAAATTGCCAAGGGGTGAGCGCTCTTAATAGAATTCTCGAATAGTAGTTGGCTGGAATTTCACTTTCATAAGTGGTTGAAGTTTTCGCAAATTCACCCTTAAATGTTTTTCTTGCAATTTTCTTCCAGAGAGATTAACATGAGAAATTTTAATTTTATTCTTAGGCATGACTTCTGGATACTCAGCCATTTTGTTGCCACAATTACAATTAAACGATAGCTCAATACAAATCAGCCATGACGAAGCTTCGTGGATAGGTAAAGCAAACCAAATTTATTTTTTTATCGTAGCGAACTCACCAATCATCACTTTTTTATAGCTTCTATGGCTGCGCTACCAATGGCTCTTGGATGCATTATCGGTGGCATAATCATGGAAAAATACGGACGAAAAATGGCTCACTTAATTTTAAACGTTCCATTTATCGTCGGATGGATTGTCATTGCTGCATCCACAAATCTTACATGGATCTTAATCGGCAGATTTGTAACCGGATTTTCCGTTGGTTTATTAGGACCGCCAGCTTCAGTGTACATCGGCGAAACTAGTGGACCAAAGTATCGTGGTTTTCTATTGGCTGGCGTTTCGTTGGCGATTGCAATCGGAATTCTTATTGCACATTTAATCGGAACGTTTTTCAGTTGGAAATTGACAGCACTTTTATGTGCTGTATGTCCGTTGATCAGTTTCCTGTGTATGCTACTGGCACCAGAAAGTCCATCGTGGTTGCTATCTAAGGGGAAGGTGGAATATGCACTGAAATCGTTTAAATGGCTCAGAGGATCGGATGATGAGTCATTGCGTGAATTCAGGAATATGGTCGACAACCAGAATACATCGACGAATGTGAGCAACTATTCCTGGGCTGTACTTAAAGACAACATACGCCAGCCGACTTTCCTCAAGCCTTTATTCATTTTACTGGGTTTCTTCCTAACAATGCAATTTGCTGGTGTCAACGCTGTGTCTTTTTATTCCGTGACAATAATGAAGGAGACCATTGGCAAAGGCTTGAACGAATACGTAGCTATGCTGATCATAGACGTTGTGAGATTTGCCGTGTCAATATTGGCCTGTATTTTACTGAGAAAGTGTGGACGCAGACCATTGCTAATGGTTAGCGGTGTTGGAACTGTTGTTTCGCTCATTTCATTAGCCGTATTCCTATATTTTTCATCGAGAAACGAGGCGCTGAAATCAATCGCTTGGTTGCCGATGACCTGTCTCATTGCGTACATATGCTTTGTCAGTGTGGGAGTTGTGCCGTTGCCATGGTGTATGACCGGTGAACTGTTTCCGTTAGCGTTGCGTGGATTGGGATCAGGCATTGTATCCTCGTTCAATTTTATGTGCTTTTTTGCGGTGGTTAAAACCGGACCGACATTTTTCACAACTATCGGTCAAGAAGGAGCATTCTTCATTTACGGTAGCGTAGCTTTGATTGGAACTATATTCTTAGTCCTTTGCCTACCCGAGACGAAGGACAAAACGTTACAGGAAATCGAAAACAGTTTCCGAAATAATAAGAAGTTGGACAATGAAACAAGTGGTAAGGTCTAGAATTTTAGTTTGTTTATTCCTAAGAGTCAGGGCTCAATTTTAGAATGTGTACGTTAATGGAAGCTGCAGATTGTTCGGTTCCGGATGAATGTCTAGTAGATAGGTTAAATTTAGTAAAATAGTTGATAAATGAGTCTACCAATTTTTATGTAATAGAAAAAGTCGCAATTATTTTAATTTAACTAAATTGTGGCTACCGGTGCCATAATAAATACATCTACTTAACGCATAACATAGAAAGTATTATAATTTATCGACTTAAATGTTTTTTTTTCTTACATTTTTTAGTTTTAATGCAACGTGAATTCAGAAAATACGTTTGCGAACAACATGTGTGAGTTGCTGATAAGATGTACACAAAATGTAGTTTAGTAGTGGATATCACGAAGTTGGTGTACAAACTTGCATTTTTTTTGTAATCTCTTAATATAACGAATAGTTTGTAGTATTTTAGTGTTGTAAAATTAGGGTGATGATATCTATCAATCAATCGATGCTGTGTTAACGATTTACAAAAATATGATTTTGTCTCACGATTTTTTTAAATTAAATTCTGACTTTACATTTGATTCTTTAAGTGTAGCCTATACATAGTATGGTAAGTATACATCGGTGTGATACCAACTTCGTATTTGTATGAACCGTATCAGTTGACTGGATGGATATTTAAAACCTGTCCATTTTGAAAAATTTAAATTTACAATCGCTAAAACGAACTGGTGTGCATACGATATTTTGCACCAGCTGGTCACATACAATTCCAAATGGGACCAGCTGGTGCAAAATAACGTATACGCACCAGTTTGTTTTAGCGATTGTAAATTTTGAAATTTTTCTGCAAACGTTACGAACAAAAAGACACTTTCAAAGTCCCGATTACTTCACAGATACAACTTTTCTTCAGGCTCGACTGTAGGCTACACATCGAAATCGTTTTATTTTCAATTGGTTTTGAACAGTCATTCTGTACTTGTATATTTGCTATAACTGCAGTCATTTGTTTTAGAGTTATTTTTGTAATGAATCTTTTTGTTAGTTTAGTCTTGTTCATGTCGTTTTCCCACTGTTTTTATTTTCAGTTGTGAGTCTCAATGACTTCAAGGCTTTAGAACAAGAACTCTGAACCAGTGAAATATTGTGGAAAAACGAGTAATTCCTAGCTAACGTTAAGCGTTTAGCGTTAAGAAACGTGTCATTACCATCAAACTTATTTACTAAAAATATACCTCTAAGTATGAGTCTTTACAGTTGACGTCAGTGAAATTTAATCATGAATTTAATACATCCGTTTTTCAGCTGATTACACTGACAAAAAAGAGTGAGGAGGAAATAGCGGTTTCATATAAATAAACTCACCTTTCCATGAAAATCATTGAAAGGTAAGTTTATTTATATGAAATCGCTATTTCCACCGGCTTGTATGGACAGACCATACCTGATTTGTACTTTCATTGGACGAAGCTACCCGCGACAAGAGAGATTTTCAACTCTTTTTTGTCAGAGTACTCATACGTCCTTTCAACGGGTGAAAAATAGTTGAACACACGCGAGTTTTATTGGTAAAACCGTATAAAGACGTATGAGCACTTTGGTTTGTATGAAAAACAGCTGAGTCAAATTCATGCCTAAATTTCATTGACGTCAGCTGTACAAAACTCACAAAAATAGTCCCTACTCTAACACAATTTCTTCTATTTAGAGTCGAGGAATGTTTTTAGTTTCTAATCAAAATCAAACTGAGTTGATAAGCATTTTGGGAAAACAACTCAAACCTTAACCATAATCAATCATTCCGCCATCTGGTGAAGTAATCCTTAGTTTCAAAACTGAAACGTATAAAACCAAACGTAAAAATTGTATAATAAAAGCTTTATTTACATTTACAAAAGTTACACTGATTCTGAAAAATTACGAGAGGTAAGCTATGCTGTGGTAAAAATTATAGTGAAGAAGCCACTCGTGATATTGTCAAATAATAAGTCTGACTTAGAAATACGAATGGAATAAGTCAGAAGACAAGATGCATTAGATGATGAGCATACCGGAGAGAGTATTCAAGAGCCAGGCCGAACGTGACTTTTTTTTGTTTTTGAAGAAGTGACTTCAAAAGTAGTACGAGATGGTATTTTTCTTATTTAAAGTTCTACCTGCATGTCATTTCATGTTTGCGTCAGAAATAAAACTTATCAAAGATAAGCTATAGTCTGTGTCCAATATTGAGTAAGAATTTTTTTGTGTTTTATCATAAAATGTTTGGCAAAGTTGAAAGAGCGGTTTTTTGGCGTATATCATATTTATCGTCGTCAACCCACAGCGCTAATATTTGTAATGGAAATGGGAGAGAGTCTGAGTCTGAGTCTAAAATGAGTCCGCGTACAGCATCACGTCCTTTAATAACTTTTTGTGATATTCCTAGAGTTTATTTTGCAGTATATTGATAAAATTTATATCAAACCCCAGATCAGTCTAAATCATTTATTATTGTCCTCGTTCAGAAAATACAGACCAAATTTTAATGTTACAAAAAAGTTTTCAAAGGAAAATTGATGATTTCATGCGTAATTTTCGACGGGCTCATTATAACAGTCAATACCATCTATAGCAACCTAACTACATTTATTAAGGTAGTAAAAATGCAACACAGCTTTTACATTTTACATGTAAAATTAGGACTTAGTCAACAGTCTGTTATTCTACATTCAAAGTAATGAGGTGATATTTTGACAGCGTAAAAACGAAGTTTGAACGATGCGGTCAGTTTACGTATGCTTGGCTAAGTGCCCAGGTAAATTTTGCTTCGGCTCAGCCGCTAACTCACACGCACTTGGCCCTACGAAAATCGGGTTGGTACGTATCTCTGGGAACTTCCAAAAGTAAACTCATTTTATTTCGTTTTAGTTTGATTAAATCTTAGTAAATCATCTTAAATTTCTTGCATTTCCAACGTACACACTTGAGAGATCATCATCAAATTTTTGCTTGGTCTATTTTGCATAATTCCATACCGTAAATAAAATTCCGCATGCAGCATGTCTACATCACTCGGAATTATTTCAATCAGAAATAAAATTATCGTCATGAGTGTACTGGTTAAGTATCGCCGGCTTTACTCGCAACTGTTAGAGTTATTGATAAAATTTAAAAAAAAAATCTTAAAAGATTTTCATTTATTGAAAATTTTCACGTGGTAACGAATATGGTTTCCCGTTTAAAGAACATCCACGGCGTAAAGACATTTTTCCTAGGTGTTCCTTAATAGTCGGTTTCGCTGAACAAATTAACAAACACTAAACTTTATATTATAGATTGACAAACGAAACGAAAACAAAATTCATTGAATTTTGTAGTCATACTCAATAAATTTAATTATTTCATAAATTAACAGTTTTATTTGTAACCCTAACAATAAAATGTTAATTGAGATTTATTGGAACATTTTACAGTTTGCATTGAGAATGCGGTTTGTGGATTTTGTTTTATGTCGCGTCGGTCGTTATAAATCTTCTTCGGTCTTCTCGCTCCTATCATAACACTCTATCTATGGCTATATTTATATTAATGGGAAATTATGTTAGTTTACGTGTTACGGCATGTTTCATTTTCATTTACATTGCCTAATCACGTAAAGCATTGTACTTACGAGGTTCCAAGTTGTTATTTGACAAGTGGGGAATACAGCCCTCCCCTTCGGGTCGGGCTGTAACACCCCACTTATCAAATACACAACTTGGAACCTCGGAAGTAATATACTATTACTTATTCGAACGATTCGGTTCAAACAACGTTCTAAAAAAATGTTCAGGTTAGGGCTAAATTTATTAACCAAATTTACCGAATTTATGTTTCGGTACATTTCGGTAAATTTCAGTAAATTCGGTAAATAAATTTAGCAATAAGAGGCCGTGTCTAGCTATTATGCGATGCGAACAGCATTTGACACCTTTATGCAAGGAACACCAAACTTGGCGTTCGCCATCGATATAATATAGGGTAGATAAGTAATGTCAAAGCAACATTACGTTATGCGGAAAGATCACATGTGTGTAATGTAACTTACGTTTTGAGAAAGAGCGCGAAATAATGTCATACAAATATTTGAAAATAATTGAAACTCTGCATTTCTCAATTTCCTTTTTCTCTTCGTTTTGTGTTGTGATTCGTATTTTTTGCACTTGTATGTGTGCTATATTTCCGAAATTTCGTTCTTCGTGTCTCATTATCTATAGTACATTATATCGATGGTGTTCGCACAATGTTGTGATTGAAATACCCTGTGCTGCATTATTTTATTATGATCAAATGTAATCAGAGATGTCAAAGGTCAGCGATAAGAGATGTCAAAGGTCAGCGATATGCAGTACAGATATTTCATTTTGTCAATATATATACAACCGCGTATTCAACCTCAGTCAGTCTTTGCATTTCAAGGAAAGCAGTTACGACAGTGCAAACATGATTAAGTTGTAAGAAATTTAATTTTTAATTATTTTTTGTCGCATTTCAGTTAAAGTCAAACAAATTTGAATCGAATCAGTGTTATGATTGAAAGCTTGCTTCAGAACAAGCTATTGTACTGCTAAGTGCTAATTTGGTTCTACATCTACTATGTGCGTGTAGCAGTGTTTTTGAATGAAAAAGCAGCTGGTTAACAGCTGAAGCAAATTCGTCTGACTTTAGCTGTATTCACTAAGGTTGTAAACTTTGGGCCCCCTCCCAAAGTTTACAGCTTTGGTAATCACTTGCTCATTTTATTTTGTTGATTTCTACGTAGATTCATTGTACTGTCGCTTTTACTTGAATCACAATACGTTTGGTGTGTCGTGGATGTAGTTTGTGAACAATATCGCAATTCATATGGTGCTGCCGATCCCAATTTTTGTGTTATTGACCGTTTTGCACAATCGACTTCAAATGAGTCGAACGCTTACAATTTTCGCTCCGATCTGGATAAACAGCTCGTGAAATCAATTGCCTTTTTTGACGAAACAACTTCGTTAAATGTTGGAACGTTTCCTGGTGGAATTTTCTCCACATTTCCGAACGTGGGTCACCTGACTATGCAACGAGTAAATGTATCCGAACTCAATTCAGACAGTTTCGTCAACGCGATGAATTTGTGGAGCTTGGATTTACGATTGAATAAAATCAAAGCAATTCGAAGTGGTGTCTTCTCGATTGCAGCGGTTAGAGCCCAATCTGCCCAACAGCATACTGATATTGAGAAAGTCACATTCGACGATGTTTATCCGTTACATGTGCTGTGGAAACTCATTTTGAACGGAAATGAAATTGAGGAAATTGATAATTATGCATTTTATGGATTGCGTGCGCTGTTTCGAATTTATATGGATGACAATCGGTTGACTATCATTCGTCGACACACATTTACCGGACTTAATCGGTTGATTGAACTGTCTTTGGAAAATAATCAAATTTCGACGATTGAGGAGCATGCATTCGATTTTCCGAATATCCGGACAATATTCTTACAAAATAATCCATTAAAAACATTGTCAAATAATATAGTTAGAAGAGGGTCACCGGCAATTGCTTTAGACGAAAATCAAATGAAAGAATTAAATCGAACAATCAATTAATTTTCTCATGTTCACGCTTTTTCATATTAAAATTATTTTAAATAAAATCTGGAATAAAATCGAGTGAAGGCACCCAAGTTCACTCCCAATTTCCCTCTTGGCTCTCTGTTGAGAAGACCTTATGGGAGTTCGTGGAAAACAGCGCTGTAAATTATACATTATTGACTTTCGGCTCATAATGACACCATGGAGGTAATTTCAGATTTTAAAACATTTGACGAAAAATTTGAAGTCAGCCGTTATCCATTGAACCTACCATTCACTAACGCGTAAAAACATAAATCGGCCTTTTATACCATTGTCTGCCATTGTTTTTGTTTATGAAATCCGCATTCATTTCGTCTTTTCGTATTTTAACACCAAGAATCTGTAATGTGCGAAAAACACGGTTTGTGGAGGGTGAGGAAGGTGAGGAAAAAAATTGAAACTGTCTCATAGACGCTTCTTAAGCCAGTGCTAACGACAGACTCGTTCTACAGCGATTGTGCTATTTTTTAATGCAAAAATCCACACAAAGAGAAGACCCTACTTGCAACAGTTTGATGAGTAACAGTCAATGCAATCTATTGTGTGTTTCTTTGATAAGACGTTTCCACTTGCTATAGTCTTTCGTTTTGGAATTAATAAAATTGTTATCAATGTTTTTGTTAACTTTGCTCGTCATAACTAATTTCGTCTTGGTCTTACTGTTTCTATTATTAGTTGTTTTTCTGAGTGACTTCAGAATGAACAGGAACTTACAATTTCATTAATCAAAAACCAGATTTGTAACTAATTAAAAACCAAAATTCTAAATTCAACTTTTTGTTAGTAAAATAATATCTCCTAAGACAGATGGATAATTATTCTTCTTCTAAGTCGAAGAATATCTAGCTCTAATCAAAAAGAAATTGAAACATAGATGAAAACGCTGATAATCATTTTGAGAAAACTAGTCAAAACTATAATCTTAACCATAATGCATCATTCCGCCATCTGGCGATTATGTCTCAAAACTGAAACGCAAAAAAGCTTCATTTTACATTTACAAAAGTTACAGTGATAAGGAAAAATTACGAGAAGTAAAAGCTGTGATGAAAATTATAGTGAAGAAGCCACTCGTAATACTGTCTAACAATGATAAGTCTGAGTTTGGTAGGAACCAACCATAATATACGAGTTGCATTAAATTGCAAGCGTAGAGAGTAATAAGTTTATTAGCAAGAGATATTTATTTTATTCTTCATTAATACAACATTACTTCATTACGAGGGTAGGTACGAAGAAGGCTAGTAGTAATTTCGCGCCGTATGGGCGCGAAATTACACTATTAAAGTAGGAATCTCGCGCCACGCGAAATTCCTACTTTATTAGTGTAATTTCGCGCCCATAAGGAACTTCTTGCTGGTAGGAATCTCGCAACGTCTCAGTTGCGATGCAGGTATCCTAACATTTTGTAAAAGGAAAATCCACTTTTTCTGAGTAAGGATACCGGTATCATTGATGCAAAATATGTGTATCTCAGTTGGGATACCGGTATCCTAACGTTTTGTAAAAGGAAAATCCACACTTTCTATGTCGGGATACCGGTATCCTTGATACAAAATACGTGTATCTCAGTTGGGATACCGGTATCCTAACGTTTTGTAAAAGGAAAATCCACACTTTCTAAGGATACCGGTATCCCTGATACAAAGCTCTAGGGTGTTAGAATAAAATTCGCATCTCCAAAATTTATGTGCCTGATACTCAACTGAATCTACCGCTAATTTATCGCCAGGTACTAGTAAAAATTCTCTTAATCAAGTTAGCCATTGAAAAATGTATGGGCGCGAAATTCCACTATAATATGTGTAATCTCGCGCGGCGCGAAATTACTCGTTACCACGAAGAACTAATAGGGTCAAGCTATATTTAAGTCCATATTGACGGTGCAACAAATGAAGTAACAGATTTATTCATTGCATTTGTAACACGATTGCCGTTTAGTTTTATTTTTCTTGTAAAATGATCTTACTGAATAGTGTTAATGGTCTAATTTATCCCAATCAGTTCATATCCCGGTTTTTATTTAAACTTCATGGAATTCGTCAGGTTATTCTCAAACAATCTACTTGAGATGTTCCTACCCGAGACACAGAGCCTAACATTTTCGAAATAATTCCACATACAATTCACAACGAAACCCAAATCTACCAGAATTCTGTAAGTATTTAGGGAATCAATTCTGCCGGTAATATTTAGTCTCACAGACATTAATATACAACAACTGCATTTCAAAAATGTTATGAATGAATGCGGCATATGGCCTGTAACAAGGAAATAAAGACAAATAACTGCGGGATGAATGTCACCTGTCTGATTGTGCCTTTATACATTATTCACACCATATAAAATTCAACATAATTAAGCTTGTACATGTAAGGTGAATGGTATACATGTAAGATTAAACGAAAATTGCATTTCATCATCGAAAGAAATTATTTGCTCTGTGTGTGTATAGCCGCATTTTGATGTATGTTTTTTTTTAAACATTTGTTCTAATACACATAATGCCAATATAGCGTTGAATCAGACAGGTAGATCGTACACATTGTCCAACGGACAAAAATAATTTCCTTCATGGTTCGATAATTTCCTTTCTGTTTAAAAACCATTTTTGTGTATAAAATGTATAGTTTATTGTACGAATTAACATTATGCTTGCTATGCTATACCTATACTTCACATATGTAAGTGTTTATATTTTCAAAAAAAATGTATAATAATAAAAGCAACACAAAAAAAAAGTTTAATTCACTTGTTGTATAAATTAAGAATTGTTTTTAACATGTGTTTGGCTGTACATTTTATCGTTAACAGTTGCTATTGCCTACGCAGCTAAGGGCCAAGCATACCAGGGTTGTTAGATGTCTGAAAGATAAGAACTAAGAACCTATCGACGTAACATCATTTTCATATTAGTCTGCAAGAAAGATTGCTCATTTTGACTCATTTATCGATGTTTGTTCCTAATAACAGTCTTTTTTTTTTACACGAAGTATCTCCTTCAGCGCTTTACCTTCGAGAAATGTGCCTATTACACAACCTGCCTGAGAACATTACCTGGGTAAAAAATTCGCTTCGTTTTTTTTACGGTTTCTGTGATGAAGTTAAGACTATCCTACAAGTTGGACTTAATCTTTCAACGGCAAAAGGAACGAAAATATGATTTTCGCTCTCAATGTTTTCAAAATAAAACCATTCCATACCGTTGCGCTCTCCACAATCTTTCCATAGACCTTCTTACTTAAGATGTCTATGTATCGGGTAAAGTGTGGGATTTACATTTGCACTGATGTGATGAATCCGAATCGTAACCAATACTCGATATCCAAGAGTATCCTAGGCATCAATTATACCTTGTTCATATTGTCTAAGTGAATTTGTATCAAATGAACAACATCAAGAAAACTGTCAGAATGTCCATTAATAGTTACTAGTATTGATGGAATAAATCCGATGAGAATTAGATGTTTCTAAATTTGTTGTTCGTTAAATGTGATTGGTTTAATTCCACTCCCAATCAAGGGCCACCAATGGTGGTCCACCATTTCTTAGATCATAGGACATTTTAAAAGGGTTCTCCAACAAATCTATTGCAATGTTTTCTTGTGGTGTCTTTTAAATATCTTTAATTCGACATTCAACAGAAAACCCAGCGAAATTTGAGTATTGAAGAAACAAATAAATTCTTAAATTGAAAAGGAATCGTTGATGCAGGTGCATCTAAAAATACAGAAAACGATTATCATTCAAGTGATATTGAATTTCGGTCATATTGATAAAAGTATCTTTCACTGAAGCACTTGTTTCGACATTTAAAACAGGTGTAAAATTTACACTTTATCCAATGCAGCAATGAAGGTAAGGAAAAATAAAGTAAAAATAACAACAACAACAACAAAACGTGAAATCATACTCGACTCCACCAGCACCAGCATATTAACATTTATTTGTATATTAAGTACCTATGTTAAGAATGGAATGAAATTCACCCCAAAAAAGTTCTTTTTTTTTTCAACGAAATAATAACTATCATTTACCCTTATGTTCGTTGACCTAAACTAATGGCACTTTTGTACCCGTTCAGATCGGAAGTTTTTCAGAGGTATTTCGAGCATACTACTACTTTTGAGAAAACAGGAAAATCTGAAGTTCTCTTTTTTGCGGACGGCAATATCATCTGTTGTTCGGCAGACGCTTTTCTATATTCAACAAAATGCTTGTCAAAATAAATGAAGTAAAAGATTGTGTATTGTGTTCTAGAAAATGATTCGAGCAAATAAAGTAAAAGATTCAAAGTATTGGAGACAAAAAACCTATCGAAGCATAATATAGATTCGATTTTATATAGGGGTGTATATCTGCCGTCCGTGAAAGTTCATTCGAAAATGTGTAGAATTCTTAGGTCTTTCAGACTGTAGGAGAAGGAAAAGAGGATGACGTTACCTGCAAATAAATGAGGCAAAATGTTTATCACATATCTTTTCATCACCTCAAGTACGTTAGTTCTTGACCGTGATATTTAGCGAAAAGTTGGCATAGTTATTCCAATATTGAGCGACAGATTTCATTACACTTTCATCGGATAGGATATTTCGAATCCAACAGGGAATGTGAATATTTTTAACAATATTTTTCAGTTCATTTTTTGTAGACAAAATGGTCTCTACCTTTCCAGTAATAACTTGAGTCACACAATATTTATGTATTTTCATTTTGACGCGTGACACTATTAATCACGAAAAAGGTAATGGATTAGGTGGTTTTTTTCTAGTGCAATTAAGTACATGTAAATATACGTAGATAGGATATCCATACATACATTGACGTGTCGTATAAATTTATCTCTGAGAGCGTTTGCACTCGGACTTTTCCTGTCGACAATTAGGGCTATTGTCGGGTCATTATCTTACAAATAACTAATTTGAGGAAAACATTTTCATTTTTCCTTCGCTCGTCTCATGGCTAATTTGGCGACAGGTTTAATTTTAGATACTAAAAGACACTGTGGAGTGGATACACCAATTTATTCAATAAAAATAAATTTATAACTATTTCATAGTATCGCGCTTGAACTAATGACGATTTAACAGGTCTATATTCAATAGATGCCCCAATTTGAGCGGATCTTCTACTTTCAGTTGAGTTATGTTCAACAATTTTAACTTTATCAAATAATTTTCTTCCTCTGTATTACACAAACCGGGTGATGTTTTACTGCATCCGGTGACACAGGCAGAACATGCCGGTCCAACGTCATAAATGGGCTCATTCGGGACATTCGCTGAGGAATAGTTACAAACAAAAAACAAATTCTGACGTGCATCATTATCAGTGACGTAATATACCAATGCACATCCGATATGACCACAGCTGGCTCGAATCATTTGAGCGAAATAATCGGAATCGTCACTGTAAAGAATGTTGGTTGGTTTAAGGCATAAGATCAGTTATTTTAGAATTTTAGTAAGTTAAACACCCTGAAAAAGATCCATATCGTTGAATTTCGTTGGCAACGTTATCGGCTTGACTTAACCAGCTGTCGATTATTTTTTTAACAGTTTTGTTGATATCCATTTTCTTAGTGGATTTTATGGAAAACAATGCAATGTTTTGTCCAACGTCACCATACTTTGGTGTGTTTCTACATTCATCATGTACGTACCGACAGGTTTTAGCAGTGTACAGAGCATTTTCAGCTAGTTCGCTTTCCCATTCCTACAACAGGTACTAACATTTGTGAGAAAAGTTTTTTTTTTGTTAACACTTACATTGTTACCATCTTAATCATTCGGTTGGCAGGTTTCAGTCCTTTGTAATTTCCTTCAGAGATACTTTCTCGTACCTCATTATGGATGTCGACAATAAGACGCTTCAGTTCTTCAGTCATTCGAACTTCCTCAGCATTTTTAGGGCAGTCTGGCCCGAATGACCCATCTTTTCCGCAGCGACAATGTCGTTTACCCTTGCAAAGTTCTTTTGAACAATAATTCGTTGTGAAACTGGGCTCAATCAGAATTAGAACCAGGTTGATTACTAGTAACAAGTTATTTATTCCCAATAGCAACATTGTGCAAAAGTCCTATCCATTTTATTGAAGGTAATTTCTTTTATAAACTTTGTTTTCGTGACTTCCTCAAGTCTTTAGAACGAATTTTACGACTCTCGTGTTGTACTTTATACTTTAATAATCGAAAAGATTCATTAAATCTACTTTAAAGTTGAAGATTGATACAGGGAAATTCACGTTGTCGCTCGGAAAGTTATGATATGCATTGAAGGAGTACTAGTACTAGAAATATACTGGTTACATTAACTTGGTCGCACATTCCCCAAACCCCAAGATTGTATCCCCTCAACCTTGTGACAATCGTTGGTCATTTTGCGATTCTGAAATAGTTATTTATGACATTTATGACATAATACACATTGTGAGACTAATCAAGTGCATCGCACTCGATGTCATAAATAACTATTTCAGAATCGCGAGTTGCATTAATTATATTTTTCACAGGTTTTTCGCTGAAAGCAAGCGTTAATGTATGATCGAATCTGCTACTTCTTTTGATAAAATTGGTTTTCTCAACAGATTGATATACAATCTTTTACTTCATTATTTTTAACATTTAATTTGCTGACAAAATGAAATTTAAGACCAAAATTTTTTTAAATGTGTGTGTGACAGCCTCTCCTGGACACCATGTATCTTTTTATAGGAGATTTTGCGACCTTATAACATAGCTACATAAAACTCATTCTATCCAAGAGAAGAACGATCGCAGTACATCAAACTCGAGAGCAAACTAGGCTAGTGCGGGTGGGCTTTGCAGCTTCTGGAAGCTTTCAAATTTAGGAAGAATATTTTATTTTGAGTAAGCCACACTACAGTTCGGGTTTGAGTTTAGCGCTCATAACATAAACGTTGGATCGAATGCAACTGACCCAGACACTTTTAAAGATAAGGAACACCCTCATACCAAAAGTTTTCTTTTCACTAATTTTACTCTATTCCACGAATTCGGTTTTTCTCAATCTAACTGCGAATATAATGTACATGTCATGCATACACATCAATATTAACCCACCCAACCATTCAATTTTTAAATCATTTAAAATAGCGCCAACAAATTTAGACGGAAAATAAAAATCAAATTTTAGTGTTGCGGTAGAAAAGACTATTACAGGTTGTCGGCAGGTAACTATATTTCGTGTGTTATACCATAATTGTGCTTGTCGCTGCTGTTTACATTAATTTTTTTTTGTTTAATTTACTCTCATTAAATTGTCAGTCGATGTTTGTTTTAGAAATATTATTTTGTTAGAATATACAAAACTCAATTTGTAGTTAACTGGATTGAGTATACATATTAACTGTACTCGAATAAAACGCTAAATTTGTTCTATTGATTTTCGGAAGTAATTGGTTGTTAGAGGATATGTGTGTAGAACCGATTCTTTTTTGTGTGTTATCGGGGGAAGAAATATTTTTTGAAAGAAATGAAACTAATGTGCATATTGTTCAGTGAAACGTTTGGTTTCAATGTGGTTGTGGTGAAATATGTAAAAAAAGCGAACGATGTGCCCGAGAAATTATTATCACAAAAGGTATTTTAGCATGTCGTCAGGTGGCTATTCCAGACTAAATGGTGAAAAAGGTCACTACATCTATTTATAGCAACGTTTTCATCAAATTCGCCATTTCACATTATCGACAAAACATACCCTTCCTTATTAAAACTATTCGGAGAATATTATGTATATAACATGATAGAAAAAATAACGTGGTGCGCACACTTCTGCACAAACGGAAACTTTTATTAATGAGCAAAAGGTTACCTAAGGATAATAATTTTTTTTAAATAAAAGAAATCAACCTGAATGTTCGTAGCTAGATGGTAATCTAAGTATTGATGAACAACAATTTCGTAATTTCAAATAATGAGTAAAATGAAATGGAATGTGTCCGATCAAAGAGACAAAATTTCAATTTATTAAATTCAATCGAGAACAGTAAATTTTATCGATGTTATACGGAATGAACGTAATTGAGCCATTATTATTACGTTGTTTCGTGTCGATAACAATAATATTATTTTGTGAACTGCGCCCATGTAACTTACGGATCAATTAAAATTGTCAAAAATATTTTACGTAAATGTTTGCTCAAGAATGTTCAATACATTTGTATGCAGACCATTCCCTTGCTATCGTTAAGCTTTTTTTTAGCAAGTAAACTCAAACCATAAACCCATTCCATTTGATTCGTCATTTATAAGTCACAAATCATTATGTGAAGGGAGTCGTGAGACTTAAACTTTATTTCGATCAACAACAAAAAAAACCACTGTAACTAAAAAGTCGTTCCGTTTCTTCGTTGGAACACACTTTTGGTATATATTAATTGTTGGCAAAATTATGATTTCAATAAAAAGAAATCAAATGACATGGAAGTTGGCATTAATATTTGGTGGAATGGGCAAGAGGGTGGGCCTTTAAGGTATGAATAAATAATAAATAATAAATAAAACACGCCATGCCTTTCGTCGGTATCCTATGTACTTGAAGCTAAGCTAGTTTGTGCTTCCGTGGTCATTTTAGTTCACCAATAAAAAAGTGTAGATCGTGCAGCCCTGACAGACTGACAACAATGTCACATCTTAGCTTAAATATTTGAAATTACTTTTACTAAAATCTTATCTCGGAATGTCTTACGCATTACAAACACCATATTTCAATAAAAATTACCTTGTCAAAAAAATCACACCTCTTGGAATAAAAATGGATTAAATGGGCAATTTAATTCCATACGATTGAAGGGCCAGACTGGCTATCGAAATGTAGGAAAAAGATCTTAATGATAAAAGGCTCTACTTTTGCTATAGTAGCCTTTTATCATCAATATCTTTTTCCTACATTTCACAAGGACACCTCTCGGCATCATTGCATGAAAATTACAAAATATAACTTGTAATTTGCCTAGTCGCCACATATCGCCATTCCGGGCCTGGCCATTTATATTGTCGCTAAGTATTGTAGTAGCATGATATGGTCCATTAACCTGTTACAGATGGAATATGACCCGTATTTATTTTTCTTCGATCAAAGTATTTTTAATCGCTTGATTTCAAATCTTGTACTTCAATTTTTTTAACATGCATTTTACTACATAAACGATCTTATTACCCTGAGCTTGTCGCTATTTTTGTCGTCGTTATCGATAACAGATGAATAGCCGTATGTGACAGGTTGAACTAGAAGATCCGTGCCGGACTGGCCCCATGGGCGTTCGGGCGATTCATGAAGGTCCTTTTGATTTTTGTATGGATAACGGGCAACGAAGGGCCTTTCAAAAAATTTATCCATACAACGTCCGAAGGGCTTTTTTGAGCCAGTCCGGCACTGCTGGAAGTAGAATGCTCCAGACCGTCAGTTAGTTTTTCTAATCGTGATATTGAAAGTTTAGCTTAGATGCTTTTCACGGTCCTGTTTTTTCTCATCTCAGCTGTTGTACTGAACTGTACCGAGTGTGAGTCTATGTTGATTTCTAAATTTATATCCGATTTAAGGTTCCGTTGACTGTCATTTATAGGGCTAAAGAAATTATATTCAATCACGATCACGATTTTGGTTGTAAAGTCACCCTATTGGTTTAATAGGAACAATTCAACCATACTGCCATGTCTTATGTTCTATTATGCTACATTATATTAATATTCTATCATCGTGTATCGCACCTAATATAGATTTTCTCATATATGTGAACTTAAGCATACAATACGATTCAGTTCATATATGTAGTCCATTTAATGTATCGTTTCGTACCAAGCCAATTTTTTTACAAGTTTTTGGTAACTTTCGAATGCTTTATATTCGCTTGTATTTAGGCGTATAGTTTTGACTACAAAAAAAATCCGGGCTATATATAAACACCATAAAAACTAAATCAAATGATTTTTGTTTTTAGAAATGGTTATGCATACACGCGCATAGACGCAATATACTATTCTGATGATTACATCCGTTAGACATCCGTTAATCGAGTGCTGGATATTTTAAATGCTGCGAATATAATTTTATTTCTAGATTTATATACCCGTGTATATTCATCACAATCCATTCCACTGTCTTCGCATGCAATAACCTATAGCATTTTTTTATAATAATAATACACTATCGTCATGCAAATACCAACATAATATCAACCAAAATCCATCGAATACAATACAATTTGAAATGAACATAAACTACCACTACCATCAATCCATCCCTATCGCACCACCGACTAAAATGCGATTACCATCAGACCATGAATATGAATACCACCTTTTCCTTTTTTTTATATATCATCAACATAATAATGTTAACGTTAAACCCTACATATATATACAAAACTCTTGGATTGAACAGAATGTTGATGGTGTTTCAGTTTGAAATAGTTTTTTTTTAAGTTATTAGTTAGTTGTTCGTTGAATGTTGCTAAGGATACTGTGCAAGTTACTTAGGTTACTCGATAAACCAAAACAAAGTTATACACAATACGCTATACTATAAACGCGGTAAAACTAATTTTTCTATTGGAGTTTTAGGTAGGAAAGTCTTGTGAAATGGGATTTTCCTAAAGTATATTTGCATTTTCAGTGAATACAATGTTCAATAAAGCATATGTATAGCTAGACTACTAGGCGAATGAAGAAAAAAAAATAATTGCGTAATCCACCGATTTTGAATAAAGTTTATTCGATAAGACCAAGTCTTCGTGAGCAGTTGAACAAAACTTTTGAAGCAGTTCAAGCCTAGCTTTTAAGCTGATCTGGTTGTTGCAGAATGGCAATTTTTACTGCTAACAAAAAAAAGTTGATTGTTAAAAAAATGTGAAAAATTACTTTTGTAAAAACTTAACATTTTTCGTTTTTGATTTTTTTCCTTTTTTTGATTTGATTTTATTTTGTTTGTGTTCTTCGAGACGGATTTCTTGTGATAAAAATTATTTTATTAATTTCGATTACAATTTGGATTTTTTGGAATTCGTTTAAATTGGTCGAATGTAAGTAGTAGTTTAACCATTTTAACCACTTCAATTCAATTATTGTTACTCGAAACAGGGTGGATTAATTATCAAATTTTGTTAGATAAATTCGTGGGGGTGTGGAACGTAAATTTTCGTTACTTAGTTTTTACTTTTAGGTTTTTAGTCCTTAGAATAGGTGCATTCACCTCTCACTATTTCCGTTTTTTTACGTTTTTATGATTTCAAAAAGTTTTAGCAGGTGCAAAATAGAATGGGATGGGTAATTTGTTAAAAGTACAAGTGAATAAAGGTGATTTTCTTCCCAAGGTATTTTGGACATGCATCACTCCAGTACTGAATACTAAATAATAGCTTAATTCTATGGAATGGAAATTTTTGACTTTATCAATAATAGTTATAACTCCAATTCCGTAAGGACAAGCTCGCCCAATTGATACATATTATCCATCTGTTATTATACGACAGAGTAAATACAGGTAGATTTAACTAGGGGCCTGACTTATCTAGTAGCCAAATATTTTGCGAAGTAAAATTAAATCAATTATGTCAGTGTTCATTTGAGTTCATTTTCATTCAGTGTGTTAGGTCCTTACCCTTATTTAAAATCCGAGAAATAAATCGCTTCTGCCAGTATTTACTTTGTCGTAGTTATTACAGCGAAGGTAAAAATAAATTATTAATATCAATTAATTGGCAAAATACATGAGAAGCAAATGTAGTAATTTCCTGTAGAATCTGTTAATTAGATAAAATCCAAAAGTAATAGATTTCATGTCTCTCCCAATGACATTCTTGTCGTTGTATTTTGTAAGGAAATTCGAATTTTTTGACTTAATTTTCTCATGAATATCGAAAATATAAAACTATCGAAGTAGGATTATTAATCTTAAGAGGCACCGGTACTTAGCTAAAATTGTAGCCTACATTTATGTGCCTCATATTTCATTTTTATTGATATCTTTTCATCAGAATCCTTTTTGAAAAATATACGACCGCAATTCTGACCACGAATGTGTGAGCTTTAAATCAAAATTAGTTTTGGCTGAAGTCGTTTGACCAGCTCTGAGAAAAGTGAGCAGTTTAACGAAATTTTCATAAACTGCTCATTGTTGTCAGAGCTGGTCAAACTGCTACAACCAAATCTATTTTCTGTTGAAAGCTAACACATTCGTGGTCGGAATTGCGGTCGTACATTTTTTAAAAAGGATTCTGGTGGAAAGATATCATCAAAACTAAACTAAAATACAGTATTTAAAAATCGCCCTAATGTATGCTTTTCAGTAAAGTGCTGGTGCCTCTTAAGTCTTTTCGATTTAAAGGGGTTTTCTTTAATGAATTCTAAGACTACCAATAGCTAAACCAAGTACCAACTTGTCAGCACTTTCCGAGTTGGTTTTGGTGTTACGAATTTTGTGTTGGCAGCCGTAAACGCCGTAAAATTGTTTTTAGCGATGAGATTTGTTGAATAAAAGGCAAGAACTGAAATATCGGCAGGACTAAAATTTAAAACCTCGCAGCAATTGGATACTCACTCAGATAATTCTATAAACTCGTCGTGACACGAGAGTTTTTCTTTTAGACCTTGCCATACTTTTTCTGCTGTAATTTTCATAAGAAGAAAGTGTTTCTTATACAAATTGTTAGTAGGCATCTTTTGGAGGAAGAAAGTAATTGTCATTTTTCGACACTAGTTTTTATGAAAGTATAAAATTGTAAAAAAAACTGGATTTAAAAGTCGTGAGTTGTTTCTTATGAAAAATACGGCAGTTTTGTTATGATGAGAACCTCAAATTTCAATAGCACAAAGTTGCCGCTCTTGAGACAGAATAAACATTTTCAAGCAGTGCCCAAAAACAGATATTTCACCGAAAAAATCAAGGATCTGAAAGAACAGGTTAAGACAACTCTGAGTTGATCACGAAGGCGGTGACACACAATTGCGTCAACGGCTGAGACGTTTTTATGTAAAATGGAACTTAACAAAAACAAAATTCTGAATTTTCGAGAAAAATATTTTCTTCAAGTTGATTTCTCACACTATCTGTTTAAAAAATTTGGTGTCACCCGCTTTCGTGGTTGTCTTAATCTGTTCTTTCAGAACTTTGGTAAAAATGACCAATAAATTGGAAAGTAGAAATAACTGACCATTACTGACCATTATTTGGTGTTGAGGAATTTCGCACCAAGTTATTCACAATAACCCACAAAGTGACATTTTCCTTATATGAAATGTGTCATTTTGTCTATTATTGTGAATGACGTGGCGCGAGATTCCTAGCAGCCCATTATTTCAATAAAAAAGAAAATGGCAATTTAAGGTTACACCATTGTAATCGTATTACGAAAAATAAGTAGATTGACTCGTTGACGAGTATTCTTCAACAGATCAACAGAAACGTAATATGAAACGAAAGATTGAGTTTTGTTAGATAAATTGGCATTCCTGGTATACCACCACGTTTTATGAGAAGCAAGTTTTGTGGATAAACATTTCAGTAGATTCTAAATACCGCGTTTTCAATCTTCATAGAAACATAGACAATCGCATCATGATATAAGCATTGAATCTGTTACTTCTGTTGTTCAATTGAAAACTTTCTGGTGTTCGATAAAAATTCTTTTCCTTCATTTGTTTAATGTTTTTTCGCTATATAAGACAAGAGTCTATCAGAGCTCATTTGTTATTTTGTCGTCATTGTCGATAATAGATGGCTAAGCCGTTTTTCATTATGATATATAGATTTGCGAAAATTTGCTCTAACAAAATTGAAATGAAATAGAACTTTCGAATCAACGCACATTTATAAACTGTTAATCCTAAATCTTGGCACTGGGAGAATTCACAGTTGATATTCGAATCTGTGGATCTTTTCGTGCCATTATTTAAGATTGATCAAATCGACCATTAATTGTTGAAAAGTTAATTTAAAACTTTCTTACGACGTTGCACTAAAAGCTGTAACGTATGGATATGGGTGTATGAAATTAAAGGGGGGTGAAGTAAGAAAATAACATGAACATAAAACCGTAATTTTAAGCTCACGAAAGAAAAATTATCAGATTATCAAAATAAAAACTTAATTACGTAAAAAAGTATATTGAAGAAAAATTCACGTTACGTGCAGTCGAAACTCATAAAATTTCCATTTAAATCAATGCTAATTGTATAGGTATACAGATTTTTCCAACATGTTCCTTACACCACCCCCACCCCCATATTCCCGGCCACACTATATTATATACGCCTTTATAAGGCACAATTCAACTCAAGCAATTCGCTGTAGTTTACTGTATAAGTTATAGGAAGGTAAAAACTCGCCCTAAGTAAATTTGTGAAAAACATGCAGAGTCAGGAAAGTAATAATAGACCACAGAGCTTAGTTTTATTTATCGCACCTGAAATCACTATACAATTTAGTACAATCGCTGGTTTATTGGCATTTTATGTATAGAATAGCATTATTAGGCATAATATACACACACACATGAGTACATAAATTAATATGCCTTGTGTGTAGAACATCTACCTCATTTTTCCTTTGAAAAAACAACATTTCCCGTCTTGATGGTATTGATTAAATAATTTTTTTTACAGAATTTTATACACGACAACGTTTGGATTATAACGATGGCGCCACAAAATTCAACTTTATTACATGAAAACTTTGAATCATCGTCAGAGTTGGGTCGATTTAGTCCAATTTTTCCTTTGAATGATAAGAGGAGGTGTGACGAAGGATTGCGTCAAAGAAAATCGATTTCCAGCAAAGAGCTTCGTATCGAGGTATGATAATACAGTTCCAATAGCTTAAAATAGATTCGAAATTATTTTTGAAATGATTTATCTATAGACTCGATTGAATTGAGCTTTAGCAACCAGCAACCGTATCACTATTATGATTCGAATCTATTACTTCTTTTGATCTATTTACGTATTTACAAGAGATTGATAGGAAATCTTTTACTTAATTAGTTCTATCATGTATTTTGGTGTGTAAGATCAGAGGTCATCATTTCTATTTTTGTCGTTGCTGTTGATAAGCCGTCAGTAAAAGATTACGTTGAGTTTCAGAACTGTTTCCAAACCAAGGCCAATCAAGCTTTCTAATGATCTTCACTTGTAATTTTAAATTGGTAGTTCTTCAGAAACCGTAATAACAGTAATAATAACGAATCGAAATAAACGCGTCGTATGCATCGCTTTCGATTCCATTGAATGTATGTATGATGCAATTACAAGGTATTTCGTAGCAACGAAATAAGTTAATAAAAAATGAATGAAAAATTAAAGCTCACCAAACTAGTTATTATTATGCGTAAAGGGGTGGAAAATTACTCAGGTCTCGCTCAAAATTACTAGTAATTTCTAATGAAAAATTTATGAGAAAACGTGGAACAACTCCGTCAAAAGCGCAACCACTATATGTAATACATAATTGGATGCATGAACTTTGAAAATTGTTTATGATATCTACTGCAATTTATTGAATCCATTGAATGACCCACATTGATTTGCGTAGTATTCAGTTTAGAGTTAGACCCTCTGTGACAGTGTTTTAATGAGGTTTTATGTTACGATTGATCCCTTTAATAAATGAAAGAAATTAAAGCCAAGAATGGAAAGAATTGAGGAAAACTGTAATATTGCGTAATATAGTTGGCCCCCATTCAGAAATAAGAATTTTCTTTGTTTTTTACTATTTCATTATTCTCATGCCCACAACAAAATAATATGTAAATGAACTTTCCATTCTTTATTCGAACCAACAGGAAGACAATGAAATTCCAATCTGGATATGTGGTGAACCAAGATTCATATCAGGCATAATGAGCAATACAACTTGCTATGAATTAATTCAAGCGTTGATCGATGATGAATTGCACGACAAGAGGAACGAGAAGGGAAATGTTGGTAGGTATATATTGTAATTGTATATGTATATCATGCGAAAAGTGTTTAAAAAGTCGATTTGCTTGTGTTATGTATATGTAGTTGGACATTATAGTTGCTACATTGTTAGAATGTGACACAAAAATTTATTTGAAAGTTGCGTGATTTTTAGAAGGCAGGAAATTTCGTGAAAATTTCTTTTTAACTTTGAGTACTAACATCGTCAGGTGGACTAACACAAACGACTAGGAACGTACCCCATACAAAAAGGAAACTTTTGACTTTTATATAAATCATTTATATGGAAGGAGGTGACACATACGCGATTTATTTCAGCTAAAACCAAAATTGAAATTTTATTTAGTGTAAATTATCTTTAGTTTTTATCGTAAATGCCTAGAGTAGTTATATACAATAGATGCAACATGAATATCGTTCACTGCAGCCTATTTTTAGTTTTTCGATAAATTATTTAAAGTACTAGATTTGTAACTCCATATACTTCAAGTAACAATGAAGGCTTAATTAGTAATTCTATACTAATAAGAAAGACTATTTAACAATGTACTCGATATAGATATGGATAAATAGCTCCGTAATTCAAAAAAAATCATTTTAATGAATTAATTAAATTTTATTGATTCAATTTCTGTCGCCATACTGTTTCTATCTTTTTCGCTTCAAATATTTCACACTACCTCCCACACATTAAGCATACCTTGACAATTATTTGTCCGTTCACTGTCTATAGAATGATGTGTTAGTTTACCAATTTATGCCATTCAGTACTCATTGACCTGTCTACACGAATTTTGCGCATAATTATGGATTCAAATTAAAAAGCACAATCAACTCAACACGCTGCACAATATACTGCAGAGCTAAAATATAGAGAACATGCGTCTGTCGTGTAAATAATTATTTATAAATTACAGATGTTGCGGTGTCGCGTGATTTGAATGACTACGTGATTACAGAATGTTGGCGTGATGTCGAGCAAGCATTACCTGGAGAGACATATATTTTACCCATTTGGCAAGCATGGAGTACGGCTAGAAATGAGGTAAGTGCATTGAAAATAATGTCAATATTTGTATACACGGGGTAGAGAAGTAATATTCGAATAAATAATAAATGTGATTATAGTTGACCACTTAAATTATTACATTTCTGTACAGTCCCCAGCCAAACCCCTTGTCAAGTTTTTCTGATTTTATTTGATAAGTTGGTCGCTTTGTTATTTATTTATTCGAGTGGTTCGATGTGTTTATTGATTTGGCTTTATGCCGCATTTTCTATTATGTGGCGACAATTTATCAAACCTATCATTCAATGATCGCTGTATATGGGTTGGTTTTGCCTAAACTTTTGGTATCTAATTATATGAACTATGGTGGTTGCTATTTGCTCTAGAGTGATGCCATTCGTCGTTTTTCAAAACCCAGTACGTTGAAAATCCATTTTTTCAAATAACAGAACCAACCCGAATAAATATTCAAACCATGACAGAGTAAAGTTTATTTTACTCTGCCGTGTTCAAACAAATCGGACCGGCAATGCCCGCCCCTTTTTTTTCACATTAAAAATTCAGTAAACGTCAATTTCCTCTACATATCTGGCATTTTTAATACGTTTCTCGATGAACTTAAAATAACTGAACATGTACAAATTCGGCACTGACAAAAAAGACTTTGAAATCTTATCTATGGCAGGTAATCTGTCTCCAGGTAATGTTTTTTCTCATACAAAATACGAGTTACCTACTGCAGATAACTTTATTTTCCATATGAATTAAAGTTACCTGGAGACAAATTACCTGCCACAGGTGAGATTTTAAGATCTTTTTTGTCAGTGGGGTCGGTTTCTCTGATCCTTAAATCTAAAATTCCATGAGAACCAACCCGAATCTTTGGTTTTACAACGCGAGCCCTCACTATTTCAAATCTTGTACTTCTTTAACATGCATTTCACTATATAAATGACCAGAGTTTTTCATTATTTTTGTCGCCGTTATCGATAGCAGATGAATAACCGTATGTGACATGAGAGAATTTTGTAAACTTTTAAATTTCCCTTGTGTGACACAACACTGTCATAATTAACAGAATTCACTCGTCAAATGAGTTCCCTCCTTCATTTCCACTCGTCAAATGTCTTTTTTTCCTTATTTCCTCAGTACTTTCTAAAAGAATTCAGTTAACTCCACGCTAGCATTTGTCTTATCTATGGTGATTTATAATTAAGAAAAATTAAACAAAATAAATTATCTACAACATGAAACGAAAATATTTTCATTTTTCTTGTTTTTCAGATTAAATTCAAACTTAAGATCAATAAAAACAAGGTTGGGCACGACAACGAATACAAAAAGGTAAGCGAAGGTACAAAATTCAGCACTCTATGAAAAACCCATGAATTTCCTTTATTTTCGTTGGACATGAAAGCACGAAAAATAATATTTTAAATACACACAACCCTTGTGCATGTATATTATATCGCTGGGAACTGATTGGTGTTACTGAGTTTCGTGTTTCAGTCTAAATATTTATGTTATTATACGCACGAGAGAAAATAATGGCAGGGTATTAATGTGGTAGTTACACTTTCCAAGACAAACCTTAATTTCATTGACGAAATCAATATGCACTGCAGTCTATTATTGCAGACTTACTTAGGGTAAATGGATAAAAAACCATTTATGCCCATGTCCATCTACTTTCCAACCATGTCATATTCTGTTGACTGATGTAAATTAAAGACTAAGTTTCGTATCCGTGTATTCAAACTCATTCAACTCCTATTCACACATTCATACAATCAACTATGCCCACAAAGAACGGACGTCGTAAGAATTTCTAATAACTAATTCGTTCCCAACGGTGCTAAAATACAAGAGAATGATCTGTAAAGTCAAACTTGGATTTGAAAAATCGTTTTAAACCTTTCACATCATAGGGATAGGGACGTGTTATCGAATCTATTACTTGATTCGTTCCATGTTATTTTCGACACATTTACTTATTTGTTTTAACTAGCATTTTACCATATAAGACAAAGTTAGCTAGAGCCCAGCATTTACTTAAATGTTAGACATTTTTTTTTATTTTCTCCAAAATCAAATTCATTCAACAGATTTCATTTTTTCAGTCTGTAGCGGATCCTAAAGCGAAAAAAAGGAAGTTCGTAACTCTGAAAAAGCTTATCAAACGACTAATTCATCAATCGGAAACTATTCACGATCACTTATCGGTGATTAGGTAAGCAATGTTACCTTGTAAAACATGCAAGTTATTGCCCTAAAATAACTCTTTTTTACTTTAACAGCGACAATCATCTAGAGAAGGCAGGGACGGCGAAGCCAGACAAGAAATTATATGATCCTAACGTAATGGCTAATTTTCTCCGAGATACCGATGCAACGCACAAAGAAAACATTTACGTTAACCCATACACCAGCGTTCCCAATCCAATCGACATTGACCAATGTGACGAGCTGTTTCTGTTAATTGACAACAATGATGACGATCGCGACAGCGGTGTTCATGTTGAATATGGACAATATATTCTCAACCAAAAGTGCAACGCATCAATGAAAGCTAAATTATGCCAAAAAGATCAGTCAAATCAAGACTCTGATTATCAGGAAACGCCAAAACGAAAACTTTACTCAAAGAAGCAGAAGAACAAATTGCGAGAAAATAATTTGAACAGTAGACTATCCAAACACAATCTTCCTCCGGCGGGTTTTTTTTCGGAAATTGAGAAAACATCTAGCCGATACGAGATTATACGGCTCGAAATTCTGTTCCGCATTTCTGATATGAAGAAATTGTTGAAAACTGAAAGTGATCTGACTAAAATTCTAGCGAAACGATGTGCTCAATATCGATCGCAAAATGAAATGTACACGGCGAAGATTGGTTTAGAAATGCAGATTGAACGAATTCAAGCTAATTTAAGTTTTTTTGCCAAAGAAATCATTCGGAATGAAATGCAATTGTTTGAGGTTAAAATGGAAATCAAGCAGAAACAAGGAATTATTAGAAATTTATATCGAATGCTTAAAGAGGAAGAGTCGATTTGTGGACTGGTGGGTGACGGATTGTCAATTGATGATCTCTTTTTGATGGAAGATAGTAGCCAAGATGTTTGCGAAAGGGTGAAAAATTGCTTATCACAAGAAAATGATATATGCTTCGTTGACAATATTTATGAATTTTGTGATAATAATAGCAGTATGGTTGTTTAATGTTTTTAATAGGATGTTAAGATGTTAAGGTTAAGTTAAGTTTTCTACTAAAACTATATTTTTTACGAAATATTTAAAACTGAAATTTAATAAAAAAAAATCTTTTCGATTGTCTTTACTTGTTAATACCGTAACTACAAAAGTGTTTCTGTTGCTCAGCTTATTATCGCCAACAGAAGATGAGGAGGTATGGGAAAGGACTATTGGGGAACTAGCAGCCGATTTAACTCAACTTGAAATAATGAAAATTAAGAAAAGCAACGCTATTGATGTGAAGTACCGACCGAGGCATAAGAAATTCAGTTTTGTTTCATATTTGATATAAAAAAAACTCAATGCTCCACATCTCTTTATGTCAATTTGTTGGCTGGCTAATTTCATATCCCAAATCTAGTACTTCAATTTTTTACAATGAATTTTACTATATAAGGAACCACATTCCCCAGAGCTCGTCATATTTTCGTCGTTATCGATAACAGATGAATAACCGTATGTGGCAGGTTAATTCAGATAAGTTGCTGGTAAATAACAAAACGATGATATGAACCGAGATAGAAACAATTAGACGAAGTGCTTGATATTGATACAGATTTATAATAAAATTTGATCAAATCGTCGATAAGTTATAATTGGAATAAAGTAGATAATTACTTGTGGAAAGTTACTCAATTTATCGATCCAAATGCGACTAAAAAGCGTTTATGTCTTCTGTCGAACGTTTCGTAATTTTGTTTACATCATCAGCGATGAATGGAAAATGAAAATGAAAATCGGTGAACAAAAATAATTTTCAATGTTTACGTTTGCTGTACTTGACAATTATTCATATGCTTTTTAGTCGCATTTGGATCGATAAATTGAGTAACTTTCAACAAGTAATTCCACATTTCCACGATCAAGAAAAGTACCAATTCCTTTGGTCAAAACCAGACAGGAGCGGTTCATTTGCGAAACTTCAAATAAGAGACCTAATACACTGTATGAAAATGAACTCAAATGAACACATAACTTGGAAAATTGTATTCGCAAAAAATATTGGGTTACTAGATTAATCATCGCTCCTGCCTGGTTAACTTTACTCTGTCGTGCTTTGGTTAACAAACAAAAGTAGATAAAATAGGAGGTGAGTAATGCGAAAATCAGCATTTAGTGGAGTTGTTAAGATGAACATGATAAGTATACTGTACCTTGGTATTTTCCAAGTTTGTATATGGGAAGGTTTACTGTTTACGCCAATCTCTGGGGCCGTTATCGAAAAAAAAATCCACTGGACTGTGCTGTAATTCTCAAACAAAATTGTAGCGCAATTTCAGTTTAGTTCAAATTTTGTATCGAAATACAGTTTGAGATAGTCATAAGTGCTATGTTTTTTTCGCGATACGACCCATATAGTACCTTGGAAAATACCAAGGTAGATAGTATACTTACAATGTTCGTCTTTACATTCCCCTATATGTTGGTTCAATTATGAACGCATTATCATGATTCCAAAGTACGATGTGGTACTCACAAGACATGTGAATTTGATCCTTTATCCGCCCGAACTTATCTATCCCTTTCACTAAACACAAAAAATTGCATAGAAACTCGGGACATCTGTTTTGAGATAGACACAATATTTTGTGGACCACTAAGTTATAGTCAACCATTTAAAAACAGGTGTAATTGGCATCGAACTAACGTGCTATTCGTCTATTCATCTAACGCGTCTGAACGACATTACATCCCCAACTATATCTACCTTGGAAAATACCACAGAGTCATACTCGATAGGTGACATAGTGATGTTCAGCACCTAAAACATGTTTAAAATTGACAGCGCTACCATATCATTTCTTGAGTGTAAAATCTACGGAAAACAGAGACTGATTGACAATCGGCTGCTCCTATAGAGTGTTTAAGTAAGAGAGATGGCGAACCGACAACCTATTGTTCCATCTCGGGGTCTGCTGTCAGATTATTTTGTATTATCGATGACAGCAGACCCCGAGTTGATTTTCCATGTTACTCTACTTAAACACCGTATTAATGGAAATGGAAAAATGTGGGACATGATGTTTGCACAGTTGTTCCCCACACACTGTATACAATCGCTGAAGAATTGTATTTTGTTCCATATTAGAATATTCTTCAATTTCTAAACAACGGATGAAAATCCATTTGTGTTGAAAATGTCTCACGTTCAAAATCAAATTTTTAATAACGACTCCAACTGCCACTCACCAGTCAGCTGGCTGCAGCAGTGTTGTACAAATAAAAACTAGCAGCACTGATTTGACGGATTTGACACTTCAATTTATTTTGTTGACAGTTTTTCCTGTGATTAGTGGAAAGGATAGTTTCTTCCTAACTTGATTCAGCAATTTCACATTTAATTCAATTTAAAGCAGGAGGTTAATTCCGAAAACAATCAAAAATGGATCCAGCTCTATTACGAGAACGGGAGGCGTTCAAAAAACGGGCGATTGCTACGCCAACGTAAATGATTTTACTTTTTTTTCATTCTAATTCTGAAGGAAACTCATTTTGTTTATATATTTTGATAGCGTGGAGAAAAAGAACCGACCTGAGCCCATGAAGGAACCTCCCAAACCTAAAGCACGTCCTGTCAACAAAATAGACAGCTCCAAGTAATGATTGAATGCCCAAGTGACATCCGATTGCCCAGCAATGATTTGATTCAATTCGTTTCAGTTACAAGTCAATGACAGGAAGCTCCCAATACAGATTTGGTGTACTCGCTAAAATCGTGAAACATATGAAAAATCGCCACCAGGACGGTGACGATCATCCGTTAACAATTGAAGATATTTTAGATGAAACAAATCAGTTAGACATTGGAACTTCCGTTAAAACTGTAAGCCTTGCCTGTCCAGTACAGACGTCAACAAACCGAAATCATTTTTTTGAAATAAAATTTTCTCAGTGGCTGCAAACCGAAGCCCTGCAAAATAATCCGAAAATCGAAGTATCGCCCGATGGATCCAGATTCGCATTCAAACCGGTCTACAAAATAAAAGATGGCAAAAGCTTATTGCGATTGTTGAAACAGCAAGACTTAAAGGGATTGGGCGGTGTCCTGTTGGAAGAAGTACAAGAGTCACTTCCTCACTGCGAAAAGGCGCTCAAAAATCGTGCCAATGAAATTGTTTACATAACACGACCTATCGATAAGAAGAAAGTCTTGTTCTACAACGATCGATCAGCTAATTTAACGGTTCGTTTGCACCTCAGTCCTCAAAATTTATACTCGAAATTTGTACGTGTTCTTTGTAGGTGGACGAAGAATTTCAAAAATTATGGAGATCAGTTGCTGTGGATGCAATGGATGATGGAAAGATTGATGAGTATTTGGAGAAGCAAGGGATTCGATCAATGCAAGATCATGGCCCTAAGAAGCCTTTAATACCGAAACGAAAGAAACCTCAGCAAAAGAAACGGCAATTCAAGAAGCCCAGAGACAACGAACATTTGACTGACATTTTGGAAGTATACGAAGACAATACGATAACGCAGGAGGGTGCCAAAATCGCACCGACTAGTTCGTAATGGTTGTTATGTATTTCTGGAGCTTTGTTAGCCGCATCTGAAGATACAACTGCAGTTGGTTGTAGAAAAAACGTTTAATTAAAAAATCTTAAACAAATGTCAGCACCTGTAGAGTAATATTTGCATTTTCTAAGAAATAAAATTGAGCATTGAACTATAACTGCAGCGATCGTTAGACATTAGTTCGTATAAAGTGGACAATCGCCTTCGTGTTGCATACACCATTTCGGCTGTAAACCTTCGGCAGCTATTCCATTTTCCACTAAACGATCGCGATGAACCAACATGCGAGGTTCGGCATCTCTCCACGAAATAGTCGGATCGGACCACAATCTTTCAGCTAAAAGTGAAATACAGTTTAATCCGCCCGAACGTGTACAACAAAAAAAAAACGCTTACCTAAAGCACTAGCGCGAGGCCAAAAGCGACCATCTAAAACCTGTTCATCGGCCTGTTCCGACCACAAAGCGGCTTCACCTCCCAAAATCTGTGACTTGTACGGACCGGCAATGATGCCAAGATCATTTTTGTACACTTTTTCCCATCCAATGTACGGCGAACACCAATTCGTTCCTTCACCCACCCAAGAGCCATAGCCACAGTCGAAGTATAATGCATCGTAATTGGACAAAATCAGATTGTAACCGCGTTGAAGTAAGTCCTGAATTTTAATGTCCCCACCGGTAGTCCATATCTGAATGATGTACCGAGAATTGTCCAAGTATTCGTCCACGTATGGAATGTCTGTCAATCTGGATGTCCACATTACGATTGGTAATCTGTTCTTCGTTACTTTGTCGACCCGTTCCAGAGCATTGTTCTGGAAATGGCCCCATAGCTTCATGAAATCGCCTTCTTCATGGCCCCAGCCCTGTTTCGTCATCCAAGCTTTCAGTTCAGTGCTGGTATTCCAGCACGAGTGAGAAACTTCATCGCCACCCATGTGAAACACGTCCGGATATCTAAATATTTCCATAATTTCCCGATAAATGTCCTCTAGTACCGTGTACAGCTCATCCTTTGACGGATCCAACTGGCCGCACGGTGGTTCCACACAATACTTTTGCCATGGTTGAGCGTTAAAACAGACTGTCAAGTTTTTACCTTGCCAGCCTTCACCCACATGTGCCGGAGCATCGAATTCGGGTATTACGCGAACACCTCGCACTTGAGCGTAGTCGAGAATCTAAAAATTTTTGGGTTATTTTTATTGGATTGTAGAAAACTTCGAATGATTTTGTTCGTACCTCACTGATGTCCTCTGCAGTGTACACTTTATCAATCGAATAGGCACCAAGTCGGGATAATTCTGGATGAGATTTGAGTACTAGTGGAAAACTCTGCGAGTCCGTGATGTGCCAATGGAATGTATTGAGTTTAACCATGCCCATGCCATCTAGAGATAGAGAAATCATGAAAATATGAGCGGAGACTTCATAGACTCAAAACTAGTACCAATTGTACGCTTGATTGATCCAACGGAAAAGTAGTTACGTGAAGTATCTAAAAGCAATCCACGATGCTTGAATACGGGTTCATCAATAATGTCAAAGTCCGCAACGATCTGTAATTGAATGAGACACAAAAATCAGTACCTCACTTCCTTCGACAAAGTTACATGAAGTCTAACTTGTAATTCCCTGCGAATGTCATCAAACACTACCATTTGCGATAGCGTTTCCAGTCCATGTCTAGCTCCATAAATGGAAGGTGATTCAATTTTAACGTCGATATCATCACCTCTATCGACAGTCACAATTTTGTAGCTTTCGTTGGTGTTCATGGTGAGTATGGCATCGTTACTTTCAACCAAAATATCGATACGAACTCTTTTACCGCCATCATTTTTAACATTATGCGGAATTTTTGATTTTATTTGCTGGATCAGTCGATCCCTATTCTCGTCCCAAAAACGTTTTTGGTCCTTATAATTTGAGGCACTTAGCACTACCGAATTAACATCAATTTTGGCCATAACATTTTTCAAATTCACCGAACCGGTTGGTTTCGGCCACAACGTTCCGATGTCGGTTCCACAAAAGATTTTGCACACTTGCAGACTTACTGCTTCGGTTGTTGAAACTGTGTTGATGCGCGTTTTAACGCATCGACTGTTCAGGCATTCGTAGCCCCACACTGGCCTATTGATGTAAGGAACTCGACTAAGTAGAGGATCATAAATTAACAGGAGATTTACCTACTCGTTTACATCTTGGACGGCATTTGTGTGAACGATTATAAATATTGTCAAAACGAGGAACGTTGTGTACAGCATCGTTGATGCGTTGAGCTGTCCAATAGAGAAATACGAGAGGTTAAACATGAATGTAATAAATTGACCGTGGAAATCGCTTACAAAACAAAAAAATTATTTTGTTAAAAAAATTGCCCTAGAAACCTGAGTCAACGAATTTGTTTGATCGATCAAATGGTCTGTCGTTGAACGATTGACTCAATTGGGTTCACAGTAATACGAATTAACGAATTAAATAAATAAAAAATGCTGGTCGGACACGTACTTATGGTAACGCTTTGCTCTAAATAAAGACCGATTTCAAAACTTTAATTCGACAATCATTAAAGTACCTAGGTCTTCTCAAAGACTGGTACATGTACGGAGACAAAAATGCATCCAGATAACTAAATTGAAATATAATACAGAATAAATTGAATAGTAAAGACAATCAAGATTAAAGAAATTGCGTCGTCAAGGTCCGGTTGCACATTAAAAGTAAAAAGATTTCCGATCGATTCAAGAGTCAGGTTTTTAAGCTTCCAGTAATATAGTTGTTCGTGACAATGTAGACCTTCTTACCGTCTTTTATTATTCTATTCACGAGTAAATAACTAATCACAAACAACGAGATACACACAATAGCATTGCTTCACTTAAACTAAATCAATACCGTCAACAACCACTCACTTATATATTTTCTTAACATAGCAATACTCTTTATCGAACAAATAAACTATTGAAATTTATTCGAAACGTCTCCAAAACTTAGGTATAATTAGCAAATTTCGGCCGAGAAAGAACTTGTTTCGGGATGTTATTTATCTACCTAAATTTTGGTGTGTAAGTCAGACAGTATATGAAAGCTATATGACATCAAAATGCATAATAGAGAGAGGTTTTTGACATTTTCATACCCAAGGAATTTTATACTGTCGGTAGGATTAGACAATAAAAATATTTGCGCATAAATATTTGAAATTCTCATTTATTTGGTTATCGCAGCTAGTCCATCAAAATTATGCGAACATTTCATGCAAACTTAAGATTTGATTTAAAATTGCTGATCCACTGTGGTAGTATTCGTGTACTGTATTTGGTGAGCTAGTCATTATCGTAATAGGGTCTTCTGACTTAATGCTTGACGACCTTTATGTTGAAGTCCTATGTACAAGTTGCCAATGTAATGGGATTCCATGGGTGGGAATTAATGGAGTGGCTGTACTTAAAGTTGTATCAGCGCTCGGAATTTCTTCACTTGGGTCGTCAGTGGGTGGTATTATTGTAGTCGTTGAAATCGGTGTATCAGTAGTCGGTGTATCAGTAGTCGGTGTATCAGAAGTCGATGTATCTGAAGTCGGTGTATCAGAAGTTGGTGTATCAGAAGTCGGTGGATCAGAAGTCGGTGGATCAGAAGTCGGTGGATTAGAAGTTGGTGTATCAGAAGTTGGTGTACCAGTACTTGGCTCGGTAATAGGTGCCGTAGTTAATGCATATTTTTTATAAGAAAGGGAAGACAAATTATTTTTTGACCTATTTTTCCTCGTGAAACTGAAATGGTACGGTAAAAATAAGGCCATTATAAAGAAATTTTAAATTTGAATAGTGTTTTTCCCACGTAAAAATCCTAATTTTGCATTTAGGCTGTTATTGCTGTTACTCTAATTGTCTCCGATTTCTGCCAATTTGGGTGTTATTTCAAGAAAAGATGCTTAGATACGAAATTGGGATTTTTTACGTGGGCAATTAAGTCAAATCATTCCCGGAGTGTTAATTCGGGCAATTCCCGAATTTTTGGTTTTCTTACAAATTAGTTGTGTGTAGCCTAGATGGGCCAGTCCTGTTTTGGAAACAGATTCTTCCGTAGTATCACATCGTAGCATACGTAAACAAATAATGATATACTCACACGGCATGTTCGATAAAATCCCGGTTCGCATTTATCAGTTTCGGGATTAAAGCCCATACCAATGCCACACGACATCTCTGAAGCCACCGTTGCAACGAATAAACCGACTACAAGAATTTGCAACTGAGTGTAAGGAAGTCGATGTCGTATCTGGACAAACAAAACAATTGGCAGCCCTTTCAGATGTGCACTTTTGCGGCTCTACACTGAAATAAGAAGGATTCGTGCAAAATCCTGTTGAAGGAGAACTATTCGGTCTATTACATCGTATCCAAACTCTACAATCGGTTTCGTTTCGAATAGGTATTTGCGTCAACTCCTTCACACCACAAATTTTTATGAATGTCCGCTTGAGCGTTGGAACAGGTCAAAAACCACAACAAACACCGATGATCATTAAAAATTTTACGCAATTCGTTTCCATTTTAAAAATGATGATGTACGCAGTGTTGGAAGGGACCAATGGAATTGTGCGCGTGCTAGCAATCAAGCGTAAGCCAAGTTACAAGTCACAATTTACGTAGAATAGAGTGCAAAGCAAACATCTTTGAAAGTGACTTTGGCATTGAGAGGATTCTAATTTTTAGGCGTCTAACAAAATTTGTAGCAACATTTAAATATGGAATGCGTATAAGTTTAACAATTAAATCATCCAGTATTTCTTTCGTTCGAAGTATACATTAGAATTAAACACAAAATCTATTACTTCATTAGATTTAACATTTTATCTCACTTTGCAAGATCTCGTCAACAGAAGATCAATTGTTATTTCGATCATTTAGTGAAGAAGTGGCGATTAGTACCAGATATTTGTTCAACGATGGAACATGCTATTTTCTCGCCTGCGTGGTGAAAATTAGAAAAGAAAATTATCATTTTCATCCCTACATTCTCCACTGAAACGTTCGAAGCTTTTGTTGTAAAGAACGTTGTCTTTACCTTGGAAAATAGGACGTAATCTACTATTACTCACTGTATCAGAAATTTATGTTCGACATCAAACATCTTCGCACGCAACATAAATACTGCTCAAGTCAGCAAAGGTAAAATTCCTTTTCGAAAAAAGTTTAACAGACTGCAACCGTATATGTATATCATTAATCTAAGCAGTTTTAATAGGTTGCTTTATTAGACTACGTACGACCAGTGGTTTTAGACCACATTTAGAACGTAAGAGCTTCCTACGTTGTTCAGAGACTTTAATCTCTTTTCCGTTTGTCTGAAAGATCGATGACTATACAATGATATTTCAACATATACTATCTTATCTTACAACATTGACAGTGACAGTGACAGCGAAAGTTACATGACAAAGTGTATGCGCAATAGAATCAGGTCTGAGTTTTTCGTTACTCGAGTACTCGAATTGTTATTAAAGTTTTGAATTTGTACAACTACCTGCCCACTTTGTGAATTAGTATAGTGGAACGTTAAACTTCAATTATGTCTACATCCGATACCATGAAAGCATGGCAGCTAAATTCGTTCGGGACTGATATTTCCTCCCATCTTCAACTAAATTCACAAACACCAATGCCAGAAATAACGAGACCCGACGAATTATTAATCAAAGTTCATGCGACTTCAATCAACCCGATAGATTGTTTTATGGTGAGGGGCTATGGATCAAAGGCCATTCAGATATTGAGAGAGAAGGCAAAAGGTCGTTGGACACTCAGTGTTTTATGCAATCGAGGGGAGGAATTTCCAATAACTTTAGGTCGAGATATTGCAGGGACTGTTGAACGCATAGGAAAAGATGTGACCGAATTTAAGGTGGGGGATAAGGTTTACGGTTTTGTTGTTGTTACACATAAAGGAAGTCATGCTGAGTATACTGTTGTCGATAAGAATTGGGTAAGTTGAATAGTTCATGAGTTCGTGTTACCTCTTGAAGACAACTAATCGTAATAACGTTGTAGGTCCATCTGAAACCAGATTTCTTGAAATTTTCTGAAGCCGCTTCGATTACGTTTGGTGCACTGACAACATGGAGCGTCATAAGAAATGCTGGATTAACAGACTTGAAGGACAAAAACTTCCTTGTTTTGGGAGGCTCAGGTGATTTTTAATTTTTTTTTTGTAATTCCCGAGTCGGTTGTGAATTCTGGATATTTTTTTATGTCCCACTGAATCGTGGTCAAGATCCTTATCTAGTAACGCAACTGCATACGAAAATCGTCCGAATTGAATTTCTCATAGTGTCACTGTAGGTGGTGTCGGAACAGTGGCAATACAGTATTTATCGAGTATAGGAGCTAAAATCACAACAACATGTAGTGCGACATCATTGGCAACACTCCTGGAACTCGGAGCTGATTTTGTCGTTGACTACAAGAGTGATGATGTAGAAAAAGAAGTGGAATCGCATGGACCGTAAGTGTAAAGAATAAACGCTTTTTTGCTGCGATAAGTTACATACTCTTTTGCTATCAGGTATGATTGCATTTTGGATTTATCTGGTGGCTTGGAAAAGAGTGCCAATTTCATCAAGTACGGCCGTCGCGGCTGTCAATTTATTTTGTTAAACTTTCACGGCATACACAATTTGGACAATTACGGATTAGTACTTGGAGGCCTTAAAACGGGATGGGATTTGGCTAGTTTGAATGTCAACTCAAAATTAAGGCACGGTGTAACGATCAGATGGGGTATGTTCACTCCCCATCTGGATGGATTCAAAGAAATTGTCGATCTTGTTCAGCAGAAAAAGGTTAGTTCAATTTAAAGGAAAATGTTTCAAAATAGATGAGCTGAGATCCTCCAAGCATCTTCTTATCTTCGACATTTTATTGTAAATTTCAGATAAAACCGAATGTCGAGCAGGTCTATAAATTTTCCGAAATGCAACAGGCATATGAAAGAGTTCAGAAGGGTCACTTAAGAGGAAAGATTGTAGTTGAAATTATTGAGGATAAGTAACTTGGCAAAGAATTGCACTTAAATCGTTTGTGTTTTTCATGTGCAGTGTTAGGATTATTTGGATTAAGTGAAATTATTTTGTTGTTGTTTTTTCATGTTTAAAGAGGTTGCAATAAATACACTTGTCGTTCAATGGACTAAGATTTAATTTTATAAAATTAAATAAGACATCGGCTGATTCTGGAAAAATAGAATTCTTATAGCATCAGAAACCAAACAATGATTTATGAAAAATCGACTTAGATGGGAGAGGTAGGATCTACGTTATAAACAGGAACAGAAACCCGTTCGCATTTTAAACACATTCAATAAAATATTCAAAAATGTGCCCACGAAAGGAATTGTAAGATCTGGCCATTTTTACTCCAAATATTTCTGTTAATAAGTACAAACGATGATAGAGGTGGTCTACTTTGTAAATAACGTTGTCCAATAAAATGTTTTAAGAAGGAGGATTTGTAATAATTAAATTGTAAAAACAATCTTTGCGAAAAAAAATAAAAAATTCTATTCTAAGGGGCATGTTATGGAGAATTCTATTAACTAAAATTGCCCGAAACTTACCAAACATTTTCTGAATTTACCTTGGTAAGTCTCTGTAAATTTTCGAAAGATTTAGATGATAAATTTCGACAATTTTCAGTAAACGAAATTCCCGATAATATGCATTAGGGCGGTCCAAAAAATAAAAGTGTCGATGAAGTTGGCAGACAACAAACCTTTATGGCCTCCTGATAAAAATTATATATGGGGCCGATGCGATCCGAGTTGGTTTATGGGTCGCTCAAGGACGAAATATGTGAAAAAACGCTGTGATTTTCCATACATTTTTTCGATTTTTTCCATTACTTTCTATGGAAAAAATGTTTTAGCGACATTATCAACATTTTTTGGTCCAGACAACTTAGTTTAGATGCAAAAGCAACAAAAATGCGTTGTTTTCATCGATAGAGACAAAAATCCACAGATAATTTCCAAGTAATGCTAAGTCATGCTTAGTTACTTTTTCAGTTAAGTGTTAGGTGTCGTTGTAAAGGTAATGACAGGTGCTGTCAAACGAGCCCACACACAACAAGTCTCGAGTTGGCGCCTTGTCGCAAAAGTCATTTGAAATTTGCCTGAGTTCACGACCCTGACATTGTTGCACTAAAATCGATCATGTCGGAGGACTTGACGCAGTTTAACTTCCAAAAAAAGAACGAAGAAATTTTTTTGAGACTTGGCAACTATATATAGGCGAGAATTTAAGTTTCTTTCCTTTGGCCTGTATCGCCACAAATCCTATTCTATCTTATTCGCGCTTCAAATACGAGCAAAACGAGCTATCACTCGACTATGTAACTTTAAAATTGCCGGAGATTCATCGTTTTGAAGTTGGTCATTTTGATAGAAAATGCACCAAATTAACGTTTTCCAAACAATCAAAATCTTTCAACTTACTCTGTATGTTTCTATCTGTCTATCTGTCTATCTATCGACGGTCGATCTCGGAAACTAGTCAGCCAATCTCCATGAAATTTTGCAGGAACCTCAGGGTGGGCATAAAAATGAAAATGTGATACGCCATTACCCCAGGAAAAACCAGAATTTTGTTTTATTGGCCTCGAAGTGGTTTCTGAGTGTGGTTTTCGAGGGTCGGGAACGCGTTTTCGGCTATAGCTTAGCTGTATTGAAACCTACAGAGGCGTGCGACCCATCAAATGAAAGGTATTCGTAACACGATTCGAACAAAAAAATAAATAAAAAAAATCGGGGAAGATTCGTTTGAGCTAGAGTGATTAGAGTGACCAAATTTTGAGCTACTCGAGCGTAGGATGAAAGGACTAATATTTTTTTGGGTTATGAGAGATAGAGAATTACTTTCTTCGGCAAAGTCTCAGAGTTTTACGATTAGAACAGAGGGGCATATGTGAAAAATGTCGAAAGTTGGAAATGGGTGGGTCAATTATGTTTTTAGAGGTATTTCTTGAATGGTGACGACTGATATCCCAACAAAAATCTCTTCGAGAAAAGTGTGACGCAGTCTTTGAAATACAATTTCTAAAATGAATGATATCGCTAGAGTTGACGCTTTCAGCTTCGTTACGCAAAAATTAAATTTTACACCCAATTAGTTCAAACAAGCTGGCTTAGGTTTTCCCATCATCTGCCAAATAATTTTTACAAAAAAAAAAATTTAGACTGGTAACAACTAAAATGTTACCAAAAAAATCTGCGTCGCATGTGGCAGATAAATTTTCTTGCTGGTCTGTTCCTGAACATTTGCCACTTTGCGATGCAGATTTTTTTGGTAAAATTTTGGTTGTTACCAGTCTAATTTTTTTTTTTGTAAAAATTATTTGGCAGATGATGAGAAAACCTAAGCCAGCTTGTTTGAACTAATTGGGTGTAAAATTTAATTTTTGCGTAACGAAGCTGAAAGCGTCAACTCTAGCGATATCATTCATTTTAGAAATTGTATTTCAAAGACTGCGTCACACTTTTCTCGAAGAGATTTTTGTTGGGATTTCTATATATCCTCCAAATATTGTTTTCGAAAAAATTTCTTTTTTCAATGAAAGCTTGTGCCGTAAGCCCTCTTAAGAAATAAGTACATCTGATGTACAACCCATAAATGTTTCGGAAAAGCCCAAAGACAGGGTGAACAGGTTGGGCTATTTTGACTTACTTGAGAGATACGACTTAGAAATCATTAAATCGGTCTCTTTGGACTATTCTAAAGTGAAATAAACCAACTCACCTTAACAAGTGACCTCAGCATCAGTTAGTTACGTTCAATTTTTCTTTAACCCTCTTTTCGTGGTTTTTCACATATTTCGTCATTGCGCGACTTAGAGTAATTATACCTAGAGAGGAAGTTTGTACGAGACGAAATGTGGTCCCAACATCAGTTTGTATAAGATACACATTTCGTATAATTTTACACCAATACATGTATGCGTTCGCTTTTGATAGTTCAATTTGCCCTCTTAATTAAGAGGGCAAACACACATACCAATACAAATTTCGTATTTGATGTTGGGACCACATATTTTACGTAATTTTGTTCGAAATCTCCTCTCTAGGTATAATTACTCTTAGTTGCGCGACCCCTAAACGAATTCGGATCGCATCGGCCCCATATACATTTTTTATCAGTGGGTCATAGAGGTTCCTTTTTCCCGAGTCCACCAACTTTCTCGAAACTTGTATTTTTCCCATACGATTTTGGACCTCTCTAATATGCCTTGATTATCAATACTGCGCAGGGCCTAATTTCGATAATTCAATTGTCTAAATTATCAACAACAAAAAAAATCGAAATTCTCAAATTTAGTTTTTGATAATTTCGATAACTAAATGCGTGTATAATAGTTTCGTTTTAAAAACGATTCTCTTTTTAGATTTTTTTTTATGACAACGATTTCAAGTTTTCTATTTGAGCATCGACGAATGGCTACTGAGTCTGAAAATTCAAAGATGTGATAAAAATATTTATTTCGAAAATAAAAATAATTTCTTTCATCCAAAATATATCTTGAGATTTTTGTGTTCATTTTTCAACATTTTTCAACATTTTTAAAGTAACTTTTGATTTGGAAGATTCACAACGAGAAAATAAATACGAGTACAAATCAATAAAAAATTAGTTTTTTATAGTCTTTTCCATTCGTATCGACACAGTATCAACGGTGTAATTACCAACACTTAAAACAATTAATTTTCTTATTTTAAAACTTAATTAACAACTCCTTACGTCGAAATTTATTATCAAAATCGTCAAACATTTAAGTTTCACAGACGGACAAGCATATCATTAGCCCAATAACATTAGGCCATCAGTAATCGAATCTAATACTTGATTTGATCTGAATATTTTCGATAGATTCGCACAAAATCTTTCATTTCACTTGTTTAGATTATTGATTTTTGTCGTTGTTGTCGATAGCAAATGATGTACGACAATAAATTCAAAGCTAAAAACCTAAATCCCTCCTTCAAACAACACAACTTTGAAATTTGATGTGACCATTTTTTAATGCTATGGTTAAGGCTAGGGTCCGATGATGAGCGCGAAGAATTGGAACAACAGAATGAATTTTAAGTTTTCAATTTTTATAATAAAAGGCATGTCTGTAACTAAGGATTGTTACATTAATTGTTATCGAAAATTGCACGAAATTTTCTGAATGAAACAAAAAAATCTTAAACACTGGAAAAGTCAGAAAAATTATAAGAAGAAGCTGTGGTTCTGCGAGTTGAGCAGAAATGAAATATCCGAGCCCGAGAACGAAAGTCCGGACCTGAAATGTACCGCCGAATAAACCGACCTTCCAAGGTCGGTTTATTCGGCGCTATTTCACATTGAATGGAAAATGGATTTTTCATCATATTTCAAGCAATTATTGGTTATGATACATCTAATAGGCTAGTCAATGATTGAAAATACAAAAAAAAAACAATTTTCCATCAACTGAAATGTACCGCCGAATAAACCGACCTTCAAGGGTCGGTTTATTCGGCGCTATTTCACATTGAATGGAAAATGGATTTTTCATCATATTTCAAGCAATTATTGGTTATGATACATCTAACTCCGTCGCTCGTGACATTTTGTAAAATTGAATTTCCAAGCAATTTATGACCCTTATGGAAAATTGAAATTGAAATTATGGCCCTTATATTTCTATTGTTGCCTTATGAAAAGAAATTCTATTTTGACTTTGTCTAACGGCACTTTGAGTCCTTCTTGGGGCTACGGTCCAACGCTATGCCAAATTGTTACATCACGCGATACAAAAAAAAAATTGTGCCACCAGGGCCTATTTTTGGGAAATTGAATTTTCCAAATTTCCTCAAATTTGCCAAAATTTGCTAATATTTTCCAAAATTTTCCAGAATTTGCCAAATTTTTTGATAGCAAATTCTAGCAAATTTTGGCAAATGTTGGAAAATTATAGCAAATTTTGGCAAATTGGAAAATTCAATTTCCCAAAAATAGGCCCTGTGTGCCACACACTGTTTGAAAATCCGAAATGTCTTGTCAGGCACGACAAGGTTTACCATTCGATAAAAATTGTCATTTAAAGCTAAATTTGAATTTTCAATGATGTACGGATGATGTAATGTACGGACGAGATGTACATTTAATAAGGCTACTCTAGCTAGTGTCCTTCTAGACTTCAGAAATTAAAGTCTTAGAACAAATGTGTTTCGTATCGGGTAAAGTTATTGTATGACCTAGGTTGTACACTGTGACTTTATAAATGACTCAAAAGTAACGCGGGGCACCGGTCCATTAATTTAAACGAATTACTTAAGCTAATTAAGAATCACAGTACCAAATATGTCAATTCTTTCTTATTTTTATTGGTTTTGAATATATTTTTTTAGAGCAATAAGAAGTCTATAAGTATGATGAGTAAACATAATAAAATTGCAGCTTAAAAAGGTACGGTGAGAACCTTTAATTATTTAAATAAATCTATTTATCGATTTGTTCATGTAATTAACAAAAACTTTTCGTAATGAACGTTGTGCTCTCTCAAAATTATTCTCAAATTAATTCAGATTCACTTAAAATTTAATGTTTTGATTCTGTGTGAATTTCAATGTAAAAATTATCGAAATACTTAAGTACAATTTCGAATTGTATTTTCTTTGGAGGCGCAATATTTACCAAAAAAAAAAAAATTAAGAAAAAGTAATAGCACGGTTACCATTCCTCTGGCTCTTCCTGCACTGCAATCGGGTTGTTACGTCGACGAACATCTCTTCCGCCAAAGTTGCTTCGACCATTATACGAACCACCACCGTAGTTTGATAAAAAGTCCGGAACTGGTTGACCCGCATCCTCCAAAATTTTCTTTAAATTTGACGCAATTGCTGCGTCCTACATAAAGATAGACATTTCCATGAAAACGATTTTCTTTTGCATAAACTTCGATCACACATACCTCATCAGGTTCATAGAAACTGGTGGCTTTACCGCGATTGCCAACTCGACCTAACAAAAGTCAAACAAAAAACTGAGCAAAATATTGTCGATTTGAGTTTCTCTGCTCGATATTTACCGGTTCGTCCGATCCGATGTACGTAATCTTCGATTTGTTTCGGCAGGTTATAGTTAATGACGTGATTCACATTTGGGATGTCCAATCCTCTTGCAGCCACCGATGTAGCAATCAAAATCTTCATACGACCAGCTTTGAATTCAGCCAAGGCCTCTTCGCGTTGCCGTTGTTCACGATCACCGTGAATCGACGTTGTTGGATGCTTCGTTTCACTTAAGAATGATGCCAGAAAATCGGCATCACGTTTTGTTTCGACAAATACCATGGTTCCGGTCGGATCCGCTTCGTCCAATATTTTGATCAACTTTTCTCGTTTATCGTATTTCTTCACATCGTACACGATCTGCTCGACATCAGTACATGCGCCTCCAATAATTCCGATCGCGACGAATATGTAATCTCGCAGATACTCGCCAGCGGCAAGCTGAATCTCTTCGGGGAATGTGGCAGAAAACATTAACGTTTGACGATTGTGCTGTGAATCCAATTGAAAACATTCAATGTAACGTCTCGTGGCGTTTATACGTTAAGATTGTGGTAATTGGTTTTGGAATAAATAGAAAAAAAGGAATTCGTACCATCTTCACCATCGTCGGATGATTCATAATTTTATTGACATTAGGCATAAAGCCCAAATCGAGCATACGATCCGCTTCATCCAAGACAACAAATCGGATATCCTCAAAAGTGATGTAGCATTTGTCAACAAAGTCTAGTAGACGTCCAGGAGTGGCAACCAAGACATGGCATCCATCCTATTTACGAAGATTTTCGTTAAATTTGTTCTAAAACAACACAAATTAGCCAAACAGTCTTACCAGCACCATGGAACTTTGGTATCGAGAAGCAGTGCCTCCATATACGACAGTCGATTTCAGGTAGCTTCCGTAAGAAAATTTACGGACCTCGTTAAAAATCTGGAAGAAGAAGGATCACTGAACAAGATGTTTGGTGCGGTGACAGTTAACAAAATGATTACTTGAATGGCCAATTCACGGGTGGGCGAAATGATAACCACTTGAGGCTTTGATACTTTCATATCCATTGGCTCGCTTAAAAGTGCGTTTAATATCGGCAAAATGAAGGCCGCTGTCTTGCCCGAACCGGTCTGGGCGCACGCCATTAAATCACGCTTCGCTTTGATAATCGGAATTGCCGTCTTTTGTATGGGCGTCGGCTCCTTATATCCACACTTTGCCACATTGGTTAGCAGGTAATCGGAGAGTCCCGAATCGCGGAAGTTCAATATTGGCTTTGGTGTATCTCTGCCAGTTACCTTGATCGGTATTTTGTCGTATTTTGCAAAGTTTAACCCGGATTCGATCCCCGTGCTAAATATTTCTCTTTCATCCGTTGAAGGATCCGGTGGAATATAAAACTCTCTCGGTTTGTCATCTTTAAATTCTGAGAAACCTCGTCCCGTATCGCGGTCGCCTCGTTCTCTACCACCTCTTCCATTGGAGGATCGATTTTCATTTCCTATAAATTTGAAATTTCAATTTTCCGATTTATGACACTATGGTCAGCCGAACGTTTACCAGAATTGTTTCCATAATCACCGTTCTCTCCGTTACTGTCATTGAAATTTCTGCTTGACGATCCTCCATCACCATTAGTTCGACTTCCACCACGGGATCCACCACCTCTTCCTATGTTACGAAGACAACCGAATTCAATTTGGCTTCAATTACCGATCGATGAGAAGAGATAGATTTTCTTACCGCGACGTCCGTCTGCACCGTCACCACTACCATTCAAACGCATGTTTCCGAACTTTCTGCCGAAACCGGCATCCTGAAGGGAAAATTTTGGTCAACGTTATTCACGTCATTGCTTATATAACTTCAAAATGTAATTTATTGTGGCTGTGTACTTACAGACTCTTCCCATTCGTCAGCCATTTCTGTAAAATTCATTTTATGCATTTTAGAAAGATTAAAAAACAATTTGTAGAAAATATAAACAAAGAGCGCCTTTACATACGCGGCTGTCACATTAGTTAACAGATGGAATTGTATACATTTAAACGAAGCACAACATTGAAAACATTTCAACACAAGCAGTGTTGCAGACATTAAGAAGTTACCAAAGTGAAATCTAGTACAGTGGGTTCATTTTAGTTCGGAACATATTTGAAATTTTTGAGAGTTCTAAAAGTCATCGATGTTCTCAGTCAATAAAGCGTTTCCAGGTTATGATATTTTGGCACAAAATTTGAAAATCCCATAGCGAATTCAAATTTTGCGCCAAAATATCATAGACCGGGAAGAACTTAATTGACTGGGAACCTCGATGACTTTTAAAACTCTGATAAATCTGAAATTGTTCTTTCTAAAGATGAACACACTGTACAATAACGATTAAACCGTATCTGTTAGTCAAATAAAAATCAGCGATGGTTTGGCAAAACCAGCAAAACGAATGAAGTAAAAGATTTTTTTCAAAATTTAGTTACGAGAACTGCATATTTCGGATGTCATCCAAGCTTTTAGATAGATTTAGATAGCTTTTCGACAGTACTGCCTGTTAGACATTTTGACCATGACAACTCTAGATACAAATAAATATGCTGTAACAAGGGGCACTTATTTTTAGACTTGTTCGATATGCGCTCAGTCTTGTTCTATAATTTTTATTAGACCATTATTCATATTTGGTGAGAAAAACAACCCAATATCTAAATGACTTTAACGAGAATTTGATTGAACTTAGCGTAAGTGCGTAATATATGGATCAGTGTGATCGCATCATTTGTGTTCGACTAGAGGTGTAATCATGACAACTTAAAAGACAAAATGAAGAATTGAAACTTGCAGCTGAATGACTTTCAGTTGAAGTCGAAATGAAGGCGAAAATGAAAAAAGTTACTCTTCCGGCCCAACACAATTAAAGTATAAACTGTGGTAAACAAACAGTGCTTAATGCTTGATTTCCACTTACCAAAAAAGTCCTCCGTGTGAGAGACAAAATTGATTTTTTTTCAATTTTTGCTTTTTTACTTAACAGCTTCCTCTCTCACGTAGTACTTCTTGTTGAGTGGAAACCATGCATATAACATGTACACACTCATTCTTGTTAAAGGTGGCCTCAGAGTCATCAGTTTTCATTCCGTTTTGCCTCCGTGTACGTGACAGTCTGTCAAACGATGTGCTCTATTGTATGGAAAGCCAACTGTCATGTACACGGAGGCAAAACGGAATGAAAACGGACACAAATAAAAACGGAATGACTGTGAATTTAGACTAACTGTTGACACACAAAAGATTTTTCTGGAAAATATGGCGCTAATGGAAACGGTGTATTTTGAGGTTAGGTTTAAAAAATGTTTAGCTTGTTTCTTCGGTGGAACAATGTTTTTGTTACTTATGCAAATGCATTATAGGATTTCGAACACCAGATCCATTTATCACACATCTTTTTCTGTGTGGACAAAATCCGATTTACATTTGAACCATTTGAGCACACACAAAATGGAACACTTCAAACCCCAATAATCACTGCACAATTCATGGAAATGTCTTCACTGGTTTACTTACTTGCAAGAGTTCGATTATTTGTGCAAATTAAATTGAGTTACGCGACAAGTAAATCTTCTGAAGCGTTATGAATTTTAGCTGTTACGAACTGCTGTTTTACTCAAAATACTGAACTAAGAAAACACGTTTTATGACTAGGACGAGAACAATTGACCATGGTCATAAACGAAATGAAGTCTATAGTAGAAATGTGTACCACAAATACACCATCATCATCACTGACATAGAGAATGTTTTATGATGTGAGTGAGAAGACTGTAACCAGCTTGTTATAACTTGCCTTGGGGTAGTTGTCAAAATATTTCTTTCTCTTTCATTATACTACTCTAGTGGGTGTATCCATTGAACTTCTGACTTACCATGATGGTGTTAACAGGAAAATTCACAACATCAATCGGTACGAAATTTTAAAATTGTGTAATGATTAGTTCTTGACTCTTCATATAAAACGTGAAACCAGTTCGGGTAAGGGAAGAGCATTATATGGCTGGCTCTGTTAAGAAGCGGACGAAGAGTAGAATGGAAGACAAAAGACGTTTTTCATAAAAAAACGATACATTTTTTCCAGATTTTTTAACAGTGCCAAAATTTGTTTGATACACTGTCCCAGGGACCAAAGTAAGGAACAAGTTTGTAGGCAATTGGCGACAGTGCCCCTCAAAGTGGCGACACTGCCATCGACATTTGCCACCACGGAAATTTCACTGTATCTTATGGCGAAACGGTTTTTCTAACGGATGAGCATATTTAAAGCATTTGACTTCCCCCTATGGCTCCAATCATCATGCAATTATTGCTTCGACTGAACTCAAGAAATTTAACCAATAAATTACCAACAAAATTTGCATTACAAATGGCAATTGTTGAGGAAACCGCACCATTTTAAAGAAAATTTTAGGATAAAGTAAATTTAAAGACAATAAGGGATGTGACCCACCCCTAACTAAAGGTGTTATTATAAAGCTCATGAAAAGTAGTTGCTTTCGCACTAATTTATTTTACCGGAAACGGATACACATTTAAAGCAAAACGTTTCCGCTAAAACGTAATTTTTAAGATTACCGCCGTCATTTTATTTCTACTGGGTCATCTCTTCTGCAACTCACGTCCCACCAAACGACAATATTGTTGTTTGTTTACATGATTGGTCATAAATTTTTTTTCATAATTTTGGTTGCTTCGACGAATATTTTAAGTCAACCGATAAATGAACTGTTAAAAACAACACAAGAAGCACATTTCCTCACAAAATCTGAATTAAATCACACCGAAATCACCGAAATTATGACATTTTCACAAGAAACACTACATTTTTGTGTTGGCGATTTGACGTTTGAAAAACTATAATCATGTTCCGATGAACGACTTTTACGATGATTTTCTTCGTTAAACCATATTTGACTAAGTTCAAGGTGGATGTGATTTGGGTGTGAAATTGAGTGGGAAGTGCTATTTTCATAGATTTTCTTTTTGTAAAATCTTTTAAATGAGACAATATTTTATGGATGCCCGATGTACGAGTTTCTTGTTTTTCGTATTTCTATTGATATTTGACAAGAAATCGCGAATAAAATCGATAAGTCCCTCCCTTATTCCAATTTTGGGTAATGTTTCATTATTGGCACATCAAATCATTTTAGTAACAAAATGTCCGTGTGCCAAATTCACCCCAACGAGGTGAAATTGACACTGTGCCAGATTCACCTTAGGAGTAAATTTGGCACACGAACATTTTGTATGGTGTGCCAAATTACCCCACACCACGAATTGGTATGTGTTTGCCCTCTTAATTAAGAGGGCAAATTGAACAATCAAAAGCGTTTCCTCTCTAGGTATAATTACTCTTAGCAATGGTTCCCAACATATGTATGTCCACAGCCTTTAACGGCAGTAATTCACGGACAAAAAATGCCAATTTTCGACTTTTGGTGGAAGTTTACTAATCCAATAAAAGAATATTGAAATCAAAAGAATGCGGTTTTAGACTATTGCGGCCAAGTGCTATCTGGGCATGTAAACAAAGCGTCGCTAAAAAATAGCTCCGACGGAGCCTGGTTCACTTTCAAAAAAATCCCTCTAAGATTAACGAACAGTTACTTCTACAAGATTCTGGCGCATCTGGTGAGTGTTGAAGTAAATCGAATATTTTTTAACGTCGTTGTTAAAACGTAACATCGTAACACACAAGGTTCAGACACTGCCGATAATTGACGTGAAAAAACACTCTGTTTCAGTGTAAAATTTTATTTAAAAAAAATCAATCCACAATGTCGACTAACGATTCAACCAGCCAACTTCGGAATGCTGGAACAGCTGTAAGCAAGAAACGTAAAGCTCCTGTCGTCACCAGTGAATTCTGTAAGCGATCGTGCACTCCTCTCTACTTAGATGAAAAAATGGCAGACGTTCATTTTGTATTCGATGCAAATGGAGTAAAGTACAAAATACCGGCTCATAAGTACATGTTGGCAATCGGGAGTCCGGTATTTGATGCAATGTTTTATGGAAAAATGAAAGTAACAGGAGACGTAACCATAACGGATTACAGGGCAGAATCGTTCAAAGAATTTTTACAATTCTTCTATTTGGATCACGTCGAGCTGACAGTCACAAACGGATCGGAAGTAATGTATTTGATCAAGAAATACAGGGCAGGTGAATGCTTTCGGATCTGCGATCGTTTTTGGAAGGAAAATCTTACCATGGAAACGGTCGGCTGGATTTTGGAACAGACCATAGTAAGCAATCGAAGCTTGCTACGAAAATTCGTTCTAAATCGAATTATGGATAATAGTCGGCAATACTTCAAATCAAAGTCATTCAAAGATTGTTCGCCGGAAATATTGAAGATGATCCTGAAATTGGAACGCCTCAATGTTCCAGAAACCTTTGTGTTTGATGCGTGCATCGCTTGGTCAAGAAATGTATGCGCCAACATGGGTGTGAACCCAAGTATGTTGAATTTTCGTCAACAGCTGGATGACTGTTTTCATCTGATTCAATTTTCTGCAATGTCTCGCACCCAAATATTTTCTTGCCTGTCAAAATACAGTGAGCTGTTTACGCGGGAAGAACTCTTAGAAATAATCAACATAGCCACGCTAGGTGACGGAGCGCAGCTAACATATTTTGTTGGCAAGAGTCGAGTCAAATCCGCCAAATGGCAATGAAAGTAAATAGATAGGTATGGCCAAACGTTCAAATTTGTTCTAGCCGGAGCACATACGGATTTGCATGGTAGCACCTCAAACAAACTCATTTCTAGTGCAAATTTCCACTAGAAATGAGTTCGTTTGAGGTGGCGCTATGCAAATCCGTATGTGCTCCGACTTGTATGGACTGGCCATACCTACTTATCTACTCTCATTGCCAAATGGGACACCAATGCCTACATGGTATTTTCGCCAAAACGTTTTACCGACCGCAGTTTAAGGAAATGCGAGACGAGTCTATTCCGAACAAACCAGAGCCTTTTATAAGCATTTTTGACTGGGGTGGAAATTATTTTAGGGGCACTATTTTTTTAGCAAAGGGGCCCGTTTTAGACGCTTCGATTTTTAACCTGGTTGCTACGTGAAATATTTAGATTTTGAAAAACATGAAAATTGTGCTTTTAAGCGCCGAAGGCGAAATTTTTCCGTCATATGCGTGGTCATACTAAATTGATATAAAAAATTGACATTTATCTACCTAGGTGAAATAATAGCAGTGAAAAAGTGCTATTATTTCGCCGTCGGTAGTTAAAATAGCGTATTCACCTCTGTTCTCGCCTTCGGCTCATGCAATAACTCCCCAAGTGTCTAAACAAACATGAGGACAAAGCTGAATAATCTACTATTAAGAATGATATAGGTTTCTTCCAAGCAACGGTTAAGCTGAACAAAATGAATAGAACACGAACCGATGTCACCCATAGAACCATAACCACAACTTATTTTTCTTTGTTATTTTGACAATTACATTGTTAATAGTGTTGAGGTTATGGCTCTATGGATAACGGTTTGACATTTCATTTCACCTTGGAAAAAACCTATCGCCAAAACTTCAACCAATTTCGGTGAAAATCGGGTACAATGGTTCGGCGATCCGGGCTCGTTTGAATCGTCTTTCAATTCTACGAAAAATAGGAATTTTTTTACTTTTTGTGTTAGTTTCCCATTTTCAGAGTGAACACGTGAAAAGTAGTAACATGTCGAGGGGTCGCGAAAACAGTTTCTTTGTGATAGCTCGAGATAGAAATGTTTCTAAAAGTTGAAATGTTGTAGGAACCTTCATTAAAAGCATAATCTTCGGTAAGCGCCGCAGCCCGTTCTAGACTTATGACTCAAAATATGGTAAACGTTTGGACATTCCTGCTGGCTTATAACAGCGCTTATCCATGGAAGTGTAGCTCGACTTAGCATCTTTCGTTCCATGTATAATACACCCCAAATAAATTGTGGTGCAAGTCAAAAATGTAGTCGAAGTAAAATTTCTGACCAGTAGACCCATATTTTTCAGTGCTTTCAACTTATTTTTGGTCGTGAAACAGGAGTAAAGCGATGTAAATGTAAGGTCAAAATTACATGTTGGCCCAAAACGGTCCGATCCCATCATTGGCCTTGAAAATGTAGCTTTCGTCCTACTTCGTAGAAGGTGGAAAACCTCATTAAATTGACTTTATAAAATGAACAGAGCCGTTCGCCATTCATTTGCGGTCAATAAATGATCACTCGAGATGTACTTTGTACTTCTCAAGAGGTCACAACCGTTCCCAACTATGAAAAATGTATGTAAAATCGAGTTTTTTCAATTTTTTTTCTGTGGAGATTAGTGAAGATCTTAGACCATATTTTTCCAAACACACAGATCTGTATTCGTTTTTGAATATTTTGAATTTTTCTCGTAATTTATGCTGAAAACAAACGAGGCATTGAAAACGTGTTTTGGTCCTAGTTTTCATTGACATATGCAGCAATCGCAATTTTCGATAGAGAAATTTCTAACTTTATTTGACAGTTGCGACAATTTCGCCATGAAAACAAGGACCAAAACACGTTTTCAATGCCTCGCTTGTTTTCAGCATTTAGGCCCTCAGCATGAAAAGTTGTGTACGCATCTGTTGTGGACGGTTTATCTTAGGCACTTTCACTCGCGAAATTGCCTAATATAAACCGTCCACAACAGATACGTAAATAACTATCGTTGATTTCATTTCATTATTTGAAAAAAAAATTTGAGGCACGCCGTAGTATAATTCTTTATCAGAAAACCGTTCTGCATCAATAAAAAATAGATGTTAAAAACTTACTAAGTAAATTGCGATTATTTTCCGGTTCAGAATCTGATTATCTATCGATGAACACATCATAACAGCTCTCAAAAGCACAGAAGTACCTAATACTGAAATAAAATTCTAGAATTTATGCCGCGCAGCGAGACTTTTTCTCAAAATATGGTCCTTGAGCAAATTTTATGATAGATGCTATACAGCACTTTCATTACAATTTTTGTGTGGAGGATTTGTAAAAAGTGGGGTGCACTGGGGTGGATTTATAAAAAGTGGGGTGGAACGATGTGGGACTGGGGTGGATTTTTCCTCCGAGCTTGTATGTTATAAAAGGCCCTGGCACAAACAGTAACCTTTCACTAGGTGCTGTTGCTATGCAACCCATCGTCGCGAACACGAAACAGAGAGGTAGGATGCGAGGCGTAATGAAAATCATCGAATGCAATGAGAATGGCGACACCAGCAACTTCAACGTTCTTACCGAGCAACCACTGGTTGCGACTTACGGTGACGAAACGACTCCGAGAAGTTTCATAAAATTGGTCCGACCAGTTATGATTAAACGGCTTAAATTCTACTACATTCGAATTGAGTTCGATTCGAGTTGGATCGACGGGAAATTCACAAACAGTACGTTGCCATACGCGACTACGTCATGCTGTTCCAGTTCGGATTTATATCCCATTTGTATTGTATATAAGTGATGACGTTATAATAATAATGACGTAAAGTGAATAAGGAAAGGACGGATTCTTGTTTTTTTTTTATTATCAAATCCCGAGGGGAAAACAACGGCCGAATAAAGGTTTTCCTGTCAAACAATTGTCGTCGAATACAGTCCGTTTTTCGTAGGCATCTTCGGTAATTCATTCCTTCGAATCGATTATCGATATTTTCACAAAATCAATATCAATCGAATGTTTTGTCGATGATCGATTTCTCAGTGGACATTTTCCTTCGAAAAGACCTGTTTAAAAGACTATCTGACTGCACATCGAATTTACTACAACAAGCAGGTTAACAATTAACGGGAACTTCTTAGTCTCAATCTAATGCTTTCTGACGATCTTATTACATGAAGGTCAGTTGCAGAGATTTCGTTTCATTTTCTGTCGATTTCCGTTAGAAGTTTTCGAGTTACGTCGATGCATTCTAGAAAAGTCTACAACAGTTCGATTCGAACCTCTCTAAAAGGTTAGTTTTTCGCGTAATAAGATCGATTTTGAGAAACTTGTTTTCCACATACAAAAACTTATCGTCACCGCAAACGTTTCAAGTGAACAAACGCATTTGCCACACAAAATGATAACACAATTTCCAGAACGTAAACACATTACAGCTTTGTTGCTATGGATGTTTGACACCCCAGTTTTTATGAAGAACTCTGGATAAGTATTGTCTTTGTAAAAAGTATTCTTTACATTTTTTAAACCTCACAGACGGAAAGCATAAGTTTTGCTATAATCGAATTTACTACTCCTTCGACCTGATGAGTAGCTTCAGTAGATTCATCTCAAACCTTTCACTTCATTTATATAACAAACTTTTCTTATGTAAGACCGGATCAGTCAGATCTTGTCCTTTATTCATAAAAGCCGTCCGATACAATCTACCCCAATACAATATACCATGTAATGACGCAATTGGTTAGCATACTCGAAGCATGTATCCATCGTATGTTTTGTTTATAGAATCACATCCACTTGAGTTACTATTATGAAAACAATAAGGCTACCGTCATCAGCTATGTGCTCTGCCTGCATTTCATTCCAATTAAATGATGTAGCTGACTGAGCGATAAATCGTTAATATTGTTTCTCAGATTACAGTCAAGTGGATATTTACAACAAGGCCTCGAACAAAACGTTTACCCATGATATTAATTCGTGTTGTTGACGTGAACGAGAAAGTATTTAAAAGTATTATCCGCGTGAATATAATATACAGCGTATATAAACTCTGTGACATCGTATCGTATTACCCGCATGATGCGAACGAATCTACAGGTCTCACAGAGTTTTTAATCAACCTGTGAGATTGGTCATCTGTTATTGACATTCAACTTGAAAATGTGCGACGAGTCCCTAACTTTCTTCTCTAACTCGTCTTAGTCTTACCCGTCTTAACAGAAACATATAGTTTAACAGATGTGGTAAAAGATCTTGGAGCTAAATTGGAGCCCATTATTGGGGATTATGACATCGGGATTGAAGGATGCTCATGTCCAATAGTTTTTGCTGAAAGTGGATCTTCTGATTCTTTTGATCTAAATACTTTAATATAATCAACACAGAATCCTTCCACTACTTCATTCTGTGTTAGCTTTAACATTTATTTTGTCATGTAACAACATCTTAACTAGAGGTCATTGCTTATTTTTGTCGTCTCTGTCTGTCATAATAGGTTAAATAGCTGTATGTATATATGTAGGCTGTATGTGATTGAATAATCGGTAAGGTCAAAGTTTTTTTTTCTCGATTAACAGATAACCACTCGGCACAAGTCATTTCAGCTAACAGCGAAGTTTACCAAGTTTTCTAATCTTAAAATTTTACTCTGATAATGTAACAGAATCTGCCTTTATAATCGTCACTAAATAAAATTCAGCAAAGTCAATAATTTGTGCTCAGTGATCGCGAGTGCTTTCTGTTGTCATCAGTTAATTTGTTCATAATTATTCGTGCTTAATTTCGGCTATTTGTGATACAATGTCTCCGAATTCAAATATTAAAGGTGATGACTTAGTCATAACTTCCATTACCGCAAAGGACATGCGATGGCCTACCTCTTTGGGTGGACATGGATCCGATGCTATGGTAAACATTTTGCAGCGCAAAAAATACCGATCCGCGCTAATTAATTCTCATCACTTCTCATAGCACACAGATCCAGACTACTCCTGTGTGTACGTAACAATAACGACGGAACGCGGTATTTATGGCAATGGATTGACATTCACTTTGGGTAGAGGAACGGATATTGTCGCAATGACCGTAAAGGCATTGTCTTACTTGGTCAAAGGCCGTAATGCTGGGGATATTTTCTTGAGTTTCGGTCAATTTTGGCGTGAACTTACATCGGAATCACAATTACGTTGGGTACTTTTACGTCCATTTGATATCACAAGAGAAATGGGTTTTCAATTCTAACCTTTTTATTAAAGATTGGCCCGGAGAAAGGCGTTACTCATTTGGTAAGTCGTTTAGTTGTATGATCATTAGATTTGTTTAAAAATTATTGGTTTAAATAGAGAGAAGTAGATACTGCACTATCTTACCTGTTCATGAACAATACTCTCAATACTCCCAATACTCGGGAATACGTAGATACGGCTTATCGTTTTCCTCACTAAAGGTTACTGCTACACTAATCATACGATATACATGAAGTGATAGTAGTTGTTGTACTCCTGCTTTACATAATGAGGATTGAAAAGAAGATTTAAATTTCAAAATTTTATTTGCTTAGGCTGTCGCTGCAATCATCAATGCATTGTGGGATTTATGGGCAAAGTTAGAAGGCAAACCAGTCTGGAAATTGTTGACTGATATGGACCCAGAGGTAGGTTTATGTTTATGTCGACTGAATGAAATGAATCTACAAATATGAGTTGTAAATTGAATTCACACTGCCTTGAACTGTTAGGCACCTGAAATCTAAGTAAATTCAACTTAATTTCAGTTACTCGTATCAACAATTGATTTCCGTTACATAACTGATGTTGTGACGCCAGCTGAAGCAGTCGAATTTCTCAGACAAAACGCTGCCGGTAAAGAGAAACGCGAAAAGGAACTATTAGAAGTTGGTTATCCTTGTTACACCACACAAGTTGGTAAGGTCTCAAAGAATTTCGAGTTGAAAATTGCGTAATCTGAAAATACAAATTACCGTGAATAGGTTGGATCGGATACACTGATGACTACATTCGCGAAAAATGCAAGGAATACATTGCAAAGGGATTCACTGCGTTCAAAATCAAAGTGGGTCGTGACATAAACAGCGATATTAAGCGTTGCAAAATCTTGCGGGAAGAAATTGGATGGACCAACAAGCTGGTCGGTTGAACCGGTGCATGTCTTATCTTATCATTTTTAACATATTCGATCAAAATTTCAGATGGTCGACGCAAATCAAATCTGGGATGTAAATGAAGCTATTGAATGGATGGAAAAACTTGCCGAATTTAAGCCGTTGTGGATCGAAGAACCTACATCGCCTGATGATGTTCTTGGTCATGCCACCATATCCAAAGCTCTCAGGTAAGATGTAAAACACCGATAAACAACGATCACGATTGATTTGTAATATTCCGTCGTTCAGCCCTTATGGAATCTCTGTGGCTACTGGAGAGATGTGCGCTAATCGAGTGATGTTCAAACAATTCCTCCAAGCGAATGCTCTGCAGTATTGTCAAATTGATTCGTGCAGAATTGGAGGTGTCAATGAAATTCTATCGGTTTATTTCATGGCTAAGAAATTGAACGGTTAGTCATAGGGATTATCTGTGGAACGTGTTTCAAAAGCTCTAACAAAAATATTATCCTATAGTGAAAGTGGTACCGCATGCGGGCGGTGTTGGTCTCTGCGAAATGGTTCATCATTTACAAATGTGGGACTACACATCACTTTCAGCCACCAAGGAAGACAGATATGTGGAATACGTCGACCAGCAGCATGAGCAATTTATCAATCCGGTCGTTGTGACAAATGCTCACTACGTAGCTTTGACGGTAGGCATTGTAACTATATATGCACTGATGCAACAGTTCTGATCGGTTCTCGATTTTTAGGCACCCGGATACAGTACGGAATTGAAACCGGAAGCTATTGAGCAATACGAATTTCCCAATGGTTCCGAATGGCAGCGGATGTTTGATGAAGGCATTTTTAAGAGAAGAGAATAGATAATTGAAATGTTGTAGCTCGTGAGGGGTTCGTTAATTTAGAAATAAAATTTTAAATCTGAAAATTTTCGTTTGTACAAACCGTGGAGTAATTTCCGATAATCAATAACGACGACGGAAATTAGCCACGAGCAGCTCTAGCTAGCTAGCATTCGCTCATTCTATAGAAAAATATTGTTGAGACTAAAGAAGTATTGAGATTGTGTGAGTCAAGTGAACCACAATGTGGTCCCCTAAACTGAAGAAGTTAAAGGATCTATTGATTTACTACAATCCGCCTGCCGTTTTAACGGAATAACACCTAAAGCTCGTGGGCCATCGTAATTCCTTCAACCACAAAATAAGAAACTATTTTTAGAAATCGGATAACCAACACAATCACAAGACATTTTGAGTGTAAACGTTTTTGTTTTTAATTCAGAAGAGATTAAATATTACCACAAAAGATACGGTTGTGCTACCAGTGTGATACGCTTGTTCATCTTAATTTATCGCCATTCTTGAGATTGTGAAACGACATCGATATGAGCGTATTAAGGTATACTTTATCGGAGCAATTGACCATCACCATATGATTAAAAGTCAACTGTTCAAGATTTATTTATCTAGTTTCCCATTCGCATTTCTTGAAGACATTTATTGGAAATATAAAACAGCTTGCGGCGAAAACACGGTTCAACAAATGTGACTTTCGAACACGGTCAATGTCGACTTGTAAAACTTGAACAGGACTACTAAATCAAACGAAAATCTGTCTCGATCAGTGACGTCATGCTGCTTTGTTACCGGAAATAGTTTCAGAGCAGTGTGGCCTACACACCGATACCACTCATACCGCCCAAAAAATCTGGGGATATGACGATATAACTTAAGTAAATAAAGGGCGAAAATTCAAACGAAATCCGCACATCGATGCAGGCAGTCCTAGGACCCCTCACTCTGCTTTCCAAATGTTAAATTAACGGCGTAACCACTTTCCGTAATGTACCGCAAATGTTTCGTTTGACAAAGTTCCTGATTTTAACATCGGCAGCTTTACACACACTAGCGGGTTCGAACAGAACGTAGGTACGGACATTCGCTATTGAAGTAATTTAGCGCGAAATCATATGATTCGGTTTCTTGTCATTGAATTTATAGGTATACTCGCTATAAAGTGGAAAATGATCTTCACGTTGTTCTCAAAGAGAGTAAGTATAATCAAAATCTATCTTGAAAGAGAGAATGCGAAGTTCGCATTGCGAACATAATTTATACAAGAGAAAAGTCGATACACAAATGCATGCCTTACATGACAAGTGTTATGGTTACAAAGATATGATTTTCACACTGCGTACAGCAACCCACAGGCATTTGCTCCGAGGATAGCACTGAAGTTTCGAAGACATAGGTATCGACGACTTACTGAAGAAACATCGAGTTCCTGAAGAAATGTCGACTAGTCATCAGAAACTCGCCGTTTTTTTTTAGTAAGTCGTCGATACCTATGTCGTCGAAACTTCATCGAAACCTTCCGATGTCTATGAATTCTTAGAGTAAATTTGAGAGATGGACTCACCTCAATTAACGTTTTTCCAGAAAACTTTTCTTTCTTCTATGATCCGTAGGTACTGCTGCCGACAGTCATTTGCGATATCTCTAGTTTTTATCTGTGAAATCCACAATGAAACTGCACCGAGTTCATGTAAAACATTATTTATCTAAGGCTTTAACAGTTAGAAATGACATAATATTGAGATGAATCTCGAAATTGTCAGTACATATGTTTCTCAAAATCAACTTCAAAGTTTTGTTACTCTAAACGCTAATTAACAATTCAAAACCTCAAGAAAAAAAAAAGATGAATTAAAGTAAAGAAAAAGTCTGATTTTATCGGTTCCGTTCCCCGACTGTTGCTGCTTCGATAGCACATTTACAATTAGATCAATTAGCTCCTTGTCGTTCAATAAAATGTTGCGACAAAAGCCTTTCTTTTCCTCAAAAATAATTTGTCCAATGACAACAGAAATGTAATTTTTTCTCATGATAACTGAACGTTAGTTTAAAACAACAACAAAAAAAAAATGCCTAAAGTTACAACTAACTAATCACTAGTCATCATCGGCAGACCCTTGAGGACGAGCACGACCACTTTCTTCTACGCAATAGGACATTGATAAGTTATTCGTGTTTGATGGCTGCAGCAGGGCCACTCCCGTTGAATGCGGAAACCGACTCAAGTATCGTTCAATGCGCAAAAATTTAATCGATACCAAACGACCGTCGAACCACCATCCGTTGACGAGGTCGTGTACCATGCCTGCAATAGAAGTACATAATAAGTCGTCTGAAAGGGTTTTCTCACGTTAATTATTATCGAATTTACCTGCATCGGCGGGTGTAGCACATCGGACGTACACACAACACGTATTCAAGTCCAGTTCAATGTCGTGTATTTTGCATTTGTTTTCAGCCTTTTCCAACAGGGCATCCGTAACGATCTGCTTCAAGTTGGGATTGTTCACCTCGTGCTTCTCGAACATTTGACGAATCTTCAGACACTGCGTCGGCGGATCTTTTATTTTGTTCAATTTATCGTAGGCTGAACATTGCCATTTCTTAGCGAATGCACGCTTTCCCCCAGAACTTGCGGCCGTGTCCACCCATTTCATTAACCGGCAATCTTCACCGTTTCGGCAACCGATCTCGAATTTGATGCGACTATCGTGATTTTCCAAATAATCGATGGCCTGATCCCAGGCCCATTCCAAATTCGAACGGGCTGGAGCTGACAGCAATTTGTCACGCAAATGGTTCACCACGACCAGTGGATTTGTTGGATCATCTTCGGCTTTCTCCATTACAGCCGTTATGATATCGGCTATTAACAGATTCTTTTTGTCTCTATTCGACTGGATGTAATTCACAATCATTCGATAAATGACGTAGACACTATAGACAACCGATGAAATCAGTCCGATCCATCCAATGATCGTGAAAAAGACCCCCATTTTATTGTACAATGAACACATGAATGGCAGACGCGGTTTTAATATCACAAAGTAATTGGATTGTTTGTGACGCAATTCAACCACATCATCGAAGCTCAAATTGTAGCCGTTTGAGTCACAGTTTGCGATGCTCCACTGTGGATTCATTTTGATCAAATATTCCATGTTATGCAGGTCATTGATTAGCGTTATCAACGGATAATTGGATGACTTTTGCATGGCATTGTTCACCACTTCTTTCGCACTCATTGTGAATGGAATCGACGAATCTTTGCACTTGTTCAGTTCCATCCGTTTCTGTAGCTCCGTTGCCGTCATTTTGATTAAATTCAATGTTGAGTTTATGTCATCGGTGTGAATGCACATCACCCCTTTCGAATCCAGATGATCGTTCGAACACAAATTGTAAACAGCTTCTTGTACGTTCACCGTGCTCGCCAAATCTGGACTGATTGAAATGTAAATGATTGCGACGACAGCAAAAAATACGACAAACAGTCCCAGGATGATGCTGAATTGTTCATTCAATTTTGTGAAGAAACTGGACAATGCCGTTCCGATCGAAACGGAAGTTCGAACTGGTTGACGGTCAGCCTGATGAACAATATTGGATTCACTGGGTCCGGAAGCAAATGTTTCGTTGAAGTGTCGTGATCGAATTGGTGATGCATTGATTGTTTGAGTTAAACGACGCGGCGATACTGCAATACGAAGAGAAAATGATTAATGGTCAGTCAGGGCTAAGGGGGCTAAGTGATCAATCAGAGCTAAGAGAGTCAGATTGCGAAATTTGGCAAAAAATATTTCTTCTTCTCACTTTACTTCATGCACTAAATACTCACGTGAAGATGTGGATAGAGTGGATCGTGGGTAATGCGTCGAAAGTCCATGTGAATAATCCGAAAACAAGTCATCGCTATGACCATTAGAAGTTGCTAAGTGTTCGCGCGATTTCGATAAACTTGTATTGCTGGACGTGCTGGACCTGTCGTAGCCGCTGATGAAATTTTGTGACGTTCGTCCACGAATATAACTTCGGTTGTTCTTATTACTGATCTGTGCATTCGAGAATGTCTTATTTAAACTGTTTGTTGCACTGGCCCCACTGTCATCTTCACTGTCCGTATAATGCCGTACAACAGGTGACACATAGACGGACTGACTTCGCGGCGAAATGTTTGTTTTTGTCGGTGCACTTGTTAGTTTTCTGTTAGTTTTCGGTGGCGGCATTGTTGTACGATGTTGCCGTCGTGTTTCCTTATCTGAATTGTCTTCATCCGACGAATATCTTGTCACCAATGATGTTGCCTGTTTGAGTTTTTTTTGTTCATTATCCATATGCATGCGAAGTTTTTTGATCAACGTACTGCGCGTTGAGTGGGTGATCGGTAAATTAAGTCCATACTGTAGCAATCTCTGTCTCAGTTCTTGGTCACTCAACGAATTCAAGTGATCCATTTTCGATATTATTTTGTGGTATTATTGTGTTCTATCAAACAAATAAAAATATAACCTCACTAAAACTGTCTAGTCTCGACGATCTATTTATAGTTCTTTGATGCGTCATTCAATGCTTGTATTCGAGTGCATTTTAATTGATTCGTAACAATAAAATGTGCGCTGATTAATGAATACGAATACTTTCAACACAAATAGCATTCGGTAAATAAAGAAATTATTATTTTTTATCACACCGTCGAATTTTCAGTACAAACAAATTGTGCGAGAATGACAGCGATTGTGTTAACGGAGAGTTTATAGCGCGCGTTTGTAGAGTTTTCTTTCTTGACACTTCGTATTAACTCTTTGAGGGCTACTCTTTTTTTAAATGCACTTCGTTTGTGAATGAATGCTAACATGATTAAAGTTGAACGGTGTAGCTTGAGTATTAAAAAAAATGAATTTCCCATTGATCGAAATGATCGAAATGCACCGCCGTGATACTTAGTTTTTTGAATGTTTTTTTTGTTCGTGATTTCTTCGATTTTTTTAGTTATTTACATATAACATATCTGTGGTGGACGGTAGATTTTAGGTAGTTTAGCCGTTTAGCACTCTACCTATACTGAAACAGTGCAGCGTTTGAAACAAATTGTCACTATAAGAAAATGTGGAAAAATTGTTGATACAAAATAGTATTGGTAGCTGTCACTCGAAGCACTTTTTAAAACGTATTGTTTTCATAACGAAAATGTTGAGTGTTACGAAAAACGCCTTTACACGCTTCATTATACAAAAACAGACGAAATCACGCGCCGAAAGTTATCGGAAACAACAGTTTTTTAGTTCTCTCTGAGCAGACCTTGTAAACAGGTCTAGGGCTAGAATAGTACATTTCGTACCTAGGACTAAAAGTTTTTTTTAACGTGTGAGAGGTTTCCAGACCAGACGCCGAAGGCGAGTGATTTCGTCTGTTTTCGTATCATGAAGCTTGTAAATTTTTTTTCATCATACACTCAATCACAGTATATGTGTGAATTCGTCCCCAACGAGAATTATTTTTGCATACACAACGTATGAAACATCACAGAGAAAAAATTCGGATTAAATGTTTAATCTAGGGAAAGATTATGAATATTTTAAATATTTCGAAAGATTTCGTTTCAATCTTTTTTCAAAGATTACAAAAATTAAATCTTTTGATAGATTGCGTTTCGGGTTAAAATGGCTAAAAGTGATAGTAGCAATGAGAAGTGAAGATTTTGCAACGAAAATGTTTTGTTTTTGTTCAAAGTTCGTTGTTCTGGTATCTAGTGTTTTCGTAGCTCTTTCGAATTGACTTCGTCACACTAGAGCTACGCAGATGTTTTTGTATTTGTAATTTTGAAACTGAAATAAATGAAATGAAATGAAATAGCGTTTATGATTAGAAGCTACTGCCATGTTAAATTTTTAGTCATCTGTTAGCGATTCAAAAGTAAAAACCACAGTACACAAATGTTTGAGATTTTTTTTCTTTTCATAAAGGATATTGATTTCTGAGTACAGAAATCGTTAAAAAAGTTAATAATTCTTTCATGCAAACTGGTCTGTTATACTTCTTAATCAAATGGTACAATAAAATATGGGTGCAAAATATCGTTTTATTATAATATTTTCCAGACGCTTATGGTACTTTTCAATAGTTTTGCCAGGCTCGACAGGCTGAACTTCCTTATCGTTGCTCATACAAATTTATGAAGTATGATAATAGTTTATTGAATAATTAGAAAAATGGTTCGAAAATAAATCTTGCTAAGGTTAAGAACGCAATACGGAGGTACCGAGGTTAACGAGTTCAAATCCTGATCAAAGTGTAAGTAAAAAAAAACATTTAATTTTAACTAAACAAATAAAATTTCCAATTTCAGAATAAATAAAACAAATAAATCTGACTCAATATTCAAATAAATGTTGGAAAAACTTTTTAATTTCAAAATAAAAAAAAATGAAATCTCTTGTAAGATTTCGATCTAATACATGGACAGATTATTTTCGAAAGATTAAATGCAAGTAATCTTTCGAAAAATTAGATTTCAATCCAAAAATAAATTTGGTCCTATATGTAATCCGCAAAAGATTTAAATCTAATCCAAGATTTTTCTCTGTGTAATACCACCATCGTATGTCAGAAGTTCAATGGCATGCGCCGCATACACAACACTCACTATTCAGTGATGATGATGGTTTGTTTATGGGCCACTTTTCTACTATCGAATTCATTTCGTTTATGACAATGGTCAATTGTTCTCGTTCTAAGCCATAAAACGTGTTTTCTTCGTTCAGTATTTTGAGTCAAACAGCAGTTCGTAACAGCTTAAATTCATAACGCATCAGAGAATTTACTTATCACATAACTGAATTTAATTTGCTCCAATAATCGCAATCTTGCAAGTAAGTAAAACCGTACAACGTTTCCATTAGTGCCATACCAATGTTTATGCTTTGTTTGCTTATCTCTACCCACTATGAAGCCTGAAGCGTTTTGAAAACCAACGAAACTGTACACATAATACTCATACTCATACCCATAATTGGGTCTATTTGTGTCTATGTCCACTTCCCAATTATGAGGTGTATACGTCCATTGGTGAAAACGGTTTTCATGTTTCAAGCACTACTTTCAACGCACTCAACCTGTAAAATCCACAAAATCCATTAAATAACTCGGGATAAAAATGTCTCAGATTTATCAGTCTATAGAGTGTTATTATGAAAGAGAAGAAGATATTTTGACAAGTACCCCAAGGCAAGTTAAAATAAACTGGTCTTCTGTCCTCTCGCTCTCAACGTACCACGTTGAAAGAGAAACAAATACTTTGACAAGTACCCGAGGCAAGTTATACTGACTAGTCTTCGGTTTTCTCGCTCTGATCATAACAGTCTATTTATTTCAATGATTTAATAGAGTAGCTTCACTTTTAAATGTATGAAATGCATCATTGATTTATTTTATGTTATTCAAAGTGCACAAAAATCCGGATTTTCGCTAAACGCAATGATGAAAAATGTTGTCCTCACCTCGGGGAAATCCCACCTTGAGCGAATTGCTCCCCTTGGTTAATGACTATTCGTATATATCCTTTCGGACTTTAACAATCTAAAGTAAACTCAGATGCATCTGAAATATCCAGTCACCAAACCAAATTACCAACAAAATTAGTTATTTTCATACCTCGTAATTTATGCCTTCAGCATGAAAAGTTGTGTACGCATCTACTGTGGACGGTTTATTTTCGGCACTTTAAATTTCACTTATTTCGGGCTCGCGAAGTTGCCTAAAATATACAGTCCACAACAAATACATAAAAAACTGTATATCATTTAGAAACAGTTTCAAACTCATTGCAAGACTATTTTTAAGAAATCATTCCGTTATCGCACAACCTTCAGAGGGTTAACAGCTTCAACTGTTTATATGAATAGCGAAGCCATCTACATTTTGGCACCGCAGATGTAAGTGGTATTGGCGCGAATTATAACGTCACTTCTCAACTTTGTGATTGTGTCGATCGACGAAATAAGTTAATTTCGCTGTTTTGTTCCATTAAAAATGCCCTTTAAGCGATCACTTTTGAGATATGCCCATTCTGCGGGTCATACACATTGTTGCTATACAGCGGATGGCGAGTGAGTTTTTGTATTCTACTTCGCAATATCAATATTTTGACTCAAGATTTACATTCTCTTAGTCGTATCATAACTTCTGGTACCGATGGAGATATTCGCATTTGGCAAGGAATCGATGATGACGATCCAAACTCTGAATGTATCGGAGAATATGTCATCTGTACTGCTCATTATCCCGATCGGATTCTTGCTTCCACAGATTTGAATACTGTTCAGGTAATTCCATGTTCCAACATCATCGTTCTACAGGTAATTTAATATTTCTCTCCTGAAGGCATACACATACCCAGAACGAAACCGTGACGGAACAGAGTTTTCATTTACGGCTCCAGTGACCACAATTAAAGTAGATTCTAAAGTAAGGACCGTTGTTATTGTTTACAATAGTTCGTGTACCTTTATTCTATATCGCCTTTGTTCCAGTTCATAGCTGCTGGCTCTGAGGACACAATTATAAAAGTCGTTCCAATTGACAAAAGTGACGAATTTTTTGAATTGACTGGTCACGATGGACCAATTTTAAAAATTGACACAAGTCCTAAAGGGCTGCTGGCATCTTCATCCGGTGATGGAACAATAAAAATCTGGGATCTAAAGGAACGCAAAGAAATAAAAACCATAAAAGGTTTCCAGGAAGCTACTAGTTTCTACAATGCCAAAAGTTTCGGTAATTTCACGTCATTTGACTATTCGCCGAATGTTTGCTAATTATGTTTTCGTTCAGTCACTCCATCATTTGAACCGACAAAGGGGTCACAACTGGCCTTCGTGCAAGGAAAACAAGTTCAGGTTGTTGAAACAGTTAACTGGTCTAAGACTGTTACTCTGAAGGACGACAAGGTAAACTCTTTTATATTTGACTTGCCGCCAATTATGGTAAAGAAGCCGCTTATGCTCTGATTTAGATAACAAGCGACTACACCGTTTGCTCGTTTTCTCCATGCGGTAGATACATAGCCGCTGGTACATTAACGGCAGAAATATCGGTATGGGAAGTGAGATCGGGAGACGTTATCAAAGGTGAAACGAAAGCAACGGATGCTCAGAAAATCACGGCTATTCAATGGAATCCAGCGAACAACGGCGAATTTGCATATACCGATTGTACTGGCCAATTGGGGACAATCATCGACTGCTATAACGCGGATGAAGACATTCTTGAAAATGGAATCGATGAGACTGATTCAGTGAAAGATGATGTGGACTTTGGCGACAGTAAGTTTTTAATGAATTAGGTCGGAGACGCAATATAATAATTTTGGTTTCCAGTTGAATTCGATAAGGACGATGAAGACAATGAAAACTGTGTGTCCTTGGAACGAATAAAAAATGAGACCTTGGGTCTGACGAAAAATAAAGATGACGATGACGACTTGCTAGAACTGAAAACCAACCGATCGGATAGTGTTGCCGATGTTAAAGTTACAAATACAGTAAGCGCTATACAGCCACCATTCCAATCCAGTTCAACGCCATCCCATTTGGAACATCGGTACATGTGTTGGAATAATGTCGGAGTCGTCAAAGCCCATAATACAGACGATGAGAATTCTATTGGGGTCGAATTTCATGATGCTAGCGTTCATCATGACATTCATATTGGAAACTATTTGAATCACACAATGGCTGCATTAAGTGCAACTGTGCTTGCATTAGGGTGTGAGACTCCGAGTAAATTAGTTTGCATTGCTCTTAGTGCGGGCAGCCGGGAATGGTCAATCAGTTTACCGGATTGCGAAGAAATAATCGCAGTGGGTGCTTCCGAGAAATTAGTGGCTGTTGCAACCGACGTCAATAATTTGAGAATATTTAGTGTGATGGGCACACAACGAGAATTAATTTCGCTACCTGGACCACCTGTTGGTATGTTAACTAATACTTCGGTTGATGAGTCTCTCCAACAAAATATCAAACAATCTTATTTTCGTAGCTGTTGCTGGCTATGGCGACACAATTATAGTGGCCTATCATGCTGGTACTCCCCTGAACAATAGCCAAAATATAACCGTAATGTTAGTGCAAGCTATTGGTTTGAGTGTACGTTGTCGAGAATTCAGACTGGCCTTAACTCCGGGCACAAAGCTGACTTGGTTCGGATTTTCCGACAGAGGATCGCCAGTGTGTAATGATACGATGGGAACGGTTCGCCTGTTCAATTTAAAGGGAAACTATTGGACAACCATCTGTGATATGAACAAGCATGTAAGGAGGCATTCAATTGTAGTCTGTCCCGTGGAGTCTTGACTTTACATTTTGTAGATAAAAAATGCCTCAGACACATTCTTCATTGTCGATGTATCGGAGCATAGCCAAATTGTGCGGGCAATTTTATGTCGTGGTGGAGCGTACCCGATGACAACTCCGAAGCCATTAGTGTCTGAACTACCAATGCAAATACCAATGTGCGACATGGAATCTGAAAAATCGGAACTGGAAGAATCGTTGATACGACATGCCAATCTACAAGTGGACGGTGCTGAAAAAAGCTTGAAGGAAATTGCTATAAAGCTGTTTGCGGTACGTTGAGAATAGTTCCCGTTAATACAAATTTTCATTACCTAAAATCGACTAACTTGCAGATTGCTTGCCGTTCAGAAAATGAGGTACGCGCAAAGGAGTTGGTGGAAATGATTGCGTCGCCAAATTTACTTCCTATTGCTATCAAATATGCCAACAAATTGGGAAGAATTCACTTATCGGCGAAACTAAGTGAACTGATGCCACAATTTGAGGAGCAGGTTAGTGGAAACGCTGCCGAACGTGTGTACCAAAAAATTTATTTTATTTCATTAATCCAGGAAAAGCTGAAAGAGAAACATTCCAACGACATTGAAATGGAAGCCGTTAATCTTCTCCAAAACAGTCCGATGAACGCGTCTCTGATGTTGGCTCAAAGGGAGAAAACTCCTTCGATGTCTATTGCACCGGTAAGGAGGCATTCGTAGCTGTCGTGAAAGTCTCTCATAAATTTTGTTTTTGTAGAAACCGATATTATCAAGTCAAGGCAAACGTAATCCGTTCAAGCGAGGTGCCGGCGGTGCTTCAAAGTTGACTAAAAATCCGCTAAGTCATTTAACTGAAAAAGCAATCGGTTTCAGTGACTCACAGAGTCAAGACAGTCAGTCTTTGAACGGATTCAACCCGTTGACGAATGAGTCGAATGCCGAGGATACGTTGAATAACGGTGGCTCAAATTATCCAGACGATAACATTGAAAATCAGGCTCAAAATGCGGTAAGTTTTAACAGACTCTTTTCTAGTCAAGGAACCGAAATAATTTTTGGATTTTCTCTCAGGTATCCACTACACCTCGCATTAAGTTTATGGACTGGTTTAAAGAACACAGAGACGAAATTGAATCAGAAAATCCGGATGTAATCGCGGCCGAGTTGACCAAAATTGGAATGCGGCAATTTAAAGCCCTTCAGAGTGACCTGAAAACTAGTAAGCGAAAAGCTGAAGATGACGGTAGTGCGGCTTTAAAGCTGTTCAAATATGATTAAAAATTGACGCAAATGATTGTATGAAAATTCTTTTCGATAAATAAAACTATTGTCAGGCAATGCCTAATACAGAGCTGGTTTATATCTAAGACTATGGAGCCCATCACATAGTGTCGGGTCAGGTCTCTCGACTGACTTTTTTTATCAGCATATTTTTGATCAATTTCGCCTCGGATCAACAGACACTTCACAAGAAAACTGAACTTTTCATTTTTATCCCGAGTTTTGTAATGGATTTTATATGTCTCTATGTCGTAATTCTAACATTATGCATCAGTTCGGAGAAGGACTTTGGGTTTATCTTTGCATCGACTCATAAAAAATGATTTCAGCCGGAACAGTCGGAAACACTTTGCCCTTACGGCCTTTCGAATTCCATATATTACACTAGGCCTGCTCTGACTCCGGGGATTGTGGGATATTGGGCTGAATCGTAATCCTATGAGCCCCTTTGTACGTTGTACGCGGCTAAAAACAACAATCGAAAAACAATAAACGTTTTTTTTTTGTTATAGATAATGCCGAAATGCAAACTGGATACGTTTGACACAACATTTTGGGAATACTACAAAAAGGTACTTAGATTAGAGACCGGTTCTGATCGACAGAATATTGAAACGAAATTTTTATTTTGGAATGTGAGCCAAGAAATGAAGAGATGTACCAGAAATTGTGTATCCATTCCATAATTGTATTGGTAGATAAGGCGCTAAATGATAAAACAGTCGTCGAAGTACCTCATATGACAGCAATTTGTTTTTACCTATCACATACGATAACAGTAAAATGCATGTTAAATAATTGAAGTACAAGATTTGAAATCTTCTTCTTCTTCTTCTTTTTCAGCCTGTTTCTCTCCACTGCTGGACGTAGGCCTCCCCAATTCTTTTCCATTCCGAACGATTAGTTGCCACTTGTTGCCAATTTGCGCCTGCAATTCTCTTTATACCATTACTCCATCTCTCTGGTGGTCTACCTCTAGGTCGTGTTTTAGGTGGTCTCCAGTTCATGATCTTTTTGGTCCAACGTTCGTCCGTCCTTCTTGCAATATGTCCCGCCCAGCTCCACTTTAAAGATGCTATTCTTTCCATGACATCAACGACTTTTGTTTGTTGTCGAATCCATTGATTTGTCATTCTATCTCTGAGCGTAATTCCAAGCATACTTCGTTCCATAGCTCTTTGTGCCACTCTTAATTTATTTTCGGAAGCTTTTGTTAACGTTAACGTTTCCGCTCCATATGTGAGCACAGGAAGGACACACGTATCGAACACTTTACGTTTCAGACTATTGTTCATTTTGCTTTTGAAAATTAGCCTGAGTTTTCCGAACGCTGCCCATGCAAGACCAATTCTACGTTTTATTTCTGCAGTTTGGTTGTCTAGACCCAACTTCAATTTGTGACCTAGGTACACATAACTGTCGACTCGTTCAATGACAGTATCACCGATTTTAATGTCTCTGTCGTCGTCAATGTTTGTCATGATTTTCGTTTTCGACAAATTCATCTTGAGGCCGACTTTGTTTGACTCCTCATTCAGATTTGAAATCAATAGATTAAAAATACTTTGATCGATTGATGCACCAACGATCCGATCACAGCCTTAAAATATGTATATGTCTAGAATATTTGCGTGATTAAAGTAACACTCCGGAAGAGGTGCGAAGTCAATTGGTTGAAAACCTAGGTCTTGCAGTGTTAAACAAAATTACAAAATGGAAACATTCATCCTGTCAAATGTAAATGCTTAAAATGCACAAACAAATTGATGAACATTCTCACCATGGACGTCGCTTCGCTAAAGGCACTGGCCTTTTATTTCAAAAAAGAATACGAAAGAATACGCCTGATTTTAAATAACGCCGAGGACAAGGCGAATGCTATCTTTGATGCAATGTGAGCTGCGATTACGCTCAGCAGCAAGACATAAGTGCTCGATTGCTGCTGAGATCAAAGAAGAAAGAATTGGAAATTGACGAACCGATGAAACCGTATGCCGATGAAGTGGGACCGACACGCTGATGGAAAAACCGATTTTCTTCCCGGGAGCAAAAAAACTTAAAAAGCTTCCTGATTTTGAATAAAATAAAATTTCCCGATATATATTATTAAAAGAAAATTCTTGGAAACCCTAGAACTCTCCTAATGTGTTGATATCGTTGAAATGCGGGTGGCCTACGCTGATACGGAACTTGGATACATTTTCTGAGTCTAAGATATTTATTTTGTTCAGAAAATGGAGTTTATACAGCAAAATTAGTTTAATAGCCTGAAGCCCACGGGCTATTTTAATCTTTTTGAGTTTTTACACATTTTTTTTCTGTTTATTCCAAGATCGTTTACTCTCCATAAAGTGTGTATAATCCCTTTTTGCGATTACACGCTTTTTAGTTTTCAATGCAAAGGGAAAAGTTACTTGGGTCGATCAAACGCGTTACAAGGGCAGCAGCTTTATTGTTTCAATAAATGCTTTTTTTCACAATTCGGGTTGAAAGGTGACACAAGGAAAAATTACCTAAATTTTGGTGTGTGTTTTCAGTTGAAACACAAACAATACAAACCAAACTTTCAGCAACTATACATTCACAATCAGTGCCAAGTCAACTTCCGAATCGGAAGTTCCGATTGACGGTTAAAATTCACTATTCCTGCTCCTAAAATTTTGATAACTTTCCCTTAATATCTTATTTTGGGAATAGAATTTGAACATTGACAAAGTGTTGTATTGCTTTGACTTGACCAAAATTGTTAACAAAATTTCTTTTATTCAACGAAGGGCGAACGAAACGTTTTACCGTTTACGATCATAGGGCGGACGAACAACAGGACAAAACAATGCTGATTTCGGCGTATCACGCCATCATCAGTGCACCTATGTCTGCGATGACTATGTGCATATCAGCACGACACAAACTGAAGTGAGCAATCGCTTCAATTGTACAAGCATTATATACACTTTTTGGTCATTTGTTAAGACTCTCTGTTTTTTGTGCTATATCTCTCACATACAGCTTTTGTGGATCTCTCACATCCGACAATTTGTTTTTCGGTAATTTTAATGACAATAAATAAATTGTCACAAAAACCGCGCACAGTATGGCAGCCGTGGCGCCACCCACAACTGCGATGCCAAACTTCAAAAAGCATCGATACAATTATTAATAAAATTGTTGTATTGCTTGGTCAGTAATTCAACATTGACAAAGTGTTGTATTGCTTTGCTTGACCAAAATTGTTGAATAAATTATCTTTTATTCAACGAAGGGCGAACGAAACGTGTTACCGTCTACGATACTGCGCGCGGTTTTAGTGACAATTTATTTATTGTCACTAAAATTACCGAAAAACAAATTGTCGGATGTGAGAGATCCACAAAAGCTGTATGTGAGAGATATAGCACAAAAAACAGAAAGTCTTAACAAATGACGAAAAAGTGTATATAATGCTCGTATAATTGAAGCGATTGCTCACTTCAGTTTGTGTCGTGCTGATATGCACATAGTCATCGCAGACATAGGTGCACTGATGATGGCGTGATACGCCGAAATCAGCATTGTTTTGTCATGCTGTTCGTCTGCCCTCTGATTGTAAACGGTAAAACGTTTCGTCACGAATCGTAAACGGTAACACGTTTCGTTCGCCCTTCGTTGAATAAAAGAAATTTTTTCAACAATTTTGGTCAAGTCAAAGAAATACAACACTTTGTCAATGTTGAATTACTGACCAAGCAATACAACAATTTTATTAATAATTAGAATTTGAAGTCGATTCATTTCACCGTTTCATAAAAAAACTTCCCTTTTTCTAGAATTATCAAAAAAATCACTATGATTTTCCTCCAGCGCTTCCACTCCTTAAACTGTGAATGTAAAACTCTCGTTCACTTCCCGTTATGACGTTATCCAAAAAGAAAATTACAGAGGTTACCGTTTCAGTAAAACAAATGATTCGCCTTAGGCTTTTCGTTTTCAAAAGCTTCCTTCCCGGGAGCAACGCTCCCGTGCTCCCTATGATTTTCCACCAGCAGACCGACCGAAAAAAAAGACAACAGTTAACCAAGTTTACCGGCTCTAAAACAACGTATCCAAAACGATCGAATTTACGCAATTACACAAATTTGAAATTAATTTATTTTGCTATTAAAGGGCTGCCAAAAACTCAAAAATAAAAATAAGAAAATTGTATCAACAATTGTGCATTGCATTACTTAAATATCTTTGGTGAAAACATTAAAGTCTGGCAACTTAATCATGAACCCATGCCTGACAGTGCTGCATTTAGCCCACTAAGCGCCCTGGACCACTCGAATCTAGCGCCGTATTTCTTTACGCCTGATATATTTAGGGGATATTCATTGACGATGGTCAGCTAAGAGAATTAAGGAAGCTAAGTGAAAAATTTCAAGAATTGCGACACAGGCATATTTTATCTGCAGAACTGGTTTTTTGGTATCCTATATTATCTAGAAATGATAAAAAAGGTAGAACGAATGGATGGCTCTCCAAAAATCACCGAAGTTTACGAACAATCAGATATTTTAACTTTCATTCGTCACCAGTATTGCGCGACGTTGCGTCCTAATTTATCTACATGGAATAAAATCTTTGTCAACCACACAATAATTTCCTTTAGCTAATAATATTATTAATATACTTGAAAAAATAGTTTCTTGGAATCATTTTGCACAAAATGAACGAAGTTGTCGTAACATCAGTCCTCACTTTTGGTCCGATATATCAAGTTTTGTAAAAAATTTACGCTATATTTTGAATATATCTTCATCGAACGACCCCATTATATATATATATATAGACACAAATTTTAATCATAGAACTATGTAGATTAGTTCTTCGGCCAGAGCCCCAATATTGACTGCTTTTTCATTTAATTTTTTTTCGGTGTTTTTTAGAAGTCTGACGAGTGGTTATCAGACTAAAAGATCGGGAATAATTGGATGTTCTTTTACAATTTGCTATGTTTCTGCCGAAATTTGCTCAATTTTTAATGGTAAAACTCGACAGTTACTTTTTCTCCGGATCATAAATATCTAATTCATTTCCTTTAAAGCTTAAACCGACAAAAATCAAAGTATATAAACACTGAAGGTAATGCAAATCCGCGAAAACACACAGGACCGCTGAGTATTTGCGTTACCTTCAGTGTTTATATACTTTGGACAAAAACGTCGTTCACATAGATCTAGATAGATGCCCGAAAAAAGTTATTTGAATTTATAACCTACAGTTCATGTGATCGTATATGCGGTAATAGTCAATAATCCAGTCAAAGAAATGACGTAATATTAGATTATTCACCTCTGTCCACATGTTTATTTAGACACTTGGGGAGTTATTGCATGAGCCGAAGGCGAATGTTATAACGCCAAGTGTCTAAATAAACATTTGGACAGAGGTGAATACGCTATTTTATCTACCGAAGGCGAAATAATAGCACTTTTTCACTGCTATTATTTCACCTAGGTAGATAAAAGATTTTATGCCACTCAGCGTCATAATATGCAAAATTTGCAAACTTTAGATGCCTCTGTGGCATAAAACGTTGTATTCAACTCGATGCAAAGTACTTTGCACCTTGATTGCAAAAATTACTATTGTGTTAAGCACTACGTATTACTTTCAATAAAAGAAGCGACAGATTTGTAATGGTTAAACTGCGATATATTTGCTGCTCATAATTTCACCAAAAAATAAAATTTTATAAATCTTCGTATGAATCCTATTCACTCGACCAATTACGAATTAATTACGATCGATGCACAGATTAATCGTCATAATTTAATTGAGTAATTAAAAAGACTAATAACAATTCATAACATCGCAACCACCTCCCCCTTTTAATATAACTTTCTAAAAATGATTTAGGAAAATTAATATACAAAAAAAATCCCAATTTTCTATATTAGACATGGCAAGTAAATTTACTTAATCCACATTTGATTCAATAAATTTCAATATGCACACCATTTCCAAACATTATAATATCGTGGGAAATCGAATACAGACCACGTTCACACACGACAGCCACGTGTGATCGATAGGGACAACAATAGGATGTGAATGTGAGAAAAAGGGAAATGAATTTTATATATTTCGTAAACTCTCTGTTGCTTCGTAAAGATATTATACATAGTAACTATATCACATCACACGCACATTCATAAAATGCAACATTTTTTTAGAAATGAAAATGAAAGAGGAATAGTTGTCAATAACTGCTTCGAGGGAGGAATTTTTGAATTGTAATTGTGGGAAATGGGGTCTACTATTTTGTGATATTACGTGTTCGTTTTGTTCTTTTTTTATTTTACGTAATTTCATCAATGTTTTCCGGGGTAAAGTGACTGATTGTTATTTTTGTTTGTTTGAAATCAGAATTTAGTCTGAAGTTTTGCCACCTTGAGATTGAGATTTTTGCTTTGTACAGGAAAACAGAAGAAGCAATGCAGATTGCAGAATAGAGTTGCTGTCCTAGCGGTTCTTTATAAATAATTTTTTAAACCTTTCCTCGTAATGCATCAGTACATCCAGGGCTGTAAACTTTGGGGAGGTCACGCAGATCGCCATTTTATTAGAACACCCTTTTCCATACAAGAAAATTCACCAAAATCGAATTTGTATGACTTGGTGAATTTTTGGTATGAAACTTGGTGTGTTACCCGCGTGTCTGCATCTGCGAGACTTCCTTGAGTTACAGCCTCGAGTACATCTTAGAGGTTTTACGACTCGACACGTACAACGATATTTCCAAATATCAAAATCCATCGAATTAATGAGAACTAACCAGATCGAAAGTCATAATTCCTTACCGTCCCACTCATCGCCATTTATCAAACTTTAAAATTTAATATTGAAAAGCCAATAGGAAATGGCAAAGTTATTGATTTGATAACCCTTGCTATTAAATCAATTGGTTGCACGAAAAGGTGAAATTCCATTAAACTCTTACCGTGGCACATTGGCCCAGAATTGTTCAATGACACACTTTTCCTTTCACACACAACCAATCCATTCAGAATCGAGAAGCGCATTCCTGAGGAGTGAGGCACGTGCATCAAAGTTAGATTTCTTTGTGAAAGCGTGTTTCTTACAGATTCACTTCATAAAGCAAATTTACTTGAAGTGCACGCAAATACTATATTACAAGCGAAAGTGATTGCTTATTGGTTCTAACTATTTAACATGTACACACGCACACAATATGAAATACAAAAGATAAGTAAAAAGGAAATAAAAAATTTACTCTCCCGAAAAGTAGTTTATCTCGTTTTAGCATGCGTAAACGGATACGTTTTAAGTATGAAAGGCATAACTTACCCCTTATGTTTTTGATATTGAATTTTCCACCGTTTTTGAATAGAGGGATGCATTTCCTATAGGAATATTTTTCAGGGGAAATATTGAGTAGGGATGGCCTCATGCATTGCATACGTTTGAACGCACGACCTAATATCAGTTGAACGACGTTCACACACACGATAAGTCACGTGTGAACACACGCTCTCATCTTCACTTAACATTTTATTTGTTTCTTCATTTCAACTTGTTCGTTTTTGCGTTTAATTATTCAAGTTGCACTTTTCCTTCCGTTAAGAATTTGAGAAAAAGCACCTGCATTCTGTTTGTCGGCGGTTTAATATTATACAGTGCGTTTGCGGAAGTGATTTAAAAAACAGAGGAAGTGCCGTTGACTACACACATCTGTTGAGATTGTGATTTATATGAAGGAATTATAAGTGTTGTTCATTCGGACACATAATAAGAAACTAGAGTGGAAAGAAAAATAGTGTTGGATAACATGGATCATCATATGCAAAATCCGCCTCTTCATTGGGGATACTCAGGAACACCTCCACATAACACCTGGGTACCACCACAGACTCGAGCAATGAAAAGAAGTATTTCGGATAGTGAAGACGAATACTCTGAAACTTCGTCCAAAGACCAGTAAGTGTTAAAATTACAATTTCCTATGCGTGAATGATTTACGAACGACTAAGAAATGTATATCGTGCTAACATCGCAAAAACTCAAAACACGAAGGAAAAGATTAAAAATAAAAGGGGATGGATGAGTGTTGAGCACTAATATTCACGTATTTCTGAACTTTTCATGAAACCAGCAAAGTAAAAATATCAATTGTAAAGTTCACTCAATCGATCTATTAGATTTATTCTTTCAAAATTCATCACTGAGAGTTTTCTCGCAAATATTCTTTTCTTCGAAGGTTTTTGTGTCGCTACAATTTACAATTAAAGTTTATGAGACTGGCAATTCAACAATTTTTACGAGTTCCCTTGGTCATTAAGGATGGGCAAAAAATTCATGAATTTGTCTAAAAATTTGACCTTCAAACAAAACCAATAGACTCAAAGGTATCACAGGCTGTAATATTTTAATGACTTCTTGGTTACACGAGAACACTCAAAAGTAATAATTTAATAAATTTATCAAATCCATTTGTGACATGAAAAGCGGCTCATACAATATGCATTTCCAACGGCTGTGATATATCACTTTCATACTGTTTTCAATGATTTAAGAATAATATTTTCCAACATCTTACGATTAACATTTTCAACTTTCATTTAAATCCCTTGAAAATGTTATTTTTGTCGTTGTCAGATATTGTATAGCCAGATTGTACACTGTCGGCTACCGGTTAAATAGAAATCAATATCTACTGTTGAGTAAATTTTGAGCATTTTGAGACTGAAGTTTTTTTCTGTTATTACAAATATCACACTAACCAATAATCAACCATCCGCATTCATCAGACTGTACTTAAAGTTTGTAGTTTTCAGTTTTATACCTACAATGTTGAATTGATATTGCATAACTATGTCGGAATATCAATGTTGTAAAAAAAAATCAATAATTCTAGAATTGAATGCAGACAGTTTGGCGTTTTATGGGATGTAACGAAATGAGTCATTTAATTTTTTTTTTTAACTCAAATCAATTTATTATTTCACTCAGTGGCACACATTTACTTTTTAAATTTATGGCAGACACAATTCATCAGCATAACGATTTTTAATCAAATTTCTAATTCATCAAAAGTTGAGATGTTTTCTGTTTATGGCGTCACGTTTTTCAAATAAAATAAAATCGCGAAAATTATCGTAAAAATAAGACGATGAATGACATTGATTCTTGATTTGTGCAAAGGGATAAAATGCTTGCACGAAATAACAATGTGAAATGATTTTCGTAATTTTATATATCAAATGCATATACTGCTGATACTGCTACCCATTATGAGTAGTTTGTTTCTAAAGATTCCTTTCTTCATACTGAAGTTACACTGATGATAACTTTTATTCGTCGTTTGTAGAACTAACAAATATTGTCTACAATTATTGAAATCGAATATCGATGACAAAAATGTCTTGCCAACCTCGGACTCGCCTCGACATCTGACATCTAGTGCGATAATATATCCGCATACGATTCGTGTTTCATACGTTTATACAATAAAGAAAATCGAATAAATCGTAGTGCGACGTCAGTCGCTTTAAAAACCCTTGCAAATCCTTTATCGTACTATTACAAAAAAAATATGTTCATGCGACATTGTACACAGGCTGCGTAAGTTGCATATATCATCATCAAATATCACAAACTTTTAAAAATTCGAATGTAATTTTGGTAGCTGTGACAAAAATTTTTGTTTTATTTTTAATAAATTCATGCTCATCCATCTCCCTATTTCGATACTAAAGAAACTTACATAAATGTTCCACTCACCCTTCTATTTATTCAATTTTAAGAATCATATCTCTTCATTTATATTTCACAAAAATGTCACCACACTCATCAATGTGACAACAATCATGTTGACTATTACAATATTGAAATTTAATATTTTCTTTTTTTTTTTCATTTAATTTTCAGAATATCTCCCAAAGATGCTGACACAGATAGCTGTCAACATTTAAGCAGAAAAAAGCGTCGCGGTGTCATTGAAAAGAAACGCAGAGATCGAATCAATTCGTCGTTGTCGGAATTGAAGCGACTAGTTCCATCCGCATATGAGAAACAAGGATCTGCCAAATTGGAAAAGGCCGAAATTTTACAATTGACTGTTGATCATCTGAAGACATTACATGCAAAAGGTGCGTAGAGTATACACACTGTTTTTAATCACAAGCAAAACAATTATCATTTTATTCGTACATCGTCGAGGGATTAATTGCTGTGTTCCATAAAAATGTTATCACTGGGAAAAGTCATAAAACATTAACTGTGCAAAATCAATCAACCACGTTACATGCTCCACATAAGTTCGTTTTCTCTTGAGAACATGAAAAACAAAATACTAAATCGAGTGTGTGACTTTCTATATTCTCATTGTAAGGGCGCGCTGCTCTGTTCAACCCTAATTGTTCTGTGTGAATAGAATACACTCTCGTACTCTTGTTCTAAGGATAAACATTTTACATTTTATGTGGAGTGCAGTTCTAGCCGTAGATATATAACACATTGTATACATACGCTGACTGACTATACTATACGTAACCTGAAATAGACTATGTTGTAAATACACACAACATTTTCGATTTTAATACACCCATAACGTAAAATCGTTGTAAAATAATAATGAAGAAAGGGTCCGATGGTATTCTGGTGGATATAATATGTTATTTGGTATTATATGTTTTATGAATAGAATTATGAATCGTGGGAACGTAAACAATTTAGATGGCTTAATCCGTATACATAACCGTTTAGTGCGTAATTCACTTGAAGGCATCGTGTTGGTTTATTTATTGTCACCAGCTTTGTGCAAACCTAATGATATGGTGCTTGCGAACGAGGGGATGAATTTTTTATACAAATTATAATTCGTTTTTCATTCCGAATTTCAGGTGTCGATTCATTAGCCTACGATCCGCAACGTTTTGCAATGGATTATCACATAATCGGATTCAGGGAATGTGCTTCAGAGGTGGCAAGATACCTAATAAACACCGAAGGAATGGACATACAGGATCCGTTGCGAATGCGTTTAATATCGCATCTGCAGTGTTTTGTCGCACAGCGAGAACTGTCTGTCAAAAGTGGATCGCCAGGTAATTGGACCCATCCACCGTATCAACCAAACTATGCACCACCGCCACCATACCATCAAAATTATCCAAGTCACATATCTGGTGGAAATGGATACATTCCGAATTTACCCAATTTACCGGCACCCACGGCAACAGCCACACCAGTGCCACCATCGAGTATCCATCACTTAAGTACATCACATACAGTCACAATAACTAGTGCCACGGAAGCGTCCCAATCTGCAGCTATACTATCGGAACATCCGGAGGAACAACATGGACAGGACCTCCATCATCATCAACAGCATCAGCAACATTATAGCAGTAATAACCCGCATGAATCACATCCCGATCATCAGGGACCTCCATCCTATATAGACTTAAGTGACATTAATAGAAATAGTTCAGCAAGTTTGGGATATGGTGTACCTCAATATCCGTCCGGCGGAGCCCAATACGGTAATCAGAATAATGGATATAATTCGAATAGTTCAAAACCGTACAGACCTTGGGGTGCTGAAATGGCATACTGACGATGTGAATTCAATGAATAGATATGGTAACAAATGTGTAGCTTTCAAAGTTTTATTTTTATTTCCTTGGTATTATTCCAACAACACACCGAATAGTCACTATTTTTACTTAGATAATTTATTAATTTGTAAATAATTTTATTTATTCTTAACTTGTAGTTTATTTATTGTGTGCTTTAATTGAGTTAGGCTTCGTAGTAATAACTGCAATCGCGACTTTTTCATTTTAAGGAACGGTTTGAAATTTGATTATTACTTTTCATCAGATAATCTACAAATTATTCCATTTTCAGTTAAAAAAGCGTTCTATCATTTCAAAATATTCTTTTAATACGAGTTTATTAGAGTCATTAAGACAAAAACACAATTCTTTTTCCCTAAAAAAAAAAAACAAAACTACTCTTCTGTTTGTCGTTTTATCACAGAGGAGAAAAAGCTTTAAAACTGAAGAGAAAACAAATTGAAACAAGAAATTTTCTATTTTTATACAAATTGTACAAAAAAAATGAATGAAACTAAAACAAAATTGAAAGCCATGTCCGAGATGGCTTACAGTGAAATATATATTTATATTTTGAGAGTGAGAATATTTATTAGAAATAATTTAAGTTTTTGTACGAAACAAATGTGATTTACACCAACAAGATTTGCTTTATTGCAATAAAAAGTATAATTTTTTATGAAAGACCGAACTTGTTTTTATTGCGAAACATTCTACGTACCTACATTGAAGTGTTTTGTCGTTTAGTAGATCCAAAGGAGAAATTGAAAGACCGTGGTAAGGAAAATGAAACAGCTGCCGATAGTTTGTTTTTGATGCGGGGATTTCAGTTTATAGTCCCGAATGGATAATAGAAATTATCAGATACAAGTAACGAAATGGACGAAATTAATAAAACAAACTCGTCAAACTCCACCGAACAATCTATACGACCAATGACCAAATTCCATCGCTAAATTAACACTAAAGTTATACGATCACTTGGAAATAACACGAAAAATTCTCAATTTGTCTACCTGTAATATGTGATTCTCTGTCTTAAAAACTCTACACAGGCTCTTCACAATTGATATTCTCTAAACTTTTATGGTCTTTGACGCCAGAATGAACAGTCGTCATACTCAACTCTTTATTTCCACATATCGTTGTTGGTTGCTTCCAAATCCATGGCCGCTCATATCCGTTTCTCCAGCTTTTCCATATATTGTGTCCTGTCCATATGCTCGTCTGGAATAGCATTCACTTAAAAAGCGCTTTCGCATAAGCTATAATCGAAATAGCAACATTTCACTTCTCGTTTGGAAAAAACACTTTTCAGAGTTCAAGACGAGCAAATAACGCAATAAATTTTTATCGGGGTGTACGTTTTTATAACAAAGCTGCTACTATATAAAACTATGATACATTGCGCCATAATCTACATTGCTACGAATCGGTTGTTCTGGTTGTATGTACTCCGAATGCAGTAACCGTAATATACAAACAGATAATGTTCGAAAAGAGTGTTGTTGAATGTAATAAGCAATTTCTGGAAATTATGCAAACACCACTCAAAGTTTCCAACTGCACCATCAAATGAAATGTAAATTTTATTTATTATTTTGGATGGAAAAAGGGCAAGTGTATATCAGTATATCATGGGACATAAAAATTCAAATAAAATTTTGAAATACACCAGCTTTAGTGCATAAATTATTTAATTTTCTGTAAAATGCAATAAAACTTCGAATAGAGACAAACAAAAAAATTGTAATAATAAGTCACAATATGAATATTACATTAACTCAACCGAGCGTTTCCATAAAAATACAATTCATATCTATTTAATTCAACATCTGCCAATGAATTTGCATAATAAAAATTATTATCATCTAAAATCAATCACATTAAATTTCATGCAACAACAAAAGGAAAACAAAAATCGGGAAAAAATTGGAACAAATAAAGATTTTTATTTATAATTTTCCATTTTTGTAATATCTTCCTATTATATGAATACTGTCGATGGGATGGATACACTCGTTAAATTATACATTCGATTTCTCATCGAATTTTCCATATCATCGAACATGAACTAGAAATCAATTGTTGCTAATGTTTCAGTGGTATACGTATATATAGCATCTGTAAGCAATTGCATGCACACAAATAGAACGATAGCAAAATCATTTTTTGATTCAATATAAATATCCTTGCTCCATTTCTGATTATTATAGCTATCCACTCGAAGCAGAAATTTCATTTACTTTGTAGAAATGTATCATCACTGATATCTCTTCTATGTCATGACCAGAAAGTTAACAAAACCGGCAACTTCCGTCTCTGTAGAAACGAAATGGATATAATGAACGGTGCACAATTAAAGAGTCTGTGCAAAGGACGCATAAGCGATGAATCCCAACTTATCTGGTTCTGGAATGCTGTTTCAGCATGAGTGAGTTATGAAATTTTAGCAAATGACCTACGCCCATCTCAATAATCCCAAAAGTCCAAAATTTCTAGAGAAATCAAGAGGTGGAAGCGGTGGGTTGAATTTTTTCGTCTTTCCTCTTGCTTATATCACCTCATGAACTTCATATGCATTAAATCCCTGAAATACAGGTCAGTTCCTAACAGGGTCGTAGATAGACCTTTTTTCTGGGTGAGCCCGGTGAGTCTTCTGAATGTCTTTGAGGAAAATAGTGTTGAAATGAATTAACACATCGTTGGAAAAACGCATTTTAGTAGTAAAATTTGCCACAGGCTTCTTATTTCTGGATCATTTATGTCTTCGAGAATAATTCCCGAAGAGTTGCGACTCTTCGAAAGTAAGGTTTTCAATGTTTTTGGGTCGAAAATAAGTGGATGAACTCTAATCATCTTCGCTCCCATGTAGCTACGTCCTAGCTGTAACTTAAAAGCGGGGATTTAAAAGTTGACTTATCTCTTATGCGCCACTTGCGCAAACTTTCTATAGACTATACTCTTAAGATAAGTATTACAACTCCAAGCGCAAACTTTCAACAATAAAAAGTACTTACAATGGAAAATTTTTGAACAGGATATTCCTTGTGTATCAAATATCCTTATTTTGCTGAACGTAATGCTACATTCACTTGATAAAAAAATATATAATCAGAACTAACGCTACGTTCACATACAATTCAATGAGTCTTGTCCTTTATTTGCGATTAAATAAAATATTTACTGGACCATTAAGAACAGTCACCAGAACATTTTTCCGGATTCCAAAAAGCGTTTCGTCGTACGTACAAGATGCATACATTGTATAAGTTACAACTTTCTCAGTCATTCAATCAGAAAAGTTCCTTTCACAAAAAGTTTGAACAGATTTTAAGCATTGTAACAGACCAATACCCTCTCTAGCAACCAAACTATAAAAAATAAGGTGGTAAACATTGACAGTGTGCGCTGTCACAGAAAATTTTACACTTTTAAAAATAAATTAAATGAAGTATGAGCAGCGATGACCTTTTTTGTGTTGAAAATATTACGTCTACTGTCACCGTTTTGGTGTTCGAAAGTCAATAATTTGTGATTGTGATGTCTTTTTTGTGTGTTGCTCCGTCAGTTTGGTGTGCAAAAATGAAAGAAAGTTTAAAATTTGTCTTTTTCGTGTGACGTCGGTATTGCTTTAAAAAAAAGCGCGGCGCGGCAACTCCATTACAAAAAAAGTCAGTGTCAAATTTGTCAAAATAAGGTGGTATTTTGACTGCGTCAAAACGAAGTTTGGTTGCTAGAGAGGGTATTGAACAGACGTAAAATGGAAAATTCTTCAATTTAAAAGTTGTGAATGGAAGTGATTTTTATATATTTTATAATTTCCTGTTTCAGTTAACTTTTTCATTCAACTATTGTAACAGTACATGATGGTTGGCTATGGATATGAATGCATGCACTATTGCACTATCAAAGAGAATTTAGAATGGAATCAACTTATCCTGATTTAAAAAGCAAAATGATGTTCAGAGCTAACAATGTTTACAAGATTCTAATTTTCTAGGTCAACTTGATGCTTCATATCATATCTATAGATAAATGTGCACATCGTATATAGTAATCATCTGGATGATGTGGCTGTGTATGTGCATTTTCTAATATATATAAAAATTACGAATGGGGTTATTTACAATATGTATGCATAAAAGGGTGTGTTGAATATAAAGAGAAAGGAAGTCATAGAAAGTGATATAATTTAAATGTAAAACTTAATGATATAGGACCCTCACAAAATAATGAACTTCGGTTTTCTTTCTTTGAATAGTATAGTATACATGATGAACATCTAAATAACTGCTGTCATCCTTTAAGAAAGCCTCAGACAATAGTGAAGACCTTAAATCTAGTTCAATTGCATAGTCATTACAGCGTTAAAGGTGTGTGAAACGGAAGGAAGTCTTAATACATGTCGCTCAAAGATATTTGAGTTTATTATTTGTGTTGTGAGAAATAAATTATGTATATATTTGCATGCGTTAGTGCAGGTAGGTATCTTATTCAGTTCTTGATTAGGTAAAAAAAATCAGTTTTATTCTTCTATTTTTGTTTGAAATGTGGGTCGACATGAAATATTTTTTTTTACTATTTATTTCACGACGATTAAAACGAAGTCTCGAAATTTATCAAGATTATTCAGAAAGATTACAAAAATTGTAGAGGACATTTTTAACATAAGAAATGACAATCGACAGTTAACAACGAATATTGATATATTCGAGGGGTGACGCACTTCCATTTAATCCATTTAATCCATTTAATCCATTAAATCCATTAAATCCATTTAATCCATTTAATCCAAAAAATTTTTTTTAGTTTTACCGAAATAATTAGGCTACCGACCTGAAAAATTTGTAAAGTAATTGCGAAAAATAGATTTGCCCGATCCCCAGCTCGTTTAAGAACTCGTGAGGTATAGGAAAAAATTTTTTGTGAAAAATGGTATTAAATTTATTTAATCCATTTAATCCATTTAATCCACTTTACACCAAAAACTCCTAAAAGTGGATTTTTTCGCTTTTTAACATTGTAGTATGAGTTGTAGTACGTGGTTCGATCAAAATAAACAATTTTTAAGACTTTTACAGTATTTGGTAAAATGAACTTTTTTCCTATTTAATCCATTTAATCCAATTTTTATTCCATTTAATCCATTTAATCCATTTAATCCATTTAATACCATTTAATCCATTTAATCTAGAAGTGAGTTACCCCTCGGATATATTATTAAATTCGTTACTTCTATGATACTTTAAAACACAAACATAGAGAATACTAATCAGCTTTTGATAAAAGCGACACTACCCATTTTTGATAAGGACAAACAAAACAGCAGAATCTAATACTTCTTTTGAGTGAATTATTTGTTTTACTAAAGAAGACTTACAATACATATTTTTGTCGATTCATTCAAATAATAATATTTCATTCAGTGTTCACTTCCAAAACAAGTGATAACTCTTTAGGTTACTATCACAAATAAATATTTTGTAAAAGAGAACAGCTTCTGTTATTGAATATTGTGTATAATAAGTATCTGCACCGGCTTCGTGTGCGAAGTGGATACGCTGATACAGTCCATTCAAAAATTATAAAAAGTGGTTTCACGTGGATCGACGACTGGGGCACAGTCGATAGGAGGGACTTCTTCCGTGACACCTCGACCACAGAGTTTTCGATGATCAACATTTTCCGCACACAGGATATCGCGGACTTTACAAGTCTCAAAATTCGACACACGCTACTGGAGGTGACTTCAGATTCGATATGTGAAAATCTACCCTTTGCATAATCATAACTGATTTAAACTAGCTCTTTCGACTTAGCTACGAATGCGATAGAATATTTTCATGGCCACTTGTGATAAAATATTAACCTGTTACAGACTGCAAGTATATGACCAGAATCGGGTCTATTACTTCCATCGATCAAAGTATTTATTTTTACGTGTTACGGCATGCTTCATTTTCATTTAAATTGCCTAATCATGTAAAGCATTGTACTTACGAGGTTCCAAGTTGTACACAACTCGGAACCTCGGAAGTAGTATACTATTAATCGGTTGATTTCAAATCTTGTCCTTCAACTTATTAACATGAATTTTAATATAGTATAAGGAACCAGTTTACCCAGAGCTTTTCTTTATTTTTGTCGTCGTTATCGATAACAGATGAATAATTAACAGGTCTTACACTGTGCATTACACATGCCTCTGTCATTAAAAATTAGAATAGAAAAAAGTTAAAATTGAATGTGGAATTGAGGGTCTTTTTTCTTTGGTATACGAGTAAAAAATTTTCGGTACTTTTTCTGTGTGACGAATGCAAAATTTTTCTTTCTGCAACGGCGGTGCGAAAAGTGAACTTTCTTATGCCTGATTTGCGTGACGTATGACGTATGCATGGAATTTTTTCGCTTATTTACTGGTGGCTTTACAGAAGTAACTACATTTCATCACAAGTGACGCTAATGCAGCCAAGTAAATATCATGCGCAAGAATTTCAACTCAACCGAACCGAATTCATTACACAGATTCACTAATTTCCTCGAAATAGTTATTTATACAACCGAGAATACAAGCTTCGGCCTCGAGTGACAATCTACACATCTAGTACCTAAAAAAGCATTTATCAACGAGTGAGTTGTATACAACGATTTTCGCAATAAAGGCAATGGAAAGTACTACTTTTCGTAACTTGCTGCGAAAAAAAAAGAATTAACACAAGGAACGCGATACAAAAAATGTCTATTTACACGATGACTGTGAATGATTAGTTGCATAAATAACTATTCAATACCTCTACTTAATTGACCTACGTACTGATGAAAATACTCGTTTAGTATAACGTTGCGATAACAAGCCATTATTCGATTTATATAGTAAATGCAACAACTATACATTTTAACCATTCGCTCGACAATACCCTGGTCGGAAATTAAATATTGAGAAACTTACTTAAAGTTACAATTGACAAATGCGATCGTCGAATAAAAAATTTGGTAAATTTCATTCGTTCATAATGTCAATTGGCTTATCAGTTATCAATAATCAAAATATTCACGCCCCGGATTGGAAACGTCTTGGTAAAAGGTCGTATTTGTGTACTTTTTCAATAAACAAATTCTTTCTACGATGTCTGAGCAAATGAAGCTAATACGATAATCAATTTCGGTGGCATACAAGATAATATGTATTCAATAGAAATAGTTTTTTATGGGTTGATGGTAGCGATATAGTACAGTTTTTATCGTAATTTGTAATGTGGTTATAAAAATCACTCTTTTTATTGATCTGGACATTTGCGAATTATACTGTCTGCTACAAATAGGAATACCTTTTCCATGTGCGCTGTGTGAATAACCTTATTTTCGATCCAAAAAAAATTACAAAATTGTTGAAGTGTCTGTCAATAAGTGAGAATATTTCTAGCTTCTACCCATGGTGAGGTAATAGAAATTTTGCTTTTATTTTCAAAAATGTCATATTGATGCTTTCGTTCCATGAAGACGAAATGTTATTCACACCGCTAACGCATGTATAACGTTCACCGTGGCAAACACAGGACACAATTTACTCTGGACAAACGCTTATTAATAACTATAACTAAGTAACCGTACTACAAAAAGTTTTACCTTTCCTACGATGAACTCAATGTGATTGAGGTCAATTTATTGCTGTGTACACAATTGTAATCGCATACTTCGAACTAATATTACAGTGTAAGTATGTAATTCATATGTCGAATTATTACTTGAGCGCCACTTTCGATGGGTATTGAGCATTCCACCCTGATTTCGTATTGGGTAAATTATATGCAAAGATTTCTTCGATATTCTAAGTTTTTACGTAAAATTACAAAATATGAGACAATATAACACTGAACAGATCCAAAATTTAATATACAACTCCTTTTAACGTTGCTTTCAAATAGGGATGCTTTTCCAATTTCACTCATAAAGAGTGATGAAGCGTGAATACTCTTCCGTTTTGGCATCATTAAAAGTAATGAGCGAACGCATTGGCGAAGACAATCCTTTACAATTCCAAAAAAAAGAGATTAACAATATGAATAATATTGAAATTATCATACTCGTAACTCAACAAATTAATACCGGGAATGGGTAATGTCGCACTCTCAAAAATGTTTCTAATAAGCGCTTGACCAATGGTCAATTTATTTTAAATATTTTACAGTTCAATGATCATCGACAGCTCATTCCGAAATTTGAATTGTAAATGAGCTTGGACATATGCATATACGTTGAATACGTATTCGCGACCCCTTGGATATATTTACATAAATTAGACCGAATCGCGGTGAACAGCTTTATAAGTTGTGTTTTTCCAAATTTGTTTGACCATTTTCGGTATTTTTGTAATTTCATATTATTCGCTAGATGTGTTCATATTGGTCAAAGGTAATATTTTAGATTTAATAAGAGTCCATTCAAGCTGTATTTTACTGAGCGTATCGCGATTATAGTTATTTACATGAAAAGGGATAAAAAGTTGAAAAGTAGAGTTTTCGTGTGAATTTTGTTGATGAGGTGAGACACTCACAGATAAAAATATGGGATTACAATTTTTAGCTCCGAGGGGATTAATTTCAAAAAGTAATTCTTTCGGGATTAGATTTTTAATCTTCGCTTGAAATTGAAAAATGTAATTCCTTCAGGGATTAAAAGTAGGACTAAACAATAATATTGGGGATTGAACGATGAAATTGCTGCTCAGAATTTTCGGTCTTAATTGACTGTCTTGAAATCACACTTTTGTGTTCATTTAGTAACGGACATTTATTTGGTCTTAAAATGTTTCAATGCTTTATTGTGCCTTGCGATACCAGGCTAAAAATAAAAATTTTAAGTCGGTTTATAAAGATACTGCTAGCTTGAATAAATCATAAAATCAATGTAGACATTACAAAGATAGTATAGATATAGAAATTGAAAGAAATTGCAGGAAGGCCACTTTCAGCGGCGTGGGGTAATCTGGCACACCATACGAATTGATGGTGTGCCAGATTCACCTCTAAGGGGCGAATCTGGCACCGTCATGACTTTTCGTTACATGTAGTAAAAGAACGCATACAATGATCGCGTGTGCCAGATTCCCCGATGTCCTTTCAACTGTGAACTATTCCACATTACTATGGGAAAACAGACATTTTTGAATTTAAATGGTTAAACACTTTATAAAAAATAGTCAAAAAACTACAGAAGAATAAAAAAATGAAAATCATGAAAAAATAGTGAGGTTTGAAGTGTCGATCTTGCCATCTATCAATTTGCATTTTAATCCCAATTTTAATCTCACGAGGAGTTAGTTGTTACTTGAAACAACCGTTCACAATAAGCCACGTTGGGATTAAGAACTAATTGCAGCAGTGGTAAAATCGTAGACTGAAATGCAGGAGGTCCCGGGTTCAAATCTCGTCAGATAAATAAAAAAAAAAATCTGTTTAATATAAACATTTCTCATTCACAAAAAAGCTTCTTCTCATATCAGACGTTTAGATAAAAACTATAACATCATATCCGGAAAAAATCGTTTTTTTATTTATTTTCTTCTTAACCTGATACAGACGGCAAGCATATGACCAGAATTATTATCGGGTCTATTACTTCTAACGATCACAGTATTTTTAATCGGTTGATTTCAAATCTTGTACTTCAATTTTTTTAACATGCATTTTACTATAAAAAGAACCATAGTACTAGAGCTTGTCATTATTTTTGTCGTCGTTATCGATAACAGATGTATGTAACAGGTTAAGTAAAAGTAGGAGGGATTATAATATTTTTTCATTGCACTATAAATAACATTTTGATCGGATTAACATGAGATTTTCATTTTCATAGTAAACAAGCGTCAAACGTCAGGACCTAAAAGATTAAAATTTAATTCCTTATTTGGGGATGAGTTCAAGAAATCCCTGATGGGATTAAATTTAAATTCTAAAAAAGATTCGGTCGCGTACTGTTAATCACAAAAAGATTTAGATCTAGGTCCATATTTTTATCTATGTATTCACGCTATTCACATATATTTTATGTCGAAGTGTCTGGGGGTGATCCGAGGCGAGTCTGAGGTCAATAAACACCCGGAAACGAGACTTCAAATTTTATTCCGTGTTTTGTAATGAATTCTACATGCTGTGGGCCACAGAAGTTCATGAAATTAGATGAAAAGAACGATTTTCCTAAATTTTCGACGGTGTTACATTTAAAATCAATTAGAAAACTCGGGGTAAAAGTGAGACATCGCCTCGGATGAAAAAAATTCACACGAAAAATGGATTTTGAATTAACCTTTGTTACATAAAGTGCTCGTTTCTATGGTAGATTGTGTATTGGTTCGGAGATTTTTGTTTTGACGAGTGTGGCGTCCTCTTGTAATATAAATAAAAATAAGTATCTCCAAATCTTCACTCGCGAAGACCATCGGAAATGAGGTTTGACGCTACTGTCATGACGAAAAACGAGTTTCCGTGAGGTGTTGCGAGCAAAATCTTTTACTTTATTTTCTTTACCATTGTTACATTTTTACAACACAGGCTGTCACTAATTTTTTTTCGTCGTACTAGTTAACAGATTACTAATAGCCGTTTGTTGACTAGAATTCATAAAACTAAACAAATAGTAATTATACACGTGCTACTAAGCCATCAATAAAACAAATAAAATAACGATCGAACAACAAACGAATGAAACGAAATTAATTTGATTTGATCAAAAAATGATAACAGCTTAGATATATATCAATACATATATATCGATTGTGAGTTAGAGTACTTCCCACACCCCATAACATTTTGATAAATCGAAACGTTTCATGAGAACATAAATGGGTCAATGGTTATTAAGTCACCTTCATGTTAATTATAGAAACGAAACAGAAAAAAATAGATTTCCCACACTCTGCACTAAACACTAAACAAGTCACCGCCGCAATGAAGGATACATGTGCATATAAAAATTATTTACCATCAACACTCAACCGAAAAAAAGGACTCATAATATGCCTATACACCAAAAACTTGTATAGCCACATCATACATCCACAATACATATAAATGATTAATTCGCATTAAGTACTGCTACTTTTATTAGCAAAACATATTCTTCATGAAAAATTCAATTTTCTACATATTTGTTATTCATTCGAACCAGAAACCGAATATATTTGATAGGGTGCTAAACTATGTGACTTTACTTACCCCATCGTTCTCACGGAATCAGCCGAGTATATTTTTATTTCCTTTTGTATGTTTTTCATAATATATACCGACCTCAACAGATAAATATCGGCTTGTAAAGTGTTCCCATAGGGGTGTGCTATTGTGTGCATAGTATTCTATATTTATATGTAAAACGATTGTATGTTCATTACTCCATGTGTAAGCGTGTGTGTGTTTAGTGATATTCAAATTACATTACTATGTTTCCCGAATTCTATCGTAATTGAATGAACATGAATAGGTACATGGAATTTTCCGCGTCTCCTTAATTTTAGTATACACCGGTTGTAATTGGGAAGATGGTGAACAATTTTCTTGAAATTTCAATTCGAAACGTAAGAGAAAATGGTTCGAAAGCTTTATAGACAGTTTGTCTACTTGATATGATTTATTTTCTTTAACGTACATTGATGTCCTATTAGCATGAAATTATTTTTTTTTCAGAAATCACGTACTTCAATTTGAAACTAATGTAAAGCCTGAGCTTAGGCAACTACTTTAGATCTACCCCTCTTCAATACTTTTGTAATTTTGTTTAGCCTAACAATTTCAAATTAAATTCTGAGTTGTTCAACTCGACATAATCTCAAAGATAATTTTAAGTCGTTGTTGCCATGAGAAAACATAATTTTACACAATACCCATCACACACATACACCAGAAGTCCGTACTTATCTTTTCGGTAAATTTCAGGAAAATGTACACTTTTATCCGTACATTTTAAAGTTCGGCTAAAAAGAAATTTCGTTTACTCAAAAAAATATCGGCGAATCATTTTGTTTGTGATGGAACGTCGAAAATGTGGGTAATATAAAATGAATAAAATCGCTGAAAGTTGAAAGGGTAGATTTTTATCATCAAGTCCATTACTCGTACCTCAAGTTCATGATGAACATTAATATAATCAAGAGTAAAAATACACTCTAACAGTAACAGTATTAACAAAAGTTATACTGTCTGACGCAAGGCTAATAGATTTATTGCGTACACATATAATTTGTACGGTTACATGTATAGTGGATAGAGGCTATACGTCGTACAATGTTTTAAGTCTACAAGTTTCCGTTTTAAGAAAATCAATTCTATGAAGTTACAAAGTGTTAAAATAGCTTTTTCCTTAAAATGATAGCATGTACACAGAACAGGGTGTTGAACAGTAAGCGGTAGCCATTAGACTCGGTTGGCGAAACATATTTTTAATAACAAGAAAACAATTTACTTTATGAATTACTTTTGTTGTTATTTCCAGCTATAGTACGCCTATATCAATGGGATGCCATGTATTGGAAGGTATGCTGTTCTAAACATAATCACATCGAGCCCGAAAACAATACCTACGATGTATTCAATAGAATAACAAAATAATTTTTCTTTTTTGAAAAGCTACAATTAAATAGAGTTTCCTATTAATAGTCTCATCGAAACGGAAAAATATTGTTTCAGAATTTAATGCAAAATTATAGGGCAGCACTTTCCCTTCAGTCGATGTTATGCATAATAAATTAATCAAGCGAGAAAATAGGAAAATAGTTATGAGTACCTACACACCATTCCAATAGAAACTCATAAAATATTATGCACAGACTATAATCGATCAATGCGGCAATTGCATCCATTCTGTCATGTGTAAAATGTATCTAACGCTACCTGCTGATATGAATCACCCTGCACTAGGAAATTCGGGCACAAAGTAAAAGTATTGGTTGCTAAAGGTGGTGTAGTCTGCAATAGAAAGTCAATATGCAAATTCATAGACGTTGCCTTTATGCCAGAATGTTATACACAGTAAAGGTTTTAGTACGCTGTTTCGATTTTCTTAGCCCATGAATTTGCGTGATAGAAGCAACTTTTCGAATCAAATTATATGTTTTTGTATACGTTGATTCAACCTAATATATAGCTGTTGTATTGCGGAATATATTCAAAACGGTCTGTAGATATACCATTACCGCACACGATACATGTAACGTGTGTTGCTACCAAAAATAACAATTCAAACTTTTCAACAATAAATGCTAAAATATACATGACTTATTTGGCTTTTGTATGCATAAAATGTATTGAATACAGGGACGGGGCGCAAATCGAATCGAATCCACAATATCTTTAATACGATAAACCGAACTTTTGTTTGGAATTTTTCCAATTTAAAGAAAAAATATGTTTTTCCAAGCGGCATTTTCCAAGTTTTCGAAAAGCCGAAGTTCAAGTGAAAATTTGCTCAATGTACACCTAAAATACTTTTAATGAAATGATAGAGTGCTTCTACGAAGTAGCGTCATTCGGGATATTATCTTGAGGGTTGTTTCAATTTAATTTATATTTTTCGTTATACGTATTGGGAACATGAAGTTATCTCCTTTGAGATAGCAGAGCATACACAAAATCTTCCATCGGACATCAATTTTGTACTCACTTTTAAAGAAACTTTTAAATTTTGCGAACGGAGGGGGACATTTTGCCACCTGTCTACTCCAAAGTTTGTCATTTCCGGATGTTAATATGATACGAGGAAAGAATCCAGGACGGGATCCGGATAACTAGCAGAAACAATTTCAGTCAATACATTATTATCGAAACTGAAGAGTAACGACCAAATTCTTGATCCAACTTTACTTTACGGTACAGCTAATAAGATGTTCATTTACATCACAATCATGTTTTATCATCGTCTACATGGCGTATTTATGCAATTTTAGGTTAAGGCTGTCCTACGTGCTAGATGGCAAGAAAAGGATCGATATCCTCATTTTAGATGATTTTTTTTTCTGCATTCATAAAACCAATTTTATTACTTCTGCGACAGAAGTAGTCGCCAAATTTACTCTTGACTCGTTTCTACAATTTTTGTTTTGGCTATCCGTGAATATTTCCATGAATATAAAGAAAGTAATGAAATTTTCGAATAATAAACAGCAGTAAATGAAATTACAATCTGAATGAAAGTTGAGATGGAGGATGGTAAATTTTAATTTTGTAATACTTACGGTAATTGAGAGATTTCCATTCTAATGTTCGTAGCCACCTGGGTTGTATAATATCTGGATTGAATTGAAAGAACAGATTTTGTTTTAGGAATGTTTGTATATATATTTTCGTCTGCCAATATGCACATCTTACCAGATAAATATAATCTTATTTAAAATATAAATTTTTTATTTCATATAATTTTTACGATTATTTTATAGTTTTTAAATTTTAACTTTTCTCTTATTACATTTTGATTTTAAGTTTTCCTTTCTTCAACTTTATTATAAATTGTACAAATTTCCATCATCTCGATTGAAATGTTAAAATTGTACATTGACGAAAAACCATGTTTCTATCTTTAATATAGACGAAGACAAATGTGCGAATAAGATTTATATGTTTATGTACATCATAATGTTTAATACATATACGGAATAGCTTGAGATGAAAGATTAAAGTACTGTGTTAGTACCGAGTTGGTACAGGATAAAAAGTAGTGAATGCATAAAGCTGACAGTACATCCGACTGGCACATTCTTCGAATCTATTGAAAATTAGAGACTCCATACAGTTTTATGTTGAAACGGATTTAAGATGGATGGATTGCAAAATGGAGACTGTTATGAGGAGCTGAAGGTTGCTTCTAAGCCCAGATTATGTTTTAAATTTAAAGTTGAGATTGTCGCTATATGAATAGAATATCTAAATATACGACGGACATAACATCACCTTTAAGAACAATTTACGTACAGACAAAATCCTGCATTGCTTCAAGATATAAATGCAGAAAGGAAACATGTCCAACTAGCGAATTATAAGAAAAATAAAATTTCATTGATTAAGCTTCAATTCCATAGGGTGACGTAACAATGTGATTTCTTCTGAAGTATTAAAAAACTTCTAGTTGACATCGTCACACCATTCGAAACGAAGGTAAATCAATGAAATTCATTTTCCTTGTAATTCGATAATTTGACATGTGTCCTTTCTGCATTTAGATATGAAAGCAATGCAGGATTCTGTCTATAAGTAAATTGTTGTTTAAGAAATTTTATTCAAAGCCTGACATAAATTTTACATCACAAAGGATCGTTCTGATGTAAATATACCCAGACCGAGTCCAGATACATGTAATGTTAGATTTTTATGACTACTCTCACTCAATAGTTACAATAAGTTAGATAATTCAAAGATAATTTAAAACGAATGAAGTAATAGATTTTGCATAAAACTGTATGCGATGCTTTAAAGATCGGAAGTAACATATTTCGTGATTGTATTGCGATACGATTTACTTTCATAAAAGGTTATGAATATTAAAATTACTTTGCTCCAAGTACGGTGTATGGAATCCATACTATAGATGTACATGGATTATGGAATCACTTTAGCGACTGTAATTTCGTACCGACGACGGTACGGAAGGACACCGTTTCTCCAGTTCTTCATTAAACGAATTATCGAACGATTCGTCGTCCACCCACGTGTCCAACGTACTAACGCTAGTCCGTCGACTATCCGACACAGTTTCGTAATGAATTGTGTTATTTTTGATGATTTTGTGATTGTCGAAAAATTTACTGTTCTGCAAATATTGCTTGTTGAAGAATTTCCACGAGTCGGAGTTTTTTAGGTACAATTCGTTATGCTTATCATTAATGGAATTGGGTGTTTGCTTTTGATGTTGACCTTTTATCGAAAAATTAAAATTGTTTGTATAATTCGAGGAATTACCATTTTCATCATTGCCGGCCCACTCATAATCGACGTTATCGTAGGTGGAAAGGCGATTAGTCTGCGTAGATCTACTGTAACAGTTATCAAGATATTGATTTAACTCACAGGATGTGGTGCTGTGTTCACTGGAATTGGACGGAGATGGGGGTTGTAAATATTTCTTATTTTTATCGTATTTGACTTTCTCGAAAACGATTTGTTCACTTGCACATAACGAATCATTGAAACCTAATTTGCCGCAACATTTTCCGTTTCCATCGATTGGTGACAACGATATTGAATTAAAATTGGTGCTGCTGCCACCGATTGCATCGAATGGCTTCTTGTACACTTTATTATTGCTTTCACATTGCTTCAAGTTTCTCTCTGTCGCCGATATATAAATTTTATTTTCTGTAAATATTATTTCTTCATCAACGAAAATGGAGTTTTTCACATCGCTACTACTACTGCTGCTGCTGCTGAAGTTATTGTTAGTAGATTTATTTTTATCGTCTTCGTTTTCTTGCGGAACATAGTTTTGCTTCTGGATACGAAAGCAATTCTTTATATTGTTATCAAATCGAAAATTTTTATTGGACGAGAATGTGTTCATATTGATGTCGTCTTCGTCGTCCAAAGATAAACCATCTAAATTGGTGTTTAACTCACTGGAACGAGCAAATAAAATTCCGCTTGAATGTTGCGGACTGGGTGCAATTTTACGACGACCGGAGGGTTGATGATTTTTTTGTTGAGCATAAATTGTTGACTGTGACGGTTTCGTTGCGGATGGACAAGATAGATTGTCGTTGAAAGTTATTTTACGGAGAAGCTGTAAATGGAAGAAATTTCGATTTTTCAGTAAATGTTTTTAGCCGGAACAAATGACTTATTAAACTATCGGTGTGACAAGATACAGTGGTGAATGTGAACATCAGTTCCCCGTTCAGATGCATTATTTCACCTGCTGTGTAAGTATAACGAGTAATTTAAAATCAATTTTAAATTTATTCAATAAATTGAACTTGTTCAAAAGCAAATATTTTTTAACAGGTCCTGAAACAACTTAATTGTTCGTTGAATCTCCTTCACTGAACAATCAAATCACGTCTTTCATCCCACAATCATAAAATTCAATAATGTAAGCTTCTTCTCCCACGTAAGTTTATTATTCTCGTGTTCAAATTTGAATGAACAAATTCTTGTAAAGTAATAAACTAAGACGAGACTTGTGAAGAAGAGTGAGCGATGGAAAGTGTGAAAGTGTCGTGTCAACATATCAAATTTAAGAGGCACCGACGCTTAGCCTTTTAAATCCTCTATTTTTGATTGCTTTTGATGATATTTTTTCATCAAAATCCTTTTCTAAAAATTTAAGACGACAATGACCACTACCAACTTTCAACAAAAAATAGATTTGTTTGTGGTAGTTTGGCTACCCCATTCATTCAAAACGGAGCAGTTTATGAAAATATCAGAAAACTGCTGACTTTTCTCTGAGCTGGTCAAACGACTCCAACCACGACAGAGTAAAGTTAACCGGGCAGGAGCGTTCTGCCTGGCTTATATTACTCTGCCGTGCTCTTGCTCCAACCAAAACTAATTTTTATTTAAAGTTAACACATTTGTGATCGTCGTTATTGGGGTTGGACAATTTTCAAAAGATTCTGATGAAAAGACATCATCAAAAATGAAATACGAGACATGTAAGCGTACCTAGGCTGCAATTTTAGATAAGCATCGATGCCTCTTTAGGATTACGTTGATTACATCTCCGAAGTAAAGGAAGTTAAAATTCAAATTACGAAAGTGAATTTTAAATTGAAATTATAAACAGAAACCGGTAACACCTCGTTTTCTTAAGAGGAATCGATGCTTTGCTGAAAAGCAAACATTTGGGCGTTTTATAAATACTGGTATTTGATTTACTTTCGATGATATCTCTCCAGATTCAAAAGTATGGGTCCGCAATAAGGACCACCAATGTGTTAGCTTTCGACAGAAAATAGATTTGATTGTAGTGGTTTGACCAGCTCTGAGAAAACTGAGCAGTTTATGGAAATTTCGTTAAACTGCTGACTTTTCTCAAAACTGGTCAAACCTCAAACGATTACAACCAAAACTAAGTTTTATTTAAAGTTAACAGATTCGTAGTCGTACATTTTTCAAAAAGGATTCTGACGAAAAGATATCTTCAAAAATAAAATACGAGACAAACAGACGTAGGCTACAATTTAAGCTAAGCATTGATGCCTCTTAAACCTAAAATATGGGAAATATCTACCTTTGTACAGCACTTCTTCGTCCTTCGTACTAAATGACTCATGTTTTTCGAAGACAAATATTCCATAGTCCAATCGTTTAACTAGTTAAAACACAGATTTTCACTTGAATTAATCGTATTGATAATTGTCTTTTTACACCACTATTTTCCATTGTCTCTAACTAAAACATTGTTTCACATTAAAAGAAACTCAAAAACTTATTTTTCACAAGACAAATTTATCGAATTTTACTCGAAAACTTGTAATCAACATTTTATGATGGCACAGCGAAATGACTCTATATCAATAGAACTCAACTCATTGAATGAATGGTATACGCGTGTTTTCCTTATGACATTTCACCCTTAGTTGAACAATCATCCCCTCTCTTTGCTATCGCGTGTGCAACGTATGTGTGTGTATATAAAAATTCACAACAGAAATATGCTTTGAACTTTCGTCTTTCAAGCGGCGAGTATATATCTGCTGAAAAGGGGAAGTTGTTTGTTCTCTCCATATGCTCTTCACCGAACATAAATATTATGATAATCTGAAAGGTTTGAATAATGGCTTGTTAAATCTCGCTGCTTGTGTCTTCTGAAAAAAATGCACTGACCTTGGAGTATTTTTTACGGTCATATATGTCGTTTGTAAGGATACCATATACATGCTTTTCCTCCTCATCCTCTTAATAATTTATTGACTATGTCTTTTCATGGCATAGAAATATTGCTGAGTATTATGTGTCACCTATGTATTATGCAGTATCGTTCGTATTGAACAAACCTCATACAATGTATGCGAAAATGCTTTGAGTCGCATGATTGGGACTCCAATGATTTTAATAAGATGTTGACAGGAAAAGCCCAATGCAAATCTTCAGATTCAAATCAGCGGGGTCTGTAGTCTCAGCCAGTTTCTCTAAATTTGCAAGTACGAATGCACTTCTCGGTTTCATGGAATTCAACAAATTACTTCATATCTATCTGTTTACCTCGTTTGCATTAATCATAACATTACGTGATAATAAGTAAGCTACAACAACGTAAGCGAATTTGAATGAAAATTGAGTCTTCTTACCACAAACGAAACAATCAAATACGCATCGTCAAATATGAATTACCGACTCCAATGATTCACTGAATAGGCTATTTTGGAATTGGATATGGATAAGATAACCGTATCGATTGACAACGAAATAATATGCTTGAGAGCTTAAGTGGCTAACTCCACTCACCAGTATCAGGTGAAATGTCGTTCGAAAAGTATCGAATTCTGGTGTGGAAAAATTTGACCATTCAGAAGCGACACTATATAAGTGCAATCATTGAAGTGATCCTACCAGTTATTATTGTGATCCTATTTACATGGCTTCGTTCAAATTTCCGTCACGAAAATGAGCAACTCTACACATCGAACTATACATTTACACCATATTTGTATTGCTACGGCTGGGATGAGCTACTTTCGAAAGTTGCTTACTCTCCTACAAGTGCATGGACTGAGGAATTTTTGAGAACGATCTTCAACGAAAGTATATCGGAGTACGAATCGTTCGACAGTGCTCAAACTTTGGATGACTTCTTGGTTGCCGAGCAGCCGCGGAATGTACTTGGAATAGAGTTTGATGATTCGCTGAAGGTAACAGCTGAATTTACTCATCATTTTGACCCGTTCTTCAATGGAACTTTTCTTAGGACATCATTAACCCACCTGATATACTGAAATACAGCATAAGATTTCCATATCCTGCGGAAATTCAATGGTTGCCATATTGTGCTATGACGATTCAAAATGCGATAGATAAAAGTTTTATCGCTACCGTCAATCTGACTAGCATTCCGGAATTCGACTTCACATCATTTTCATACTATAGATCGGCAACGGACGAGTTTATTTATTGGCTAAAAATACTTCTGCCTTTGGTATTAGTATTAGCCACCTTCTACACAGCGACAAAAATTATCAAGGTTAGTGAGTCTGTCTTAAGTCTTAACACGGATCATCTAAGCAAAACCAAAAATTTATTTGATTTTAACTTAGAATGTAGCAATCGAACGTGAAAGTCAATTGAAAGAAGCAATGCGAATTATGGGACTATCTAACACACTGCATTGGACGGCATGGTTGACCAGTTCATTTTTCATACCAATTATTGCCTACACACTTGTGACGGTTTTCCTATGCGTGAAGATAATCCACGACCAAGCAATCTTTCAGTTCAGCAGCTTCTTTCTGATTTGGATTTTCTTCGTATTTTACATCATCGCCACTATAACCTTCTGTTTTCTTATCAGCGTTATATTCAAGAAAGCTTCAACAGCTGGCAGAGTGGGCTCGATTCTATTTGTTATCAGTTACGCATTCCATTATCAATTCGGTGATAATTTTGCATCGTTTAACTACATTGTGAAGCTGCTGTTCTGTTTGCCAATCAATACGGGACTAGGGCAAGGAATTTCGATGATTCTACAGCTTGAACAAGATCGTGTTGGACTTCAGTTTGGAAACTTGGCGTCACATGATAATTATGTGAAATTTTCAATATTGGAAGTTTTGCTTTCGTTTACAATTGCGTCAATCATTCATATGCTGTTAACGGTTTACATTGAGCAAGTGTTCACTGGAAGCATTGGTGTTTCAAAGCCGTGGTATTTTCCATTGTCAGCGATTAGAAATTTATTCAAAAAATCTGAGAATGGTCATGCTGAGGAAGTCGACGTGAAAGAGAAACCACCAAGTTTGGCGAACCAAGATTTCGAAAAGGATCCGGAAAACTTAAAAGTGGGCATAGAGATAGTAGACCTGACGAAAAACTTTGGCAATTCGACAGTTGTAAATCAATTTTCCTTGAACATGTATGAGAATCAAATAACGGTTCTTTTGGGTCATAATGGGTAATGGCTACTCATAATTGTCTGTGCAGTCCTCATTTTAAGATGATTTTGTTCTACTTCCAGTTGCGGCAAAACAACCACATTGAATATGTTAACTGGAATGTTTTCGCCAACATCGGGAACAGCTTTTCTAAACAAACACGATATTCGAATGGATATCGATCAGGCCAGAAAATCTCTGGGCTTGTGTCCACAGCACAATATACTGTTTGATGAACTGACCGTTCGTGAACACTTAATTTTCTTCTGTCGCTTGAAGGGCGTCAACAAGAAGGAAGCCATTGAAGATGAAATCAACAAATACGTGAGCCTGTTGGATTTTAATGATAAGATTGATGCGCTCAGCAAAACACTATCCGGTGGACAAAAACGGAAATTATCAATCGGAATTGCTTTAGCAGGAGGATCAAATATCATAATGTTGGATGAGCCGACATCCGGTTTGGATGCTAGTGCACGTCGGTCACTGTGGAATTTATTGATTGAAGAGAAAAAGGGAAGGACAATTTTACTGACAACACATCACATGGACGAGGCCGATGTTTTGGGTGATAGAATCGCCATCATGAATAACGGCCAATTGCAAACGGTCGGGTCATCTTTTTTCCTGAAGAAGAGGTTCGGCTCAGGATACAAATTGATTTGCGTAAAGAAGCAGGGATGTAATTCCAATCAAATTTTGAAAATTCTACAAGACTTTGTTCCGGATGCACATCTGGAATCCGACGCTCAAACGGAAGCTGTTTTCATTTTGAACGAAGACCACTTGCCAACATTTCCTAAAATGTTCGAAAAAATTGAGGAACTAACACAGAGTTTAAACATTTCCAGCTTCGGTTTGTCTCTAACAACGCTAGAAGAAGTGTTCATTAAAGTTGGATCCGATAGGACAGGCAGTGCACCGACTACCGACAATATTCTCTTAAATGATGTCATTCCTACGAAAAAAGTGACAGGGTTTACACTCATGCTGTATCAGGTCTACGCAATAATTTTGAAAAAATTTCATTTTACCAGACGGAACTTCTACCCCATTGGTTGGTTAGTACTAGTGACTGCTGGTTTAATGTTCGTTTTTTTGGCAATTCCAATCGAATTTGATTCCTGGTACGCTTATGATCCTACAATTCCAGAAAATGTTTCACTTTCATCTTTCAATAAGACAGAAACTGGTATCGCAAATGATGGATCGAATCCATATCTGTTTCTGAACTACGTAAGCCTTTTCGAGGGGAAAGATACCATTGAAGAAGTAGACAATTTTGAAGATTACATTCTACAAAAGTATCGAATGTCCGAGCAAGGGACTTATGAACGGAATCTATTTGGGTTAACATTGAAATCTGGAACTATTACCGCTTGGACCCAGAGTAGTCGATCGTCATATTTCCTTCACATGGTAGGCTTAAATCTTATTCATCGTGCAATATTAAAAACGGTAGCGGGAAATCAGTCTGACATCATTCTTTCGATCAAACCGTTCAATATTTCGGCGTACTATGAATACTATCCTGAAAACGATGTGGACGCTTTGACAAGGAAAAAAATGGGACTGAGACAGGACGATGCTGAGGATGAGGAGTTGCCCATTGAGGAGCAACTATCTTTCTCTGCAACGATTATCAACTTTTTGCTGATGTTCCTCATGTTCTACTTACTCACTTGCTATTGGCCATCGATTTTTATCGCAATTAAAGTAAAGGAAAGAACAACACGAGCTAAACTACTCCAATTCATAAGCGGAGCTAATCGATTTATTTACTGGACGGCATCGTTTATTATCGACTACCTCCTTTTGATTCTAACAATGTACATAATAGTTGGCATAGTCGCGCTGACTCACCGACCATACTTTCGAACGGCAGACCAGGTTGGAACTGTAATGGTACTACTTTTGACTTACGGATTTTCAGCCATTCCTTTCATATACATGGCGTCGTTTATGTTTATAAAACATGCGACCGCAGAGGCCTTAGTATCCGTCTATGGAGTTTTATGTGAGTTGATTTTAATAGGTTTTTGGGACCGAAAATTGTACTTTTCATGGACAAGGTTGAAAGTAGAAAGTTGAAAAGTCGCGTTTTATCATGATTCTCGAAGTCTACTCCTCCCGAGGTATCCCGGGATAGTCAAACATTGAAGGGTAACTCGACTTTTCAACTTTTTCTCTCTACATCTGTAGACATCTATGAGATTACTATTAACGATTAATTTCAGGTGGAGTGATGTACATCGTCTACTTGCTGTGTTATTACCTCATCTCTTCAAACGTTCTATCGGATATTATTTATTGGATAATGTTGTTTTTTGGTCCCTTCTCACTGATCGATTGCTTCTCTAAGATCGCTTCATTTCATCTTTTCCCAGTTGAAGCTTCCAGTAATTTTTACAATGAAATCATTTCTTGGCCTAAATGTTCTATAATTGGAATTTTGTGTGTTCAGATGTTTTCCATTTCGAATCAAATGGAGTTGGTGCTAATATTGTGATGATGATCGTTTCCGGAATTCTATTCCTGTCGATGTGTGTACTAATGGATCATTTAATATTCGAGAAATTAATTTATAAAATCAAGACGATTGTCACAAATCCGATAAAAAGTCTTCGAACGACAACTGTTTTTGATAATGACGTTGAGGATGAAAAACAGAAAATTGAAAAGATGACCGGCGACGAATTGAAGGCTTCGAATTTAGCGCTGCAAGGATTATCAAAGCTTTATGGCAATACATTGGCAGTCAACCAACTCTATCTCGGTGTGGACACATCAGAGTGCTTTGGACTATTGGTAAGTGAATGAAATAATTCCAAGTTCAAAAAATTTGGAAGTAAAAATTTAAGGGTGTCAACGGTGCCGGCAAAACTTCAACCTTTAAAATGTTGACCGGTGACGAAATAATTTCATCTGGGGACGTTTGGATCCGAGGAAACAGCATGAAAAATAGTATGATCGGAGCACAAAAATCGATTGGCTATTGTCCACAGTTCGACGCATTACTGTTCGATATTACCGGTCGCGAAAATTTGAAAATATTTTCACTGATGCGTGGAATTCCCATTGACGAAATCGATGAAATCATCGAAAATCTGGCGAAGGAATTCGGATTTCAAATGCATCTTGATAAGAAAATCAAAGCGTATAGTGGTGGTAACAAACGGAAGATTAGCGCGGCACTGGTGAGTGTAACTAATGAGAAATTTGTACGAATCATGCGTAATGATTATTTCCGTTTCAGTCAGTGCTTGGTGATCCAGACATTATATTCCTGGATGAGCCTACAACTGGTAAATAAATGAAATTTTCCCTGACTCACATTTATTCAATTTAAAAGGAATATTTTTCAAGGCATCGACCCATATTCAAAACGTCAGTTATGGTCAGTAGTCAATAAGACACGAAATTCTGGCAAATCCGTTATTTTAACCTCACATTCCATGGAGGAATGTGAAGCATTGTGCACACGCATTGCAATTATGACCAATGGAGAATTTCGATGCTTGGGCTCCGCACAACATTTAAAGAACAAATTTTCCAAAGGCTTCAATCTCACCATTAAGATGAAACGAGACGATGAATCGGAATTATTCCAAATTAACACCCGCATTCACGAACTGTTTCCGACGGTTCAGCTGAAGGAAAAATATCTTGACCTAATCACATTCAATGTGTCGACGGAAAAACTGAAATGGTCTGAGGTGTTCGCTATGATGAGTCGATTGAAGACGGAGAATATAGTGAACGATTTCACGGTCACCCAAATGTCCCTGGAACAGGTTTTCATGCACTTTACGAAGGAAGAACAAATTGAGGCTGCTTCTGTGTGAGACATAATAGACTGGAATGAACAACTCTGATGTATGTATTAGCCTTGATTTCTTGTCGTCTGCAAAATTTATAAATAAAACAGCATTACAGCATGAACATTTGTTTAGATAAAGTTTGATTTGTGATCCAATTATAAAACTCTAATTTACTTTATTGATTTTATTTTATGTTTCTATTTTCGTCCTGTGCTTTTCCTAAAAACACCACCACACACCCAAATCGCTCAGTGCAGTAACTGTAATTTTTGATGTCCCCATTTCAAACACATAATCAAATTTTTTGGTTAAATAAAAATGCAAATAACCCCAAGTGCAAATGGAACAAAAAGGACATTCAAATCCACTCAGAACAACACTCCAAAAAAACAACAATTTTACAATTGAATTTAATTCCATTGTCCGAATGATTTTTTTTTTTTTAATTTAATTGATGTTGAATTGCGGCAATGTTATTTTAAAGCGTTACATTTAATTGTGAAACTGTTTGACTTCACACGAAAAAAAAGTGTCTAATTTGTTATGGTTTTCAACGTCAGTCCCTTCTCGCTTTTCTATTTTTATGAGTCAGTTTGTTGATGTTACTGTCGGAAATATTTTATGATGCACACAGCACTAAGTTTAATTTAAAATAAACGAAAACCTTTGCGAAAACAGGGTTAATTGTTTTAGAATATAAATCTATCTGAGAATATAAAGTAACTCTGCGGCACCGCCACCGCTCGTAAAAATGATTTTATAAATAAGGTGCAGTATCTCTCGGCTATAACGTTTCTCATTTTATTTTCTTAGCACGTATTTTTGCTGCACGAACTGATTGGTAAAACAATTTTGCACGGCTGTTTGTAGCTTTACTAACGTTTTAGAACTTTCAATTACTTCTCACAGGTAGAAGTTGCTCATGAGAGTTATTTGCAGTGAAAAATTTCAGGCATTGGCTTCTGTTTTTTTAAATAAAATTATTTAAACGAATTTCTTCTCGCAAGAAGGTGGAAAATAAACAACTGCAACAAGAGTTAGTTTGGACGACGCGACGTTATCTATAAATCAATAGTGATGAAAAACTCGTTCCACAAATTAAAAAAAATCATTTCATAAGCAAAACCAAGGCAGATTTTAAAGAATTAAATTTCCTAAAAATTCTTCAGATTTCTCAAATATTTTTTTATTAAACTCATAAAATGGCATCGAAAAAGAACTTAAAAACTCTTAAAAATCGATCAAGATATTTTGATAAGCTGTGCTTGAGGAACACTATTGCAAATATCGCTTATAATGTAAGAATTTAATTTCCTTAATCAGACGGTAAGCGTATGAACAGTATTATTGTCGGGTCGGATGCATCCATCGATCAAAGTATTTTTAATCGGTTGATTTCAAATCTTGTACTTCAATTTTTTTAACATGCATTCTATTATATAAAGGACCAGCTTACCCAGTGCTTGTCATTATTTTTCTCGTCGTTATCGATAACAGATGAATAGCCGTACTGGTTAAAATAAGATCGACGCAAAATCTTTTACTTCATTAGTTTTAACAGTTAACTATATAGTAATAAGTGGTAGCCATTTTTCGTTGGTTACTTTTCTCGTCGCTTATACATAACAGATCGTCGGCAACATAACTGAAGGGCGTATCTCTGATATTTCAGAAACTACTAAACTGATTTTGTTAAACTTTTTTTTTCCTTGCAAGGCAGTGAGAAGTTATTAATTTTGAGCCGTAATTTTGACGTAAAGTCAATCGGCCGTATGGTTCGGTAGATATTGTCGAAAAACTGAAAAAAACAGCTTTCCTTAAACCAAATTTGTAATACATTTGAGTCGATTTTGATAAAATTTTATTTTTCCCTGAAAGGTAGTAAAAAGTAATGAATTTTGAGCTCGACATGAAGTCAATCGGCCATACGCCTCAGAAGTTATTGTGGAAAAACTGAAAAGCCTCTAGAGAATACGACGAAAAGTGCTGATTTCACTGACATTTTTTTTTATGCTCAAAATTCATAACTTGTTACTACCTTTCAAGGAAAAAAAAGGTTTTCAAAATCAGTTCAGTAGTTCCTGAGATATCGGAGTCATGTTGCCGACGAGATGAAGTAGTTTTCCTAATAAAATCGAACCAAAAAATCGCAATTACGATCTGTGCGTTTAAACAAATTGTTGGATGCTCGCGTAAAGCTTAGAGTGAAGAAGTATTTTATCATTCCTTCCCAGTTCTAATAATAACCTTTCACAGACGACCACAAATTTCCAAAGAATAGTTCAAAATTCTTAACTTCGTTCGTTTTAATGTAGAAATTCTATTGATCTGACGCTAAATTACAAACCGAGAACACTTTCTCACCAACAAATAAAAGGCGTTTAAACTCGGTCGTCCTTTTAATCACATTCCCATAACACGTTCAAATATTTCTCACGAGAACTGTTAACATTTTCTTGAAATTCGATGGGAATGGGAAAATGCTAACTTTTAAGTTAACATAAAAAAATTGTCGAATTTCATTTCAACTCATAGATTAAAACCCTCAACAAGAAGAGGGGATTCACGCATAGTATTAATTTGAAATGGATCACAACGATTTTTTTTTCTGTGTGTGTCGTTGTCGATATAATTTTCATTTCATTCTCACATCTTATTGGTTCTATATGGTTTATGGTATATATGGTGAAACCTTTGCGTATAGTTTTTATAATAGATGTTTTCACTTTATATTTTTAATGTGTACACACACACTCGTTATTATTATTTATACCTAAATTACATTATTCGGCATGGACCCTTGCATTTATAGCGCATAAAAACACTTTTCATATTTGGAATTTGAATTTTCAAAAGAAATTGATGTTACGACACGTGATCAAAAGTGTGCCACAAAATGTATAATTTTAGGATTACTTTCGTCCTGTTCCTTTGTAAAAATTCAACTTTTATTCGCATTGGAAGGAAGCACTGGGAAAAAAGTGATATTTTATTACAGCACAAGAGATTTTTGATTAAATTTAATTAGTTTTTGTGTGTTTGCATCGACGGCTATATAAAAAAGTGAAGTTCTGGTTACATGGATGTGATGGATAATTTCACTATATGAAGAGTAGTTTGTATGTAAGTAAATTGATTTTTTTTGCTGCTGCATTAAATCAAATTATATTTTTTATGAATGTCAGCAATGAATCGCCTTCATTTTCTTCAGTTGACTAGTAAACCTTACATCACGTAGACATTACTATTACATACAGAATTGTTGTTAACTCTATCATCGCTATATAGCCGATCGTATATGGGTATATAGCGCCGAGGAGGATTTCTGTTTTCTGTAATAGTATTGAGTAAAGACCATTTTCGATGGTACGTTTAAAACCAAAAAAACATCTTTACACCCTTCAAAAATGTTATTTCTTATTTCATTACCAACCTTAAATCATTCTTCATTGTTTTTTTGATGGTTTAGGATCGAATGTCTATTAAAAGAAGATTTTAGAGAGCTTTAAACGCTCCCACGAAACTGGTCCTCAGTCATACATTATAACTAACTCCGACCATTAATCCTACACAGGCAGTAAGGTCTTCTGATGTCCTGAAATTTCTCTAATGGAAGCAACAGAGATATTGTTGAACTTGTTTGTCAGACGGGCTTCCATGGGTTTTAAACGAATTTACCGGATAAAATTCTTTTTATTGAAATTAGCCATCACATCATGTTAGCTATAGCTCAGTATTTGTGGGTGACGTTGTTGTGGATAATAAATGATATTATATGTAAATGAGAATTGTAGCCTTTGATATCTTGTTTGTTATCTATTAACATCCTACAGCAATTTTTACCCAACAACACGATAAATTAACTTCACCTCAAGGTTTTGAGTATCTGCGATCGCACTAATAATGAAAACGACTTCTTGTTAACCTGTTACAGACGGCAAGCATATGACCAGTGTTATTATCGAGCCTTTTACTTCAATCGATCAAAGTATTTTTAGTCGGCAGATTTCAAATCTTGTACTTCAATTTTTTTAACATATTATATAAAAAACTACATTACCCAGAGCTTGTCATTATTTTTGTCGTCGTTATCGATAGCAGATGAACAGCCGAATGTAAGAGGTTAACCTCGAGGTTAACAAATGTTTGTTTATTGATCTCGAATTCGTCTCGTATGAACAAATTTTTCACAAGAAGCACCAATGACATTTTTTGTCCCATGGTTGTGTAATATTAATGTACTTTGACTCACAACAAGGAATATCCGAGAAAGGAGGCAAAATTTTTATTTTTCAAATATGGTCATACGGTCATCGGCGGTATTGTGCAAAAAAGAAATATTTTATTTTTGATTATCAGCCTCACCCTCTCATTGTGTCTGCAATGCCGGGCAATAAATACACAAGAATGCGTCATGGTTCGTTAACGGAACAAAAACCATTAAAATTAAATTCGATTGTCGATGCCGGACATTCGATTTATGATTTAGACTTAAGGCTGATGATGCTTTTTAAATATTTATCACGTACGGATTGTACAGTTTATTATGTAAAATTATAATAAGTTATGTGACTGATATTGATTGTTAATGCAATTTACAATCTTCAATATTTTGATTATTGAATTGTAAGTTGGCATTGTTCAGAATTGAAAGTGTCCTTTTTCGTTTCGGTTTAAAAGTTTATTTATGAATATCCACATTGTCAACGGCTTTACGCATATAATCAGCTTAATGTAATTATGCAATATTGTTTCCCTAGACATTGTATTTATTGGATATTGTGGTTCAGGTTTGAATTATTTTTATTTATTCTCCGAACTTTCGGAACCGAAACAGTTTCCTTCTTCAGGGATATAAGAACATTTATAAGAGTTTTGGGGACACCCAGAAATACTTGAACGTATATAGTTTCTCGGTAGTTTGTGAACGTCCCTGAACGTCCATAGTTTGTGACTATCCGTCACTTACATTTGGTTAAGTATTTAACAGTTCAATGTGTTCATAATTATGGTCATTTCTAGAACAGCGGTGGAGTGTCCATTGGTTAACATACTAGATTCGTTTCAATATCTATGACCTTTTAGCCTTCTGTTTTGTTTAACACAAAAATTATATGCCGCCAATCAACAACCAACAGAGATAAGGTACGGTGAATAGTGTGTGACGTATCATGTAAAATCACTCAACTTATAACTGATAATTTGACTTTTTTTTACGCGAAAATCACAACTTCTCTAATATCACCCCGTCACACATTTATCTCTAGTGCCATCGGTTGGTAAAACCTTGTCTCTACTTTCATTGTATCTAATTGAAGAATGTAATAAACAGATAACTTACCCTGTTTGCCTTTACTGGCATAGGTTTTTACTTAGCAACAAGAGAAAAGCTTTTTGCTGCACACAGAACAACATTTCTTTATTTAATCAATCAACGGTTAAGATTCTACAAAACTGCAAACTGTAAAGATGATTTATGCAAAAAGTATGTAAACATACTGAAGGTAATGCAATTCCACAAAAACTTTGGGATTGATGGGTATTTTGGCATGGCACTACTAGCAATGTCTGCTATGATGGACTCGATCCGTTCAACAAGTTCAAACAAAATTTAAATCACGAAATTGTGATCCACCGCATTCATACGTTTACACCTGAAACTTTCTCGTTTTGGTGAGTGTAATGTATCTTACGGCTCCAAGAATCAAATTTCATCACACGTCGTGGTTTCCAATGAATCAAAAAAGGAATCGCTGCCTAGTAACATCCCATACAATTTCAATGAACAGAACAATTACGCCGACAATCCAACCGAAAATAATGAACATTGGAAATGTAAATTCATCGAGTGTCGCTTGTTGATTTTTCATCCTATTCAGGTGAGTAGCCATAACCTTCTTCTCTGTTTTAACAAAATATTCCAACATCCATCGATTGAACAATCCAGAACTGTGCAACCAGTGAAGCACTTCGTTCCGTCTATCAGGAAACAGTACGGTTTCTGATACTGGAAACATGGCAAATGAAGTCGTAACTACTGTCCCCGTATTGTAATAGCCTCTCTTGTTCAGCCGTCGTTGAATCCGTAACATCATATCGAAATAGCGATCACTCAGCACGTACGACATGGAAGTATTGAAATTGTAAATATGTTCTCTGTAACTAATCGGATTCATTGCAACAATTTTTTCGTCCCACTCCTCTTGAGCTGATCGATAATTTACGGTGTCAAGTAGTTTATAAAACAATTGCTCGGGGGTTGCAATAACTAACGGGGAATCGTAAATGTCGGCAACGGTTTTGATCTGCGGCTTTAGAACCGGCTTTGTCATGTAGCTTTGCAAATCCGACAGATATCCATTGACGACAATAAATCCAACAAATGTTAGCGATCCAATTAAAAATATTTCAGCGCGAGAGAGCCGTTGATATTTTATGTAGCTGTTGTCATTAATGAGAAGGTTAACAACATCCACCACACTTTGAAAAAATACAATTTTCCTCTCTTTAATGTAGCGACAAACACTTAACGTTAGCAGAGTGGCAGTCACTGTACCCGCAGAATATGCAAAAAATTGGTTCGACGTTAAAGTCTCAAGGTAAGCGTAGAAGCTCGAATACGGTTCTGCTTCCGGAACAATAATTCTTTCAACGTTAAAGGCAATCGGGTACATGGGAAGTTTAGTCAAGTTTCTATCAATCGAACCTAGTCTAGAAAAGATGTCAATTCCATTCTGAAAATACTCCGGTAGCGTTTTGAATGTATTATAATCTGGGATCTTCATTATAGTAAACGTTGCGTTCATTACTTGAAACATTGCGAGCCAAAAGTATTTGTCCACATCGCTTAAAAACCTAGTCATTCGGAATTTGTGCTGATGATAGTTTGAGTCTAGGCTGGGGAAAATTTCCTCGCAAAGTGTTGTAGATGTCACGTTTATCACTTGAAAATTGCCATACGAATGGTATGTGAAAATGGTTAACGAACGTCTGGCATGAGCGTAGGTCGCTGCAAATACATTCACAACCGACTGTTCTCTAAACCACAGAAAATAGCTTCGTATGTCGTTCATTAACGTGATAGCTGGAAAGAAAATTCCAATCTTCATGTTTGTGCTGAGTCGCTGAAAATGTTTGATCTTTCTCAGTAACTTTAAGTTTCTATAGAGTGATGAACTTCCGGGAACAACAATCATGAAGGTGTTTTTACTTTCGACTTTCGACAAACTTTCTAAACCTCGTATACCTCCATTGGAACTATTATAAATGAATACACTTCTAGGTTGAGTTCCATGTCCTACTACATTGTCGATGTCTGCCAATGAGTCTAACAGGAATATATTGTGGTCGAAGTTGAAACAGTAGTTTAACTCGTCAATGAGTCTCACTTCCTGAGAAATAAAAGTCAGTAGACTAACTACAGCTATTTGAATTTCCATTGTTTGTCCACCGAAGTTTTGTTGGTTACTAGCTCATTTAGTGCGATTTTCATATCAACTTTGTTAAATGCAGAATTAATCGAACGTTAGTAATTACTCCATTAGTTCGTATTTATGCAAGGTTGCCTTTATAAGCCACCGATAAATTATTGCACTGAAATGTTGTGCACTGTTCTGTGTGAACAATTAACTTCATGAATGTGAAGTTAAAAGGTTCGACTTTTTATCTGAAATTTAATCTTGTGCCTAATTTCAGTGAGTAATATAGTAATGTTGGCAATCCAGCAGTAGGTAATGAAACCTTCAACCTTCAACCTTAAGAACAGAGACCAACGAGTCGTTGAATACATGGGATCATGGGATCAAATCTTTCGTTTAATGATTGAAGTGTGTTGATTTCCCAAATGTCTTCTCTTGAAAGATAAGGTTAAGGCGCATCAGAAAGAAAGAAAAATGAACTGCAAAATCTGTCGATGTCGACTCACATGATTATAATCAGAGACGAGTCGTATGACGAAGTACTTGTTTTTTATCTCTTCCGTAGGGTAAAAGCACCAGTATTCGGCCATTCTTTTGTATTCCATTGTTTAACTAATAGATGACCGAATTTGATAACAGAAGAAAATTGAGTATGAAGGACGTAATACCACCACAGACCTTGTTGTATTGCATTTTCGATAAATTAATCGCTTTTTTTCTTTAACAGTTTTGACATTGACCTTTAAACATAAAACGATAATTTCGTCCGCATATTTTACCCATTTATTTTACGCCTTTTTCAGACGACTATGACATTCTGTTATTGTCATTGGATTTGCCTGATACTCGTTCCAAATAATTCGTGTTAAACCAAATGAAGTAAAAGATTTTACATTAATCTGTTGAGGTTCTTAGAGCAGAATATTTGATAAAAACTGGCTGACGACAGGTTGTGTCCCTTTCTACTACATTTGCAACCATATCTTGCATCTCTTTCGCACACTGGACATGCTTTATGACCGATCACTAATTGTTAAATTGATTAAGTAACACCTGACCTCAGTCCTTCAGATAATCAACTTCGTGCTGCCAATCGAACAAATTATTTTATTGAATTTTACAGAGAAATAAACCAGATTATGTAGTCTACCTCTATGGCTAAGATAAGTCCAGTTGAATCATTTCGACTCCATAACTCGACACACTCATACTGCTAAGTATATGGTACGCTTGATAATGATAATAATGAATACAAATGTAGTGTAGCATACAATGCGACACATACCAATTGGGGCGATCTATAATTTAATTTAAAAAGAATACGGAAAGGCAACAGCCCACCGCCGAACAATCAAATTTAATTTCAACAATTCATTCCTTGTCAATTATCGATTGATGGATTGCAATTTAGACTTTACATTACATCAACCGGTACATTTTTAACCGAACGCACATACAACGGAATCGATACACAATCAATTTTATTATTGGGTTGGTTGTAAAAGGATGGATAGGAAAAAATAAAATCGGTCACGTCTCATTGCACTTATCTAACTTGTGTGTACGTGTTAGCATTGGTTTGACTTTGGTATATGGATGCTGACATTTGTGGTTTTGTAATTGTCGTATATTGTTATTTAAATTTTCAAGGATGGATGATGACTTAGTAGAAAATTTGAAATTGGAAAATTATGTGGAAAAATATTTCGGCGACTGGATAGTTTCTTGTCGACATTATAATATGAAAGCTTGGTTGGGAGCCAATATATTTCGTCATTTTTCAATAATCTGATCGCCATCACATTATTTATTATAATAAATCTCCCTAAATAAAGGCCCTCTCAACGATTCTGCACTTTATATGGGGATTCTTACACCATAACACTGAATTTTTACGTTGAAACATTAATGGGAACACTGGTTTTTTGTCGCCAATGATTACTGCAGTTGAAATAAATTGTAACGCAAAAACATTTGAGTATAGTTGGGAAGCACGAAAAAAAAATTTATTAAATTTATCATACAATGATTTCAATTCGACATTGTAGAACTTTACACAAGCCTAGAGGAATTATTTAGTATTTACGTCCATGTCCATCATTATGTCGACGGTCATCGCGATCATGACCACGATCATTGTGTCCATTACCATAACCGCGCTCATTACCATAACCGCGTTCACTACCATGACCGTATCCACTACCATGTCCGCTACCACCACCATGTCCACCCTGTTCGTGGCGATTTCCAAATCGTTGATCGTCATGTCCATATCCCTGGCCATGTCCCGCCGAACCACGGCCAACTGAACTTCCATGTCCTCCTTGTTTGGTGTCATGGCGGTCGTTTCTGTTGTATCCGATGTTATCATCGTTTCCGTATGCCATTACGCACATAACGATTGCAAAGAGAATTATCTGTAAAGATTCGAAACGAAAAACTCGTTTTAGTTCACAATTTTCAGTTGGAAACGAATGATTTTCAAGTAAATCACCAAAAATTTTGCCATTTTGACGCGATAGCTGTTAGTGTTCACTGACTATTAATTGTCTGACTATTAATTCAGTTTCCTTTTATACTAAAGAATCTTGGAAAATTTTGTAGAACATCAGCAGATAGTATAATAATCGATGTTGCTAATTGCTATCAATAAATCGGTCAAATTGTGTAGTAGTATGTGAGCGATAAGCGAATTTAAACCGAATCATCGTTGAGTTATGTAAACTATTTTTGTTATTGACAAACTATAAGATTTCATCAATCGCTGACACAGAAAAATCTTCTTAGGTTTCCTTCCCCAAACTAAATTTGCACTAATCGCTAATCGCAATTGTATAATTCTCAGAATCGATTCTCAAATTTTCTGCTATACAAGTCAATTAAATAAATTCACAGAATCGAAATAGTTAGATTCTCGTCCGCTTTGAATCATCGTGTCAATTTTTCAGTCAAAAGTTTCATTGGAATTACAAACTTTTTGAAAATCTGTAAGAACAACTGAATTGATTGACCTTGTTCAAGTTCATAAGTCTTGAACAAAGCGAATGTTCCCATTATTTAATCGAAACAATGCGAGACACATTTTTTTGATGTGACCTTGGTACACGTAAACCTTTGATATTGTCGGTTTCTAAAAAATTTCTGAAATGAATGTAAATTGCAAGGGTAGTTCATCCTAAGCAGCTGATTTTAATTCAATTTCTTCATTTTAATTATGAAATTAAATCTCCAATTAATTTAGAATTCGATGTATTTGTGTAAATCTGTCTGTAATTGCGCAGTACTTTATTAGAATGAAATAGAAATTCGAATAAAATATTCAGAGAAATTTCGAATCCAAAGTCACGTTTCTCATTCCATTAAACGCCATGCTTTATGAGTCTCTTTAAAACTTTGTATTTCGATACAAATCGTAGGCTTTGTTGTTTTCAATATTCAACAATTCCTTCATAGAAACCACTGTGAACATTTCATCGAAAATACTTACAGCAATTTTAGCAGCCATTGTATTCGAAATTAATTGATACCAAATAAATAAGTTGAACACAAAATTTAAATTAATTTCTAGTAACAAGGAACACACGTCTTGACTGGTAGGTTACTAAAGCTTTAATAAGACGATCAAAAATTCGCTGAACAAGTTGTCCTGTATGTCCAAAGTGAAGTTGGACAACGTACTGAAAAAAAGATAAAAGAATTTGTGCTGCTTTGGCTTCTGATGAAGTAGGAGCCACACAGAAATTATACCATTCGCTGTTATGTGGTTGTACAATTCGTAAGACCAGATTAATATTCGCTGTGAAAACATTCTGGTTTAAGTCGCAGGTCATGTGCTTCGCATGAGTAGAATTCATTACCGAATGGAACTATGACATTTTTCAATGCAACCAAGCTAGATTATATGCAACCAAGCTAAGAATAGTAACTACACAATGGTAAACACAAATTCATGCTAATTGAACGGGTGGTAGAGTATGGTGCCCACTCAAAAATTGCCAACTTTGTGCTTCGAAAACAGAGTTCCTGGGAGTTTCTTTAACTCGTTATCATCAAACTTCTCTGCAATGGATTCTCTACGAGATTACCTGTCCAGACATACCTCACACGACATATTATGCCGTGTTTTGTCGATTTTATTTGCAAAAAAGTTGAAAATTTTGGTCGAAAAGTCTTAGTTGGGAACACTGACAGAGTTACTCTGCCCGAGTGAAGGCGAAGATCAACAACGTTCTTATGGTCTTTATGGCTGGACTCCTCAGCTATTAACTACAGTTAGCAGTAATGCCTTCTGTTCCCAAATGTCCGAGATATCAGTCAACATTTTTTGCAATTTCATGCTACTACCCGGAAAATCAAAAATCAGCCAAAAATCAATTTAAAAAAAAATGTTTTGCTGTTTCGGATTCCTTGGTCAATTCTAAGTACAGCCTGGGCCAGGCCTTTTAAAATAAAAACAAAATGAAAATACAACCCACCCTACTCTCTATCGGAGTATATTTTTGGTAAGTTGAAATCAATCATAAAGATATACGTCCCGCTAGCTGATGTTTTTGAATGAGAAACCACAATCACAAAGTATCACGAAATAAATACGAATTGTTGATCATGTTGACTACTTAGAATCACAAGAGGTCTACAGCTCATGGAACGAATTGTGATTCCCCGACAAAAAATTATTTTGAAATCATTTCGTATAAAAAACCTTGCGTAAATTAGCAATTAAAAATGTAGTTTTCGGTTCTTCCATGTATTTCACTCGTAAACACGACTTTGTTATGGGTCAGAAGTGATATGAATTTTTTGTTGTCTTTAAGTTCGAAATGCGCATCATTTGGGAGCAAATGATTTGTTAGTTAATTCGATTTTTACGGTTTTGTTATAATTCTTCGTAAATTTGGTATATTCAATTAAAAGTTTTTGCGATTCTTATAAATTGATTGTAAACAACTCATCCACGCGAAGAACATACGTCTCTTAGAAACTGAGCACTAAACCAACGGAAAATATGCCGATCACTTCAATAACACCAACGCACTCCAAGCAAAAGTGCTTCGATTGACACCTGACAAATAGAGTACTATTTTGTATGAAATTTCATCCCCACTGTCAAGTTTCAACACCCTATTTAGAGTACCACTTTCGCTTGAAGTGCGTTGATAACACACAAAAATATTGCAATAACATGGCTGACCGATTTTTGACAACGTTCGTGTATGAAGAGAGAATGCGCTCAGTTTGCGCTTTGCTATGTCTACTACATTATGAATGACCGATTTGTATCATACAGTATACATAGGGAAATGAACCGCATCTCTCTTTTCAGTCAGCCTTGCACTGAAAAATGAATTCCAATTTATTTTACAGTCAGTCTCGAACTGAAAAATGAATTTGTTTATTTGGTGAGTGTGGAACATTTTGACATTTTTTAAATATGTGAATTCGATTCAAAGTCGTACTTTCGATCAAAGGCGAATGTAAACGTTTTTAACCTTTAACAGACGGCAAGTATATAGCTAGTATAACTATTTAGTCTGGTATTTCCTTTGATCAATCAGAGTAAAACCGGGGAGTAGCACTTGATTTGACTATGGACCTTGTATTTTGCGATATGAATTTAAAATAATTTATGTCAGTGTTCATTTGAGAAAATGAACAGCTCCTGCCTGGTTTTACTCCGTCGTGCTTCGGTCTAAGTTTCTTCTTCTTCAAATTATGACAAGTATATTACTTAATTTATCGCCATTTTTAGAAGACTTAAACTCCTTCATCAGCTTTTAAGCCCCACTACTTTAGGCCCTAAGGCCCTAAGATACCCTACTGAAAATAGAAGGGACACCTACATTCTGATCTGCTAATTCAACTATTTGAACGTTGTACTCGTAATCGTAATGTTGAATCAGCAATTCAAAAGGTTGGCTTGTCAATTTTGAAAGTCAATTTAACTTTTTCTTTTTCAATTGCTGTTTCAACATTACGAGTACAACGCTCAAATAGTTGAATTAGCAGATGAGAATGTAGCAGTCCCTTTTAATTTCAGTGAGCAGCGTATATCAAATGTATTAAATCAAATAATTTAATTAGAAGTCTGAAAATCCCCTTTTCCAAAATGAAATGAATGCAAAATCGTTTAAGGTTTATTATGCTAACTATCACAGTGATTAATTATTGTTGTTGACTCCGATCAATTATTGCACTTTTGTTTTGTTTGATGACTAAGTGAGAAAAATATCATTGACTGTTTGTTACATCATAACTCACTGAAATCATCATATTTGCAGTTGCTTATCAAATTGTATGTAAACACAAAGTACACTAATGGTATAAAGCTCGGAACAGATCAGACTAATCTGAAAATTTTCAGACCAGATCTGAAATGAATCTGAAAAATTCGATCTGAAATTTTGAGATTCAGATCCAGATAAAATTTAAATCAATCTGAACTGAATCTGAACTTTAGTAATGTAAACAGAAATTAAAAAAAATATATATTAAAAGTGAAGCGATAACTTAAAGAAAGCACTTCTTGATCGTCCCAATACTCGGGTTGTAGTACTATCTAAAATCTCCATTTTTACATATTGGATATTGTGTGCGATACACTTATGTGATATACTAACATTAACATAAGTTTGGGGTGGTTCAAATTTGTATGAAAAATTGTTTGTACTTTTTTTGGGTAACCATAGCAATTCTGAAAGGTCATGGCCAGAAACTAAGATTGTCAAAAAAATCGAAAATTGACTGGTTTTTGGTCTACCGCAAAATCAAAATGTGAAAAGGTGCCAAATATAGAGATATATCAATATACGGTGGGATCATCCCACTGGGATGTGGGAATTTTTTTTCCCCAGAGTTACCGTATACTCTACACGTCTTAATCGTCAAAGATCATGAAACTTTAAGAATTGAATGACTATATAAAAAAGGAGAAAGATGATAAACTCTGAAGAACACAACTGATATGAATCGATATAAGAGTACCGAGTGGTATCTAATTACTCCTAATGTATTTTTTTCAGCAAATTGCGGCAAACTTAAAATAACTTGAAATTGCTTAGTATTCTACAACCAATCATGTAATGGATAAAATCATTTGTTTTAGAACTCTGTCCAAATAAACAAAAAATGATACCAAGAGAAACCGGTTAATTTATGTTATTTTTCTTGTCTAATTGCAATCATGATTTGCAATAAAAAAAAAGTATTTCTGAAATGTTCTTATGTGAAACTGTAGCCAATTTTAAATTGTAAATTTCAACTTCTAAGTTCTGAATTCTATTTTAATAAAAAATTGATGCAATGCTTAAAGATACCTGTTGTTTTGAGTGGTGTATATAGATATACTTCTTAAATATTTTTCTATAACAAAAAAATGACTAGTAATAGTAAGACAACAACTATGAAGATACCCTGTTGACCTGGCAAAAAATTCACATTCAAAAGACGTAAAGGCAGAAATGTTTTTGTTGAATGTCTAATTATTCAGGGCAAATTTACTGCTTGTGTTACAGAAGTATTTGTAAAACGTGTCCCATTTTTTATGTATTACAAAATAATGTGTATGGTAGTGATGACGGCTTAATGCCAGATAATCAAGAATAGACTGTTAGTACAAGAACTTACGTGCAATAAAAAAAAATCAAATTGCTGAATTGAATTGTTAAGTTGTTTGATATAAAAACTTTATTGTGGACATTGTTATGCTATTTCTTTTCTAGAGCTTCCGCGATGTCGTTTGCCATCATTGTCTGCATACACTCAAGTCAATATTAGAAGCATCATTTTCGTATTGACCAAATCATTTTTTGTTTAAATTTACCCAAATTCTAGTAAGTTAATGACTTTAAAAACTGAGCATACAAGCGATGGCCAGAGTAAATATTGAATTCATTTTTAAGTTCAATTAAGCTTAAAAAAAAGTGTTGTGAGTAAAACCAGTTAAATTAGCAATGAAGATAATGATTTATTTTATTATGTCTAGAACATTATTTGCACTTTTTTTCCGTAACAACTACTTTGAAAATTGCGAAGATCTTTTCAAAGCAATAATGGAAATTCTAGGTATGGGAATTATGTACACCTTTATGCCTTGTTCTTCAAATTAATTTTCAGGTTGTATGTGTGAATATGGGCTGAATATAGTTTTTTAACCTTGAGATGATTTTGGTATAAAACCGTGGTACAGCCACAAATTTTGATCAGTTTGGATAAGTGAGAAACAAAATGTTCTTGGTAAGAGAAAATAAAATTAATCTAATGGATAAACGTTCGTAATAAAATTTGTGATTTAAATGAATGTGAATGTTGATAGTTTATTGCTATTCTAAATGATTTGTGGCTTATCCGTTTATCTTTGAATTAAACAAAACAAATAAATTCTTAAATTCTATTTGTTTCTAGAGAACAATTTATGTGTTAGCTATCGTAATAGCAGTTGCTGTTGCACGTCCGGGAGGAGGTGGATATAATGGTGGTGGCGGCGGCGGTAATTCGGGATATGGCGGAGGATATGGAGGAGCAAGTGCTCAAGCGTCAGCAAGTGCAAGTGCAGGTTCATTCGGCGGTGGTAATCAAGGCGGCTTTGGAGGAAGTGGAGGAGATCACGGAGGATTTGGAGGTGGTGGACTTGGAAATGGAGGACATGGAGCTGCTTTAGGAGATGCAGGACATGGTGGTGGTCATGGATCCAGTGGACATGGATCTGGTGGACATGGATCTGGCGGTCTGCAAGGTAATTACGTGAATTGAATAGTTTGCGAAATTATGCGACTTCGATTTCAATTTTTTGTATTCACATTACTTATATCAGACTTTGAAAATGAACTAATAGCTGATCTAATGTTCCACTACATTAGTAACAAATTATCGAATTTATTTCTTCAATTTTCTGAAACTCTCTTTGTTCATTTTTATGTTTTTATGTCAACTGATATTCTGAAACTCATCAGAATTTGGAATTTGAAAATGTATTAAATGAAAAATGCTGGCAACCAATGCATTTATTTCCATTTATCTCAAGTAACTTACGAATTCCTTGATGCACAAATGATATACAAAATTAAAAACCAAAAGAGTACAATAGCAAGTCTGTATAATCAGTCATAGGAATATTGAGTAATTATAAGTTTGTTCAAGAAATAGCTTCGGTTTAAATCAATAATAATAAGTAATAAACACAAATCTTTTAACGTAAATCGTTCGTTGTTAACTTAAACGTTTTAGAAAAATCGTGTCGTGACTAATCTTTGTTCTCATTGCAGGATTCGGCGGTGGCGGCGGCGGTGGTGGAGGAGGAGGTGGTGGTGGTGGACATGGTAAGTATAGTTTACCTTAAAGTTTGTCTCTCTAAAAAGACGCAAGTGTTTCCCAAATAAAGACTCAAATTACGACTAGATAAATATAATAGAAACAGTACGACCGATAAAATACGAAAATTGCAAAATTTTTCATTATTTTTTTTGTTTTACTTAAAGGCTACGGAGATAGTGGATTTGGAGGAGGCGGACCTAGTGGAGGATACGGTGGATCTGGACATGGCGGTCAAGGTGGACATGGTGGCCATGGTGGAGGTAGTGGACTCAATGGTTATGGAGGAGGCGGACATGATGCTGGTCACGGAGGTGGTCATGGAGGCGGTTTGAATGGCTACGGAGGATATGGTGGAGCTGCATCATCTGGTGCAGCAAGTGCTGGAGGCTACGGCGGCGGTTCTCACAAAGGAGGATATGGTCGTTAATAATGAAAATGTTCTCCAACTAACTAATTTGTAGACTTGTGTACGTATTGGTGTTATTGTAGATGACGACATAACGATTGAAAGATTGATGTGTCTACAAAAACAGTGTGATATAGAAATTCGTATACTTTGTATAATTTGTTGTCCAATAAAATATGCATAAGATAGTCTCAACCACCGTTTTTTTTTTGTTCAGTAGAAGATTATTCAATTCTTCATACATTGCTACTTCATTGATAAAAAAGTCGACTTATGAATTGGAATATGTACTTTTAAATACCAAACAAAAACGTAGATTACGTTTTGTGTTTGTATTTTCAAAAGTTCTTGGTTCTTGTGTTTTTGTGTTTCACAAGAACGTTTTTTAATGAAAAAAAAATGGATAATTTTCAACCTATTGGCATTATTGCCTGTTACAGTCTTCTATATCGAGGACAACATCACTAAAGGGCATATCTCCGATGTCTCAGAAACGATTGAACCAACGACTGAAAGGTAGTAAAAAGTAATGATTTTTGAGCCCGACATGAAGTCAATCGGCCACAACTGAAGAAACTAGAAAATACGACGAAAAATTCCACTGAAATTTAAGTCAGACTCAAAAGTTATAACTTCTTACTACCTTTACAAAAAGTGTGTCAAAATCGGTTCATTAGTTTCTGAGAAATCGGAGATAAGTCCTTTATGGATGTTGCCCTCGAGTGGTACTGACTTTTTTTCCGCTTGTGCAGACTTTTAACATAATATTGATTTTCGTCACGCTTAAAAATGATTTCGTCATTATTGCCATATAAATTGAGACACTGATAACCACAACATATTTTGTTCTCCAACGAGCGGTTATGTAACTTGTATTTTAAAAAAAAGCATTTTGCAAATCGCTTCTTCTATCAATGTTTTCGGTTTCAATTCTCGGTCGGTTATCGCAGGTCAATACTGTTAATGTTTTGGTTTGTTTGTTGTCGTTAAATCACGGATTATTTGAACGCAAGTTACATTTTTCTCTATTTAAGCAACGCTCAAATGAAATACGAACCAGTTTATTATTCGATCAGAAGGTTTTCACTTTTAACTTTACTTAATTTACCAAATTTTTATAAAAATGAACAAAATTGTGGTACGTGGAAATTTCATTTTAAATTAGCTTGATAAGTTGTGCTTATAATAGGGAAATGTTTCTTGTTTAATTAAAAATTCAGCGGCTCTCTCTAATATTTTAATTAATCAATTGAAATACATAGTAATCTATTAATTCTTGTTATTTTACATTGATGTGGTTTAGTAGTGTAAAAAGTACAGATACAGGGTAAACTTTGAAAATGTGGATTGATGGAATAACATCTGAAGTGCATACCATTTAAAAGTTTAAGAATCAATATAAATTCACCATCAAAAAGGTTCATTATAGGTTCATAATAACTAGGTGAAGTGTCCAAATAGAATTGTTTACCAACGTGAAAATTTGAAGCAATATTTATTCATTTCAAAGAAAAATGTAGTTTCGTTTGTGGTTATTACGATCATGTAAATATATCGTGGATCAATTAAAACTAAAACAAAGTTATCTTTTCAAATTAAACGTTTTAAAATAATGAAAAATCACTTTTTAAAGAAGTTGAAAATATTAATTTTCATAGAGAAATTCGCAACAATAGACATATGAATCGGTTCTCAGAAATATCAACGAATGTTTATTATCCCATCTTTAAAATAAAAATTCTAGTTCTAATTCACCTAATTTTGACCCAATTGACCTGAACGTAATTCTCTTAACAGTTGGTGGCACTCGTAGCCATGGTTATGCAAATTTCTGCATTGCCTCAATATGGAGGTGGTCAAAACGGTTATGATAGTTATGGAGGTCAAGGTCAGAATCACATTCTTGGACAAAATGGACACGGTCAATTTGGTGGCGGCGGAAATAATGGCTTTGACCAAGGTGGACATGGTGGTCATGGTGGCGGCTATAATCCACATAGTGGACATGGTGGTCACGGTGGCTTCAATCCACATGGACATGGACATGGACATGGTGGACATGATGGTGCATACGGTTATAATCAACACAGCGGTCATGGCCATGGAGGACCCTCACGCGGTCAACGTTACTAATAAAGTAGATTTTTGAAAAAAATAAACTTTTATTGAAACTACAAAAAGACGATTTTTGAGCAACCCCAAACCAATAAAAACTGGCGCATTGGTGTTAGAAATACGAAATTGTAGTAAAAGGTAAATAACCAATGCATCGGAGATTTAGGTAAATTCGGTAATTAAAATGACCAATAATGGGCCATAATCAGACCTAGTCAGGCTGCATTTAACAAGAAATGTTTTCAAGTAAAAAAATAGAACGCGATAGAGCGGAGCGTAATCGGAGCGTAATACTTCTTCACCTACATTCAAAGCCTCGATTCTTAAGAACATAAGATCGTTTCACATTTTGTAGAAGGAATCATTACTCTTTCTCCTAACATTGTATATAAAGAAAGCATGACTCCTTTACTTGAGATTTTTCATGCTAGCGATGCTATAATCCTTATTTTGCCCACTATGAAGCGTTGTGAAGAGGCGTTTTGTTGGCTTTCTGAGAGGCGTCATCTTACGTGAGAAATAGTCATTTACGTCACAACGACTGTAGTCCGAAAGTACTTTTCCGTGTGACGTATCGAGACCTACAAATAATAATTTTCTCCCCTAAAATGTTGGATCAGCCATATTGGGTGAGAATATGATTATTATCTCACTTAAAATGGATGAATACCAAAACCCGCTATTTATTTTATTTTCTTCAAAGTTGACAAAAATGCGGATTTTCGCAAAACGCAAGTATGAAAACGTTGTGTTCACATCAGGGAGAAAATAGGAAATTCCACTAAGAGCGAAAGTTTGCAGCCAGAGCGAAGCGATGGTAAATAAGGTAGGAGGAAGCATACTCGATAAATTTATCATTTTTAGCGATCAAATGCTTGTTTTCTAGCGATCAGATTCCTATTTTTTGTGATCGAAAATATTTCTAACAGGAAAAATTCCAGTGATCGTCCCATACAAATATTGGTCGAATATAATTTACCAAAGTAAAACTTCAGACATGAATGTATCAAGCGATACATTGGATTTAAGATAATAAACTAGCACGGCAGAGTAAAATAAACCAGGCAGGAGCGCTTGGTTTGAATAGGTACCTGAATTATCTAGTAGCCTTACTTTTTGCGAATAAAATTATTCAATTTACATCAGTGTTCATTTGAGTTCATTTTCATACAGTGTATAGGTATCCCTTATTTGACGTTTCAAAAATGAGCCGCTCCTGCCTGGTTTTACTCTGCCGTGCTACTAGAATTAGTGTTGCGTTAGTCTGATGATTAGACTCATAACTTCTTAAAAATCATTTGTGAAAACAAGTACATTACATTACGCAATAATTCTATCGGAACTTAGAACTGAAATGAAAGTGAGGTCTAACATGCCGTCATCTTGTGCACTTAGTTTAATCTATCATTTAGTCTGCTATCTAAAGCACGGTGCTAATAAACCGAAAATTAGTCAGTTTCCATATAGGCGACAATAAATGAAACAGTTGTGATTCATCAGAAATTATCATAATAAGAATTCATTGATCTTTCCAACTAAAGAACCAGTTTCATAAGATCGAAGAATTTATTCTTTGTGCCTTAACGAAGACTTTATTAATATAACCGGATGATTCTTTAAAGTGCACTGTGCAATGAACAATTTTTTTTTCACAACCAATTACGCACATACTGCATGCATATATGCATATGAATTGATGTTCTTTTAGTTGTAATTCTTTATTTATCATTGCATCTTCTTCTTTTTTCTGCAAGTCTTACTTGCATCACACGTTATTCCAAATGATGCTTAACGTCACACATACCGGTGAATCTGTAAAATGAAAACAACTGCGTTCGGCCTGGGGTATATAAGCTCAACTATTTATTAGTCCTGGAATCAGTTTGAAATTACCCACCACTTGTGTCTAATTAAAAGTTCAGTGCTAAATCGATTTTGTTATTCTTTGTCATTGCGTTGTGGAAATTCTCAGTGAGGTGCTAATTTTCATTTGTTTTTCAAATTGCAAAACAAGTTAGTCATAATGATAAAGGTATAAACTCTACATTGGAACTAAATAAGTAAAGATAAAATATTGTGCAAAAAATCTGCTCAATTCTAGATCAGCTGCTTGTTCATTTTTGCCCTGATTGGAGCTGCCCTTACATTTCCTGCCAGCGATTCAGTCAATCAACGAGATCCCGTACAAATAAAAGTGATAATAATTACTCATTCGATTCTTTTTTTTGATCATTTTTTTAAATTAAATTCCACCCTAGATTTCTAATGAAGATCCTCCAATATCTGCACTAGAAAACAAAGGAAGCAACGAAGCACTTACTCCTGTTTTGGACGAAGATGAGATAGGTTCATTTAATCCGGATATTCAAGCCATTAAAGGTGAAAGCTTAGAGCCAGCAGAAACCTTTGGTTTTGGCTATGGGTTAGGATACTCTGGATGGGGTGGTAGATATAATGGTTACGGTGGATATGGGGGTAAGTTTTCATTAACGATGAATGTCAAAAGAATTGAATAAATGTTGGTTATTATTAGGATATGGACGAGGCTATGGTGGTTATGGAGGATACGGTGGTGGAGGATATGGAGGTAAGAATCATATCTAACGATAGTGGTCTGTATTACAGCAAATATTTTACAGGATACGGATGGAGACGTGGTTATGGAGGATATGGGGGATATGGCCGAAGAAGCTACTATTGGTAGATAAATTGTATTCTTTTCAGAATTAAATGAATGTGAAAAATATAAATTAAATCTTTTAACGAACTGAAGTTTCTGGATAAAAAAATTGGGTGAAATAGTTATTCGTTCACCGATGGGAAAGAAAAGTTGGAAATTTTATTTGTTGTTTCAAGTCACACAAGAAAACTTAATTTCCTACTTTTTCCCCGAGGTAAACACAACATTTTTCACAACAAGGGCACCCGAAGTCTCGCATGCGTTCAAAAATTCATTATTTCCCAACCATTACTTCACGTCATAGAATCGAATTTCTTTTTTTTAACTAAAAAGTAGGAAGGATAAAAACGTTCCAAACGTTCCAGCCGATCAACAAGTGTCGACTTTTTATGTTAAATTGGATTATTTTGAATTTATGCGCCCAAAGTAACATATCTAAAACGTGTAGAACTCGTTCAAACTATACATTTTACGATTCGTGGTGTTTGGTACACAAACAAGATGTCGCTTTTCCTTACTTAACGAAAAATAGATGAGCCAAATAGCTACACAAGACTCGCAAGACGCCGTGAATGAGCAAATAACATCACAAACTAGGATTTTCTCTATTTAAATACTATAAAAATGAAACAACTTTCCAACGGCCTGTCTTTACTTCAGCCTCTCAAAATCCTTATTTTGTCGATAACTGCATTGACATTACAACTTGTCCATTCAAAAGTATATAAACCAGTAATAAACACAGCTAGCATTGGTATGAGAATTTCCAATGGTACAAACCCGATAGCAAAGACATAAGACTTGTAACACCTATGAGTCTGAAAAATATCGGCATTACCGTATTTGGCATTTGACAATTTGTGGCATTTGTGTATTGTAGTTATAGTCTAAAACCTCCTTGGATATTGTAAATTTAGTCTAAACTAAGTGTATGACAAAATTTCTTTTAAATAATTAAAACTTCCGACGGTACGAATAATATTGTAGCTTTGTTAAAATAAATTTCGACTAAATTTGAGTTGGAAAAGTGAGATCTGTGTGTGACGTGTTATGGAAAACCAGAATTTTTTTTATTGTTCTTTTTGTCCATTAAAATACCGCTATTTGATAAACACAAACTGAATGATTTGAAGTCGGTCTATTTGTTTAAGTTTTCTTCGCATTTTCGGTAACATCTTGAGCGTAACATTCTAACGTCAACCCTTCGATTAGGAACTGTGTTAGCATTTCGAATAAAAAAGGAAATCGTACCAAATCTAGGTTATGTTGTTGTGGTATAATGTCCAAAAATAAAATAATCGTGGGTGTGTAACTAAATGACTTACCTTTCTCAGACGTCGTGGCCTAATGTTGTCTTATACAGCAAAATGTATGCCAAACCTAAGTACAATTCGCTTCAATTTTGTCAAAAGAATTAAATTACTCGATCTGGATGATATGCCGTCTCTGAAAGGTTCAACGTTTTCTTTCATAAATTCCATTGACGAGACGTTTTGTGTTTTTGGCTGTATGACTCCTTAACACAGTACGATACGATACAAATTGAGTTTTGTTAATAAATCCAAAGTTGCAGCTTATCAGCGATATAATGATAACGAAATCGTTAAAAGCGAAACGGTTAGGAAACAGTTTGAATATGGAACTATACCAGAAAAATGTATCGCATATATACGTGTATCGTGTTTCGTTGATTGAACTAACAATAAAATCTGTCGATCGATATCGGTCAGTATAAGACTGCTATAGTAGTTCCTCTTTATTTAACTATATTCCCAAATCTTTTACAACGGATATGACCTAACTTCTCATCCGAATTTGTGAGATATATTCATCACGCGAGTGGAATGATAGTCAACTGAAAAAATTATATAAAAAAATGATTTTTCGAAACGTCCTACTGTGCCCCAAAGTATGATATTTCGTTATCGATATAAACGTGAAGATAAGAGCAACATTTCGAAAAAGAACAATACAACGGAAGTTATATTTGTCTGTTTCTAAGAACAACATATTTCGTTTTGTCAAAAAAAGACTTGCTCAACGCAGTTCAAGCATGAGTGGTACTCTAAATAGGGTACTGAACACCGTAAAAAACCATTTCATACAAAATAGTACTCTATTTGACAGCTGTCGACTATGATCACTTTTGCTTGAAGTGCGTTGACTTGCTGACAATTTGTGGCAATACGAGGCAGGAGTCTCGTGTTGCTTCAATTGACCGGACTTAGATTCAATGTTTTTTTTTATAAATCACCAAGTCTGTTTCTAGGTCCGTAAGTTTGAAAATTTTAATTTTATCTTTGAAGCATTGGAAAATCATTTCTCATGAAATCATAGCCCAGTGTCCACTATCATTTCTGTTTAATTCAACCGATTAACGAGATTATGATTTGTTATCATATCTGAAGCATATTATGACCGCCCAATAAAAATTGATTTCTTTTTCTGTAGTAGCATTCCAAATCGCTATCGTCACAATTCATAAATCAGCAAAATTTATTGTTTCGATTCGAAATTCCAGACTATGACTTTATTGCATTAGCCGTGTGCGCTCCATTTCGTCTCTAAGCAAAATTGGCACATTTCCTTGGACTGTTTCTTTGAATTATTGAATTAATTGTTTTTTATTATTGTTGAAAATATCAAAATTAAATTCTTTGTCACAGAAACAAATCTCGAAATCAAAGCAATAATTTTGTTGGTTCATCCTATTCGGGTTGTATACCAAAATCGTTCAATTTTTTTTGACTTAAAATTGTGTGCAAAATTATTCGCGATCGCCGATTTTCTTTCAAATTAATAATAGTGTGTTGTTGGCCGTGTGTGCGTACAAAGTTTCGTAATATTCGCGGTGTGTTTGGCCGAGATATGTCGCATATTTTTCAAATTAAAGAAGAAATGTGACAGTCTCTGAAAGTTACCTTCATATTTTACAGGAAAGTTACAATAAACAATTGAGCTGTGCTTCATTTCGGAAATTTAGATTTTGTTAAAAAAAAAGAAGAAAAAATTGAAGAAAAATGTCATTTCGTGTTGTGAGAAGTTCAAAATTTCGTCACGTGTACGGTACCCCTCTGAAGAGGGAACAGTGTTATGATAATATCCGTGTATCGAAAAGTAGCTGGGATTCTACTTTCTGCGCTGTAAATCCGAAATTTCTAGCAATCATTGTCGAATCAGCTGGCGGTGGTGCTTTCATCGTTTTACCACACAATAAGGTAAACATACGAACTAATCGTTTAATCATTATCGACAACAAGAAGAGAAAATGCATTTGTTCAAGCCATTGCGTCCTCGTTGTATATTGTAAAATACTTGTTAAAAATAACTGTCCTCCTCCTGTATGCTTGCCATCTGTGAAAGGTTATATGTTTGTGCAAGCGTAAAGATTTCATTTTTTCCTATTGAACAATTTTGAACCAAAAATAGTAGGTTACATTGGATGCTTCGAAAGTAATTCATTACATGAGGTAACAATTTTGTGATACTCACACTCTCCAAAGTGTGTTTTTGAACAACAAGCGTCGTTAGCTGACTTTTGACAAGTGTAATAGTAGGTTACTATACAAGGGAGGTAATTTGTTATCTCGTATCCAGAGGACCGTATCAGCCCCAGGCTCATCGTGATACGAGATAACGAATTATTTTCCGGGTATTGTATTGGGTTTTACTTTACGAATGCGGGTCTTCCCTTGGGGTGGAAGAACGATATTACGTCTCTAGTAAGATAAAATTAAATTACACTTGCGAAAAACAGTTACCGAAGCATATTACTCAAAGATACAAGAGGAAGTTTGTGAGTATCACAAAATTGTTTCCCAATAAATGAAGTGTGGCGAATAGATGTTTTCGCTTCGTGGAGAAGTCAAAACACAACATTCACGCATGAAAAACGTTGTGTTACCTCTGGGAGAAAATAGGAAATTCCAACCCCAGCGCTATAACGGCTCTCGCTTCGCTCTGGCCGCAAACATCGCTCTTGTTGAAATTTCCTATTTTCTCACCTCGGTAAACAAATAACTATTGCATCAAGAATCCTTAAATTAGTTCGTCTCAACAAATAATGCGAATAAGAATAGATTTAAGAGCTTTTGGATGTTTTGGAGGATAAAGTTTCCGTTTAAAATGGTGTGAGATTTGACTCGCTTTTTACGGAGAGCGAAAGGTTAAAAGTGCAAAACCACAAGGTCCACCTGCATGATGTATTTCCTTCATTTTTACCGACTGTTGTGTATTTCGGAAATTGGCTTCAAATTTGCAGTTGCACTTGAACACTTGCACTGACTTAGGGCTCCTGTAAGAAAATCAAAAGATCGAAATCAATGCGAGAAATATTGTCATTAAAGTCGGTTCTCCATTTAAAAATATTTTTTTTATTACCAAACACTTTGACTTTGAATTCAAGCGATGAACGAAATTCTGCTCACGCTACCAATGAACCAATATATGAATAGAAACATTAAAAAAAACGTGTAGGTAGTTATTGATAGAAAACCTAATATTCGTACTATTAGCAAGCAATCATCTGAATATTAAAGAAGAAAAATATGAAGCGAAAGCATCCGACATTTCCAGTAATATTTTTTTAAAAGATTCTCTCAACTTATACATTTGAATTTCATCAAAAAGAAGAAAAAAAAATATTTATTTTAAGATCATCCAGAATGTTGCCAAAAAAATACCGAATCTTGAATCATTTAAATCGAATCATGTTAAAAAAAAGTTCATGAATGAAATCGGCTTATTTATCGCCCTTTATTTCAAAAATTCCTGTACACAATAACAGTGAGTATGTTATGGAGAAGTATATGTAGATGCGATCTGACGATGATAAGAAATGTAATTTGCTGGAAGTGCAAATTTTATACGACAGCCATAAAAGTATTGACTGATTTCATTTGATATGCTTATGCTACAAACGAATTTTAATGGTAATGCCGTTACACTCTTCAAATGATAGGTTTGAAACATTTTAAGTAATTGATTCGTTGTGAATAAACAGCGACAACATAACAAACAGTGTTACATCTGGACAAGAACAGCAAGTGAAAACATACGAGCAATTTTGCATTGATGAGATCGACAATTATGCTGTGCTTTCCGTTGTTTAGACTGTGGTGAAATCTAATAGCAATGGAAAACGCTGCATAATTGTCGATCCCATCAACGCAAAATTGCTCATGTGTTTTCGGCCTTAATCTTCTCCACATTTTCTTTATAAAATTATAGTAAAAATTGAAGTAAAAGATGTTATTGCAACTTCAAATTACAGAAATTGCAAATTTGATGATGAGACCATTATACTGTTTGAGGTTATACTGTCTTGATCTTCGGTATTTTGTCAAGTACATCGACTTTCTTCACATGGGCTAATATGCGATAGTATGCCGAATACCTAAAACCAAAACGCCAAAACGATTAATTCTATTACTCCTCTTGTTAAAAAACAACACAGGGGTTGATACAAAATCTATTACTTCGTACGCTTTAATATACATTTCACTGCATGATCATGTTAATCGGAGGTCATCCGGATGCTATTTTTGTCGATGCTGTCGAATGACAAATGATCAGCCGTTTCTGAAAGGTTAAAAATTTACTGGTTGTTATCGAAAAAGCAATTGAAACTGTACGAACAGACGGTATAATATTCGATTGACATTAAACTTGCACGCACATTATTTTTAGTGCATTGCAAACAACCAAATAATGCAATTCCAAAAATAACTCTAAACGAACAACAACCGTCGTCGCCTCAAAGGTTGTAAGCCGTTATAGCAAGATCTATGTTATTATGAAGCTATAATTTGACTATTTTCAGAAACATCATGACAACACAGCCGTGATATTCTTTTTTGTTGATCAAGAAAAATGATTCAGTGTGAATAGAGTTTCCGATGGATGTATACCGAAATGATATACCTATATTTGAGAGGGAAACAAAAAAAATTTAAATTCGTAGTTTTGTTGAAAACTTTAAATAGCTCTGTTCAGGAACACAAAATTTAATAGAAGTATGCGTATTAAGACAAACACATTGATTGACCAATTAAAAAGACCTCTGAATACTTTCTAGAAACACGCGAGTGTGCATGATGTTGCTAGTTATGTCGAATATTTCTATCATTCCTATAATCTCACTTCAAGATAACTATGAATTCAATCCCCGGAAGCACGGCTGCCGAAATCAGATTTTTTTTGTTTATTTACATTAAACACATAGCTGCGCATATTTCGCGGGAATATATTGGAAATCTGTAAATCGTATCGTGCAACCTATGACTGTCAAAATCAAAGTTTGTAGGTCAACAACGCACTTCAAGCAAAAGTGCCTTTAATGACAGCTGTCAAATAGAGTATGAAAATTTGAAACGCATTTTTTACAGTGCCAAAATTAGTTCGATACACTGCCCAGTTTCAGTACTCTATTTAGAGGAAACAATCATGCTTGAAGTGCGTTGAGATCAAACATATACACTAGCGGAATTTTGAAAACCGACACAGTTTCTGTTTCGTGGTCTACTGGTTTTTTGTGCATTTTGCATGAATTTTATATGGAGAAATCAGAAACTCAAGTAAAATACAGATACAGAAAATGTGTCGGTTTTCAAAATTCCGTGTGTAGTCTACTACTTCTTTTGATCTAATTCAGTACGTAATTTCATTAGATTGACCAGAAGATCTTCTACTTTATTAGTAGTATCATACATTTTCCTACATAATATCACATAGGCCAGAGCTCATCGTCTATTTTTATCGATGATTTCGATAACAGATGACATAGCCGTAAGAGGTTTTCTCATCGCACACATAATTGGCAATCATGGAAAAGGGTAAATGGGATGCGTCACAAGCATCAATCGATATACCTTCTGAACTACTGAACGTGGTCAATTTGCAACAAAATAAATCCACCGATTCGGAAAAATTCACATTTCAGACGAATGAGTGTGTTAACATTATTAAAACTGAAAATGTATCATCGTGGTTACTTGGCATTGTGCCATTTTCAGACAAATTTAGATTCGCTTTTCCTTTTGGAAAATGTATAAAAATAGGTCACACATCATAAAGTTTTGTAATTTTTGCCTCACTTTTTGCTGTTTGTTTTTTTCTTTCTTTTATTCGCTAGTTCGTTTTGTCCACAATATAGACACACATACTGTGCGGTAGCAAACGCATAACCAAACCACTTTAATGAGAATATTTCCTTAAATTTGTGTATGTAAATTGGCGCGAACACCCACTAAAAGTCATCTAATTTGCGATTCTATTTCGTTGTTCCAGGTCGGTCGTATTAATCCTGACCATCCATTGGTGGGAGGCCATAAAGGTCCAGTTTTGGATATAGCGTGGTGTCCGCATAATGACAATGTAATTGCATCCGGCTCGGAGGATTGTGTCGTGAAGGTAATTTTATTTACTTACATCGTTTCACAAGCCAGCGTAACAGGAGAACATATAATTTTTTGCAGGTATGGCAAATACCCGATGGAGGTTTGTCTAGAACTCTAACTGAACCAGTAGTGGATCTACTGTACCATCAACGAAGAGTGGGCTTAGTGTTATGGCATCCCACAGCGCTAAATGTTCTACTTACAGCCGGTTCTGATAATCAGGTATGAGATGGCGCACAGTTCTCTTTCGTTTTATTTATTTTTAATGTTCATGCGTGTGCTTACAGGTAGTAATCTGGAATGTTGGTACAGGTGAAGCACTGCGCCACATTGAATGCCATCCAGATGTTGTATATAGTGCCTGCTTCGATTGGGATGGTTCGAAATTAGTGACAACGTGTAAGGATAAGAAAATTCGAATCATCAATCCACGCACTGGCGAAATTGAAAGCGAGGCCTTGTGTCATGAGGGTTCTAAAGCAACGCAGGCAATCTTTCTGAGACACGGACTTATCTTTACAACTGGGTAATTCAATCAAATCTATTGGTAAACGGTGCATTCGTTGACACTATTTTTTTAACAGTTTTAACAGATCATCCGAGCGACAGTATTCGTTGCGCGCCCCTGATGCCTTAGACGAACCCATCGTCATGGTGGAATTGGATACATCGAATGGTGTTATGTTTCCACTGTACGACCCGGACACAAATTTAGTTTTCCTATGCGGAAAGGGTGACTCCGTCATCCGATACTTTGAGGTGGGTCCTATGCAACATCTTTGCTCAACACGAAATATAACTAATCTGCTAACAGATAACACCTGAACCGCCATTCGTCCATTACATCAATACGTTTCAATCGGCTGATCCGCAACGTGGTATTGGTATAATGCCGAAACGTGGCTGCGATGTAAACACCTGTGAAATTGCCAAATTTTATCGACTGAACAACAATGGTTTGTGTCAAATTGTTTCTATGACTGTTCCGCGGCGCTCCGAATTGTTTCAGGAAGATCTGTATCCGGACACATTATCAGGTATGGAATAGAATTGTGCAATGAATTGAGCCGATTTAACTTTGATCAATGATACTCAGACGAGGCAGCCACAACTGCAGAGGAATGGTTTTCCGGTACGGATGCGGAGCCGATTTTAGTTTCGTTGAAGGTAAGTGAAACGTTTGGCTTGTTAGGGACTGAAAAACCGCATTCTTTTGATATCAACGGACTTTAAGAAATGTCAGAGTCCGTTGGGCTTATCTAATGTCAGATTAAAAAGCGTATGATGGTTCATCGATATATTTCTATGATCTGATGCAGCATTGACAGCAAAAACTCTTAGCTCAATAAAGAGCGTATGAAGAAGCTATTCTGTCCGAGTAATGCTAATATTGATCATTGACTACATGCCCATTAGGCATCATAAGATTTCATTGACGGACCATCAAACGCTATGCAATGTAGCATACTTTTCGTATTTATTTCTGATTTCATATAGTCTGGGGAGGTTCATAAATCACATCAACACTTTTTTGAATTTTAAGACTCCTTTGCCAGAAGAACAAAGGAAAATTTGCCTTTTTACACGAGAGTCCAAGTACTCTTCTCTAGTGCTGACGTGATTTATGAATAATTCCCTGACTGACATCGGTTTTCAAAATTCTTTGTTGGATGAAAAAATGTCATGTGTGCTGTGCATGCTGTGAACTAAACTTTACTTCACCAGAGACCATTTTAAATTAATAAATTTGGAATGAATCAAAAATGGTTCCTGTTGATGTACTGAAGTGTTACATACGACAAAATTAACCGAATCAGAGTACACTTATGCGCGGATATTCGTCTCATCTCATTTTTTTGATATTAACCGAAAGAACATTTGCTTAATCTGAACAAAAGGATCGATCGTTTCTTGTACAGGGTGGTTACGTATCGCAATCAGCAAACAAAACACTAACGGTGTCCAAAAAATCCAACGTTCTGGACAAAATCCCACCTCGTGGTCCACAAAAGTCCCCGTCCTCACCAAACGCCAATTCATCGAATAACAACCAACAGTCACCGGTTAGCTTCAGTGGAATAAATGTAAGTTCTTTTGTTACACGTCGCTGATTGGACAATTCAATAAATCCGGCGTCTTATCTTAGGAAGCCGATTTGAAGGAATTTATGGAAGACTTTAAAAAACAGACCGATGAAATGCGAAAGCTTAAGGCAATTATCGTTAAGCATGAGAACCGCATTCGGTCATTGGAAGCAGCACAAAAAGCCCGTGACGAGGACGTTTTAGATAACATACTGTCGGCTGAAAAGGAATCAACACATCGAGTGCCGGACACCGAACCGTTGCCAAGTGCCGGCAATTTGGCTCCGGATGAAGTGTAAATTCGTTGGTCGTATCCGAGTGCTCACAAATAAGGACTATAACTACTACTACAGAGACACACACCAACGAAACCTGACTATTGTATTATTGTAAATTTTTTTTTTATTATTTTGTATTATTCTATCCTCCCCACCCCCTTTACAACCAACTTTCGGTCCATAATTCGATTCATTAAAACACAAAGTGCAACGATAAATCTCCCAATTTGGATGACGGACGGAGCTTCAAATGGTTTGCTCTGTCAATTAATCAATTTATTTCGCCATGTCATTTTATAATTCAACGAATATTATTAGTGGTTAAGTCTACGCTTATTGAAAAAGGCTGTGCCCGTTGTTGCTTAAAAACACACAAACACAATTTTACATGTAAATTGAGTATTTCGTAGAAAAAAGAGATGAAAAGAGACGCAGAGAAAGTTTTTTAAACTGGAAAAGGCAAATCGTCAAATTTTCTCTCTCTTTTTTCTATGTTACAGTAACAAAAAGGAAATCCGAAAAAAAAGAGAATTTGTCGTTGTTTCGTTTGCCAGATATTTTATTCCTATTGTGCCTTGTTATGAAATGTAAAGTTCAACTGTTCAATCATTGATCGTTATTATCAACTTTAATTAAGTAAAAAAGGAAAAGTCCCACTTTGTCTCTCTAATTTGAAATCCCATTATTAGCCATTACAAAACAAGGGAATTTTTTTTTGTGACAAAAAGAAATTGCGCTAACATTTATACGTTTCGTTTTATTTTTAATTCAAGATTTTTGTTGGTTTAATGAGTTTATATTTTCCTTTCAAACTGAGACTATAGATACATTTCAAAAAAAAAAAAACAAACAATTAAAGAGCAAAATTTTGTTCGTATTTATTTTTCATCTTCATATAACTCATTTGATTTAATTATTAAAAAATAAAGAAAATTGTTTAAAAAAATGCGAAGTTTTATTTGTTTTACCTTGTAAAAAACAAAAACATTTTGGTCTGTTAAGATGCCTTGCATTGATGAATAGATTAAGGTTAGCGCGTTTAGTATGTGTTTATTTTGTAGGTGAAAGCACGGGTTTATAGGAGCAATAATGTACCAATGCACGTGTACCAACTTGTAAAAACTAAACGGATAATGAGAGAACAAAGTCTTACTCTATTAGCTTCATAAAAATATTTTACGCGAAGATTGATCATTCCCGAAACAGCTATGTACTTGAGCTATAGCGTTAATTGGACGATTACAGATGCGAGATCGTCACACTGATTGCCATACAAAGATTGCGTCTTTTACTATACTTTTTCTATACAATAGAACCATAGAGATCATGGTTCATTGAAGGCATCATTGTCAACAACAGATGACAAACCGTTGATGACCGTTCACAGGATTCTTTTCAGTCTCTTCTTTATAATCATCCATGACCAAGAGCACACTTTTTTAAACATGAAATATACTCTAGGTTTTGATGGTCAACAATATGTATTAATAAACCGGTCTTCATGGCGATATCATTATAATCACTATCTTTTGCCACCACAGGTGTTATCAGGAAAGTTTTCGTCTATATACAAAAATGGTACCGTGCCCTGACCTAATTAAAACTACAGAGATTCCAAAATATGCTCGAAGATCTGTGCGTATCGATTTTGAATTGTAAAGAAACTGAAACCCGAAAATGATTCACGTCAAGTTCAACAAACAGTAGGGCAATCGTAATCCACAAACTTGTGTTCAAAATGACAGAACGGACTCCTTACTTATCATCATTTTTTGTGTACAAAATCATGGGATCTGTGTACAAAATTAACTTTTCGACTACAGAATAGACTTTCTGTGTACAAAACGGACTACTTGTGTACAATTAAATCTGAAATCTCACAACACCTGACCTCTTTTTACAAATTTGTCGGGCAAAATGTTTAAAAAACATTCCCGGACCCTTGTCGAAAGGACGAAAAATGAAAAGTTACGTTTGCCGGTGGCTATTGACATTGGCTACGCCTCGGACACGCGAAAGCTTGACTATTCAACTTTTCCGTTCTTGTGATGTAAATATCTATTGTTGCAAAAATTTTGTAGAATATTTTCGCTTTAACATGAATCTGCCTCGGCTTATTGCGTTGACTCAACTATTTTATGACTTAAATTATTATCACAACAAACGTGACTGGCGGATAAATACAACCAACGATGCATCGAATGATTCATCTGAATCAATTAGTTACAGCAAATACGACAATACGTTGAAAATAAGTGAGAAATCACCAGTCAGAAAATCATACACGAAGGCAACAGAGACTAACTTTTTCCGATTTTTTTAGCGTCTGAAACAGATAGTCCATTAGCCATGGAAGTGCCCGTGTCCATGAAAGGTGCACGGGATGTCTTGGATGATTTACATAGCTCTTGGTACCCTGAAAAAGAAAAGTTCGGGTGCCAAGCTGGAATCCTGTCAGTTTTCAGGAAAAGTAGGGGGGAAGTCTGGAGTGCACTTTTTCAGTTTTGGACCATTTTACGTACACTCTGAACAAAATATTTGGTATTTGTATGGATGATATCGACAGAGAATTAAATTTCCTAAACCCTAGAAGTTTTTTCAAATTTTTTGTAAAACATAGGGTGGTCCAAAAATGTGGTCAAATTGAATAGATATTTTGAAACACCTGTTTTTTCGCTGTTTTTGTCATATTTCAGATGGAACCAATGATTTCGTGTTTAGATAGTGTTCTACAATATTGAAAATTACTTCGGAATTTCTATTTACAAATAATTTACAAACCATTTACATATGATTGAGGCAATTCATCAAGATTATATTCCAGACAATGATATCCTTAGAAAAGAGCAAAAGAATTGGGATCTCCCGAGGATCAATGGTAGATTTTCGGGATTTTTTGGTTCTAGTGAGCCGACTTCCCGTGCTCGACTACTTGCGTCATCAACTAAAGAATCTTCAAAGTGGCTGCTAGTTCCATCGAGTCAGTTAGGCTTACTATTAGATAACAATTCTACAAGAATTGTTGTTGGTCTTCGTTGGGGCAGTCAATTGTGCGAAAAACATAAATGTATTTGTGGAAAGACGGTTACGAAGGATGGCTTCCACGGTTTATCTTGCAATAAAGCGGAGGATGGATTCCTGGACATGATGAAGTTAATAAAATCTTTTCTCATTGCATTTTCCTCTGCAGGTTTTCCAAATCTAGTACAACCTCCGGGCATTTCTAGAGACAACGGTAAAAGACCGGACGGTATGACTCTAATTCCATGGAGTCACGGTAAACCGATTTTGTGGGATGTAACTAGGGATTGCAACCGGTAATTAAAACCGGTAAAATAACGGAAGAATCAAATACCGTAAGTCATTTAATCGTCAATATTAGTTTAATTTTACAATGAAAACTTTGTCCAGAATGAAATTTGATCAGCCAGGCATGTGATATTTAGAGAAAAATAGTGAAAAGTTAGCAAAAAGTTGCCAAAATGTTCTCGATAATTGAACTTTTTTCAACTTTCAATTTAAGTTTAAGTTTCCATAGTCTTAACACTTTTATTGCTTTATCACTTTTGACCAATGTTTTAGCACCTTCGATCATTGCTTTGAGCGATCGAAATTTCTGGAAAGTTGTTTCGAATGGCAAGTTTCCAGGCGTTCATTGGCTTCACCAAGCAAAGTAAGTGCGGAATGATCAATTTCTTTTCTTTTTGCTTTACATGTACAGCAAGTATAAGCAGGCCAAGAGGATGCCCACATTTTAACGGCCACGCTGCATATTATTTAGCTTTTCTTCTATCAAATGATTACACTTTTCCGAAGTTTATATAGATTGTGGTAGGAAAAGTGTTATGTTATAATTTATTTGAGCATTAAATGAGATCTTTTTGCCATAAATAAAAAGGTATGAACGGAAAATCGGTTCACGTTTTCACAATGAATTAAAATGGTCCTCTTCGCTTGCAAAAAAAACCCTCTTGCGACAGCCTACGGCTTTTTCAATATAAATTTACCGGTATTTTTTTAAGGACGGTATTACCGTTCACCGGTTTTTGAAAAAAGAGCGGTTTTTGCAATCCCTAGATGTAACCATTAGAGACACACTAGCTCCATCTTACAAAAGTCAATCATCCAAAAAATCTGGATCAATTGCAGATAATGCTGAAAGATTCAAGCATAATCATTACATTCGTTTAAAAGAAAATTACTTATTTACACCTATTGCTTTTGAATCACTAGGTTGCATGGGTCCTGAAACAAGTACATTTATAAAGAAATTGCGAAAAGCTTCTGGCGAACCACGATCAATGGATTAGGATTACCTATTACAAAAGGTTTCTATTGCAATTCAACGGAGAAACGCTAGTTGCATTCTGGGGACTTTAGGACGTAGTAGAATTGATGATTTTTATTTATTGTAACTTTGTTTTTTGAAAAGATCGTTTTTTACTGGTTGCGCATTGCAGCCTTTTTTTCGCTTTTATAAATAAAGAAGTACAGGTAAGATATGCAAAAAAAAAGTATTTATAATAGCAAATTAGCTACATAAATGATTATCCGATTATCGTGATTATCTTATCTTATCTGATAATTATTCGTAAAAATACTGCGCAATCTCTCTACTCTCTTATTCTTGGCCAGCAATAGATAGGGCTGACATCTATTTTGCCGTAGTCTATCTTTATTTTATATCATTTTGATGGGAGTTTTAATTCTTATGGAAATTGGTATGATGTTAGTTTTGTTCTTTGGTTAACAGCCTCACCTAATTGTCCAGAACACATCAAATCGTAGACATTTTTTTTGTGAAAATAAGAAAATACTTCAAATCTTTCTCTTTTAATTTAATTTAAAAAAAAATTACATTCGACAAATACATGCTGGGAGCTTAAAAAATAAAATTTTTTATTCACATTTCGGTTAAATAAAATCGACAAATTACAAACGAATAGAATTATTTACGAATGATCACTAATCACAGCAATAAATCTAAGAACATATACAGTTCCATCATAATCATATTTTTCATCTCAACACTAACAGTTAAATTGTAAATTCTAGCTAAATTTCAATGCAAAAAAATGTCAATTATCATTTGAGTGAGAGTCAAAACGATGAAGAAAAACCAAGTCACAAATCACTGTATTAGTTTTGGAATCGACAAAAAAAGAAACGGAATTAATTGTCATGGCTATCAATCAGTGACTCATGCTGTTCCTCCAAATCCGGTATTCTGAAACATTTCAAATCGATAAATATTTAGAATTGCGTTCTGTGTTAAAACCGTCGTTATACCTCACAACACTAGCTCGTCGACAGTGGCATGCTTTGCGGTAGATAATTTTAAAGAATCGTAGTAACGGATCTGAGTCCTCGTTCTTCACTAAAATTGCCACCAGAATTAGCGACAGACACATTGGTAGCGAGCCCATGTAGAATAGAAGTGGAAATTCCTTATCTTTAAATATGACATCAGCCAATATGGCCAACGGAATTTGCAGAGTAACTGCAATGGTCGCAGTCAGTGATGATGTTAAGAAGCAAGCCCTGTGTGTTAAAGAGGATTGATTATAGTGAAAGGAATTTTGTTTAAATATCATTAAGTCAACTAACCACAGCCAAATTGCTTCGGACAACACCGTGCCAACGAATCCATTCAAAAATAGCACCACAAATTGGCGTTTGTTGGGTAACTCAAACGTTTCGATTTGAGTAAAATTTAATACGAAAAATACTGGCCACATCAGTAAGAGATTCCACAATCCAACAAAACCGAAAAACAACGGAATGTCAATTTTCTCTTCCGTATCACTCTTGTGCTTAACTAATACTAAATATGCAGCGTAGAAAAATGCGCTCAAAAGTGCTAACACAATGCCCTTGGTCACATCGGTGCCATCGATGTCGGATATCGTCACCGTTATCTAAATGAATAGCAGAAAGGAGGCGATGATTATTGAACGGTAATAGTGATGTAGCTTAATACTGACCACTCCAGCGAAACTGATTAAAACTATGCAACATTTAGACAATGTAAGTTTATCCCCTCCGGATGACGGAAAAGCTGCAGCCAGAATTAGCACAAAAAAACTGGAAGTGGAACTTAAAAGTGTAACAATTGCAGTCTCGTTTGGCTCCAGTGCCAATTGGAATAAATAGTTGGCGATGAACCACTGGAAAATCAAATCAATTTTATAAACCGAGCCCGACAACCCAAATGCACATTCAGTATTCCTCACCAGCACACAGAACATTAATGCAGTTCGGGCTGTTTTGTGATTCGTTTTTTGACGTCGAACCCGAATGCTTGCCGAATAGGACAGTCTGGACATCAACGCCTCGCCGGCTTCATGCGGAGACATTTCCCTGACTTCAGCTAATTTACTGAATCGCACACTACGGATGCTGGACTCATCACTTTCGGTGCCGGATATGGTTTCCGTTTTAATCGGAACGAATGTGGAATCGCTCTGAAAGACGTTAAGGATGGATTAGAATCATTGAGGAAGTTAAACTTTGCTTGATTTTGAATTACCAATCCATTTGCACTTGCGAAAAAACTGTCATCTTCGAGGTTTTGGTCCATTAACTGAAATAGGAATACAATTTGCGTTTAGTAAGGACTTACAAGATATTTAATAAGAAGGAATGGATAAGACACAACGAACTGAAACAACGCTAAAATTTTGTACAAATTTTCTGTTCAAGATTCACTGTACACTTACGGTATAATTGTTATTCGCATTTTGTCCACAGGACTCCTTCCATGGTGCAATCAAGCCGAGTACAACCAAGTAGAATGTAAACATCGACGTCTTAAAATATGTGCAAAAGAATGGCTTGTCGAAACTTTCATTTTCATAGAGAAACTGCGACAAAATTACTTTGGATTAATTAAACCGTTTCAGCGATACAAATGTCACATCGTCTCTCACCTTAGTCAGTTCACTAGAACCGACCCAAATCACGTCGACAAGCAGCAATAGGAACACACCCAATAACAATCTATGCGTCTTGTTGGTTATCATTTTTATTGTCGTTCCTTCGACCGATAAACGATGGGATGGTGTTCAAGTCTAATACTTTGTAGTGTTCAATCCAGTTTTCATACATTAAACATTTTTTTTTTGTAGCAATCTCATGTGTTGTGTGTGATGTTATCGTCTTAGTGACGTCATAATGATGAATGTTTATTCTTAAACAGAAATAGGTAAATGTTTCAATTTACAATGGAATTAATGAAGATTACAATGCTACTCGTTATGGTAGGTTTGACTAATATTCAAATTATATTTCAATATCGTTGCGACCGTTCAAATTCGACTTCGGAACTAGCCGAATTTTTCTTATCATTTTCTCGTGAACATTGTGGGGGAGTTCGACATGCCTTTAATGCATGTGATTATTTACAGTGTTTTTCTCTTACTTGATAATAAAATGAATAGTTTCAGGCAGCCAAAAAAACATGTACAGCCCTTCGCAGCAACAACTTATCTCAAGTCATACCAGACTTTCATTAAAATCAAAACTTTTTTTATTTTCTGAAAAATTGTCGACCTGAGGGTTGATCAGTCTGTTGAGTGCAGCATACTTTTGGTACTTCATAAGGTTATAAATTAAAACCTTTCATCGACGGCTATATCATCTGATATCGACAGTGACGACAAGAACAAGCTACGGGTCACAGTTAAAAAAATGATTCAATAGAAGTAATAGATTTGATATTACTGTTATTAGGGACAGACTAGCCGTCTGTGAAAGGTACAAACAATTGTTGCGTAGTTTGCCATAAGTGAATATGTGTGTTTACGTGAATCATCTCCTCTTATCGGATACGACCTACGATTATCTTATGATTAGTCGCTACCATATTGATTGATAGAAACGAATTAAAAAAAAAAGTTTTATCAATGAACAGAGCTACAATAGCCAAAAGAAATGGAAATGTTTTCGAAATGAGCTGCATACATTGTAGTCACATGCTTTTTATAACAGTAATTAAGACTGCACCAAATATACTAACAGGGAAACACATTCGAACGAAAATGACTGCATTCCTTCCAAGAAAACTTTGCAGAAAATATGAATAGGAAATATCTTTCAATATGTTTGCGAATATAAATAAGCCGATGTATTGATTGATGTTCGCGGTACTATTTTTAGACGATTTGAAAACTCAAAGTAAACGTACACTTTATGAAAGTAATATCGTGACTTTTAAACAAAATATGTTTGGTAAAAGAGGTGGAGATGAACGGACATACTTATGCTCATAATATATGCTGTTATTTTGCTTGCACTACTGTGCAATAACATTTTTGTCAAAAATGTGAACTTACATTGACAGCAGCTCTCACTTGCTTACGATGCTATTTGATTCGCGCAACACTTTAACCATTTATGTAGTTAAGTCATTATACTGTTTATCGTTGGAACACTAATTTATGCAATTTTTAATAAAAAAATATATTCACATCGGATTATAATGAAGTCGAAATAACCAGAAATGTCAAATAAAAATGTCATATGGAGAACTTAACGAATATAGTGGTGCCGCATGCAGACAATCTCGTTTGAAATTTCGACGATAGAATTCAAAAAATGCGAAATTTAATGATTGTGTAGGTAAGCAACATCTGTAGCTATTTAGCTTTTGGAAATGACTAACAGCAAAAAAAAGAAACGACATGTCATCTAATACAATAAAATGATTGTTTAAACAGGTGAAGTAAAAGATTTTGTATCCATAGTGTGAATTCTTTGAAGAACAGAATAACGGTTGGCATTTCTAAAAGATTAGGGTACGTTTTTGTTTCTAAAAATTATTCTGATCTTCAAAGCATACACAATATGGATACAAAATCTTGTACTTCACCTAGATTTCCGTTATTGCACAAAGTTAAAAGTGTGTACTTCTGGTTTGAAATAATTTCTACAATGAGGGATGTGACCCACCCCTAACTAGAGGTGTTACTATAAAGCTCATGAAAAGTAGTTGCTTTCGCACTAATTTATTTTACCGGAAACGGACACACATTTAAAGCAAAACGTTTCCGCTAAAACGTAATTTTTAAGATTACCACCGTCATTTTATTTCTACTGGGTCATCTCTTCTACAACTCACGTCCCACCAAACGACAATATTGTTGTTTGTTTACATGATTGGTCATAATCTTTTTTTCATAATTTTGGTTGCTTTTTGCAATAATTTTGCAATAATTCATAATTTTGGTGGTGATTGTGATCCTAAGCCGAAGGCACGGATAATCCAACTCGTCAAAATAAACACTTGGAGAAAGGTGCCTCTTCGAGCTTTTTTTCAACGTGTAAATTTTCTTTATTAAAAGCGAAAAAAAAGGCTGCAAAGTGCAACCAGTAAAAAAACGATATTTTCAAAAAACAATTTTTACAAGAAATAAAAATCATCAATTCTATTACGTCCCAAAGGTGCGCGGTTCCCCAGAAGCCTTTTGCATTAATGATCCCAATTTCTTTATAAATGTCTTTGTCTCAGGACCCATGCTACCTAGTGATTCAAAAGCTGATACATAACGTTAGTCTTACCACACAGAGCTACATAAATATTATCGTTTTTTGTCTTACAGCTTACAGCTCTGCTGTATTTGCAATTCTTAAATTTGAAGAAAAAATTGCAATCGTAGAGTATTCTAAATACATCTCTGTCGAATGAGTACTTTCAGTCTCGATGTTGTTAAATTTATCTCATTATTTACATTTGAAACGCGTTCTATTAAAAATTACGACTCCTAAGATACACAGAATTACAAAATGCGCATTTATGTTTGATCGTATATTACGTATTACAAGCTTCTTGGTAGGAGGAAGATTCGCTTTTGTTTTTCTTATGCTTGTTGAGGTAGTTACGATTGAGAAGGTAAATAAAACGTGAAACGGCTGAGCCGCGGAGTCTAGACGTTCTACTCGAACAACATAATTTTTTTTTCCATTTTTATTCGATTCTACTTATTATTCTGAGCATAAAATTGTTCTACGCCATGTCTTGGAAATATACAGTTTTTTTAGAGAATTATGTAAAGGTCCACTATCGTTAATCTTTCTCATCTTCAATTTGTTAATTTATAAAAAAAAACGTTAAGTTATCGAGTACTGCTGTAGAACAATTTTTTTGTTAGAATGAGCATATAAACTGATCTCATCATAAGAATGTAATTTTGGTGGGTTTCGTTTGTGGGTTTCGTTTTATTTGTTCCACACGTATTCCACCACATAGAAATAGCGTTTGTCTTTGCGTTTCTTCAATTCCACACGTACGTGTAAGTGAAACGACACTCTTTACGCTTCTTTTGTTGACAACATGTAGAACGATCTGGAACAATTAAAACTGTAATTACTAACCTATTACAAACTTTAATTGATTTGAGTTTACAGATTAAAAATTATATTTCAGGAAATAGTCACAAAACGCAATTTAGTCACTTTATGAGCTTTTTATAAAAAAAAAACCAAGGTGAGGTGAGGTGGTAATGTCATTCAGAAGCGCGGCCTAGCACATAAGTTCGATGCCAATGTCTATTCCATTTTTTGCTTTCAACGAAGGGATGATATGGCGTTTGTATCGAGCTTTCGTGCCACCGCACATCTGATTCGGTTATATATGGCATTACCTCCTCACTATATTTACCTTGAAAAAAAAAACTATGCATTTTCGTAGAACAATTTTTCGTTTAAAATTATGATCTACATCGATTCAAAATATAAAGTTTTTTGCTCTTTCTTGACTAATTCAGCGAGGAAATACAGTGAGCATTCGCAACACATATCTACGTGATAAAAATGTACCCAACTTTTTCAACTAATATTCCTTGTATTTTCCTTCTGGTATAACAAAAAAATTGATTTGAATAAAAAACAATTAAAGAAATCATCGTCAAATCAATTTTACTGCCTCAAAATGCATAATCTTTCGTCGTAGCGAACGCACTGGATTTTCACTAATAACGTTATCGGTTGACTGTTCATCGTAATCGCATTGATAAACTTAAAGCTAGCGAAATGTTATGAAATGTTACCACTTTCAGTTGAATCTGTATCCGTTATCAAACTGTATTGACATCGAGGGGGAAACAACAACGGAAAATCCCATCCCACCATTCTCATGCGAATGCCATTCGCTTATATTCATTCGCTCATATTCATTTGCTTATATTTTCCATTCATTCGCTCATATTTTCCGCCATTCGATCACATTTTGCCGTCATTCGCTCATAAATTGCACTCGTTCGTTCCACTCCTTCGCTCATATTTTGTAGGGACATTCACTCCAATGGTGAATGCAGCCTGTCCCACCATTCGCTCTTGTTGGTTTCCCCTCGATTGACATTATGAACGAACAATTTCAATATGTTTTCAGAATCGCACTAGTATCATTAGTATACAACGATTAAGTGTGCACAGCTGACATATCGACGATTTTCGACCTAGTAACAGTTTCTTGTTGTTTTCACAATATGTCGATAAAGGTTGAGGGAATCGATATTACGTTTAAACAGCTGACATGCAAAGCAAAGACCGGAATATTCAAAAGAAGTGACCGAATAAGAATTGTCGTGTGAATAAATTGTTTGTAATCAATTACACCTGTTTCGCAGCTGAGAAAAATATTCTCGATTGCATTTCTGGTACATTTCGAGCTGGCGAATTATCGGTTATCCTCGGTCCCAGTGGTTCCGGACGTACAACACTTTTGAACATACTAAGTGGACTAGTACAAGATCATTTTCAAGCAACCTTGACCATAGAAGCGTCGCATTACACTTCAATTAGAAATCAATCTTCTTACATCATGCAGGACCAAATGCTCCATCCACTGTTGACGGTAGCCGAAGCAATGGATTTTGCAATTCAATTAAAAAGTGGAACGACAAACAACAACAAAGTTCAACGAAGGCATAAATGTGACGCAATTTTGAAACAATTAGGTTTGACTGACTTAGGTGACACAATGACCGAGAATTTAAGCGGTGGCGAAAGGAAACGATTATCAATTGCTGTGGAACTGGTCAACGATCCATCGATTTTATTTCTCGATGAACCGACGACCGGTTTAGATTCATATTCATCATCAAAATTTGTGGCTTATCTCAGTGAGCTTGCAAGATCTGGTAAATCTATTATTTGCTCGATTCACTCTCCGTCAGCGCTAATGTTACAAGCATTTGACCATGTGTATGCCATAGCTGAAGGAAAATGTATTTATCAAGGATCAAACGACAAATTGCTAGCGTTTCTAAATGAATTAAATTTGTCTTGCCCTGAATCCTTCAATCCTGCTGACTATTTAATGGAAATAGCGACGAATCAATACGGCCATTTGAATTATGCATTAACCGAGAAGATTAATAATGGTCTGGACGATAGCTATAGAAAAGAAATGTATTTGCCAAATGTCAACCAATGTGCAACTCAGACAAAAATCTGGAAGTACAAATCGACGTTCGTTGAGCAGTTGCTTCTATTGATCCAAAGAAATCTACTATTAATGAAACGGAACAGGAAATATTTGTTTCTGCGATTCTCTGTTTCTATAACACTAGCCATCGTCACCGGCATTTCATTTTATAATTTAGGCCACCTTGCAAACCACATATTTGACAACTACAAGTTTATCTACAGCACGACCCAATTTTTAACTTATTCATCATTTTACTCGTTGATGATCAGATGTAATGTCCTAGTTGAGACTTTAAATAATTCAAATTTATTTTTTTTTAAATATTTTTTTACAGTTCCGATCGATCTTTCAATTTTGAGAAGAGAACATTTCAATCGTTGGTATTCGAGCTCAAGTTATTATTTAGCACTAACCATAGCCGATATGCCAGCATTACTTGGGGTCACAATTGTCTTCATTTCAATATCATATTATATGACAGGTCAATAATGGCAAATTAATAGTATATTACTTCCAACCGAGGTTCCAAGTTGTGTGGTTGATCAGTGGGCTGTATTTCCCACTTGTCAAATAACAACTCGGAACCTCGTAAGTACAATGCAATGATTAGGCAATGTAAATAAAAATGAAACATGCCGTAACACGTAAAATTCTTTCCGCATGTGTGCAATGTCATATGAACGTATTTTTTTTCTCTAGTGCGATAAAGGATTTGCAAGGGGTTTTATCGCACTAGTGCGATAAAAGCCACGTGTTACTGAACTAAGATTATCTTCGGTATTTATTCGATTTTCTTCATTGCATAAAACGTTGTTTGCAACAAGAATAGTATGCTGGTATATTACCTCCATACGATTCTTGTTACATAAATAACTATTCTCATATCTCACCAAATTTTGTACTTCAGGCCAGCCGATAGAACATCAACGCATAATACTGATGTTTGTGGTCGGCATTTTAATATCATTTACTGCGCAAGCATTTGGCTTGTTAGCTAGTTCAATATTTTCGGATGTTACGGTAAATTTGGACCATTTCAGTGGCTTGTTTATCGGCTTACATTTTATTTTATTCTAGATTTCGTTGGTAATCGGGGCGGGACTAATGGCTGTGCATATGATCTTTTGCGGAATTTTGGTTTTGAAGAAGGACGTTCAACCATGGCTAAAATGGATATTTGACATTACTTTCTTAAACCATGGCAATGATGGAATGGTCCTTGCTTTATTCGGCTATAATCGAGAGAAATTGGACTGCGATAGAATTTATTGTCATTATGCTGAACCGAAAGAATTCCTGAAATTAATTGATGCTCCCAGTAGCATTTCGTTTCACTCATTTTTTATAATTCTTCTCATTGTCCATAGTTTTACTTATATCAATATGATGATAAAACTTAAGAAAATAAATTAATTTGTAAAGATAATCGCCCAAAAACCACTTATAGTGGAAGTGTGACGCAAGTCCTAAAAGACTTGATATCGGTTGGGATGACGCTCACAGCTTTGATATGCAAAAAATGCGTTACAAATGGCAGATTATGAGAATAACGAAAATCACGATTAAAAAAATTGGTTTTTAAAAATAAGTCACTATTTCATTAAAATGAATGTGCGTCACGTTGATACGAACATAAACTTAGTAAAACGAAAACCCTCGAACAAAAGACCTATTAAAGAATTCCGATATTTATCTAAAATCCACCCAAATTGGAATTTTCACTAATTCAGTAAATAAAATAAATAAAATTCTCAACGACAGACCAAGGCCATTCTATCGGCTTTTAAAGTTTTTCATCATCCTCACATTGTTTTGAGAGTACAAAATTTCTTGCTCAATTGTAGAATCTGCTTAAACTTTTAATTCTTGTCGACATCCACCGTTGATTGGAAAAAAAAGTTTCATGGTGTGAATCTTTTGCACTTTTGACAACATTATTGATAACAGAGGAAGGAAATGTTTAAGATTTGAAGTTGATGCCTCACTACCTCAAAGACCACTCTCTCGATTCTCACTCCAAACACTGACACAATCATTTGATTTAACAAAGACCATAAGTTTTATTAGTTATCCAAAACTGTTTTACTTCTTTTTTCCGTAATATCGATGATGACTATGGTAATGACTGCTTCCACATCCACAACCTCTACTATAACCACCTCCACGATATCCACCATATCCACCATATCCTTTATTTATTACGACGACTTTAGGACCAAAGCCGAAATGTTTCAGTTCAGCTGTTTCTAGATCGGTTGCCTGATCGCCATTGACTTCTTCTACTGCATTTTCCACGACGTTCGATTCAGATTCTGGTTGAACATTATTGATTGCTGCCGCAGAGCATATCCCAATCACACACGCGAAAAGTATCAACGCCTGATAAGAATCAAGTATAAGGTTTAGACTCGAATTCAGGATACCCAGGCACGTATTTCACATTCGTGATTCGTCTCACCTTAATCATTTTTTGTAATTTATATCTTAATTTAAATCTTTGATAATTTGATGTTATGCTGTGTTCAAGTTTTTTATTAAAGTGCCTGGTGAATCGATGGGATAGTGTTTATATTCACGCAGCACAGAACCTGTTTTCGAATCCATTTGCCAAAATCCCAGCTATTTGAATATTGAAGATTCATCTACTTATGTTTTTTTTTGTTTTTCTGGTGATGTGGAAAGTTTATGTTTGTTTCATTCAAAAAATGATGCTGATGGAATTCGATCGTAGTTTTAATAATGTAAATATCATTCTGATTATAATAATATTACAAATAGCGAACGAACATCGTCGTAACGTTTTTCAATCATTAATTTCTATTAATGACGAAGAATTTCAAATAAATTATTCTGATTTGTTTGAAAGGAAAACATTTTCGTATTCATTTGTGTAAAATGCGTCGTGCGTCAGTAATGATTTATGTGACAACCTTCTATACGTAGAAAAAAATGTACGTAGCTTCGTTATTACCATATTTGCAGATAATTATCCATACAAAGACTTCCTTACTGTTTTGTTATAGGGAAAAAAAGTGAAATTCGAAATTTTGTTGTGGTTTGTAATGACCAGGTCTACCTCTATGGTAATGACTACACACAAAATATGTTTAACAAATAAAAATCTAGATTATTTATTTGTATTGAATGCTTGTTATGTACGATCGTATGCCTAAAAAAATCTAGATCTGTATTTGTTCAACGAAATTCTTGTGGAATCAATTCAAATCACTAACCACAACTTCTTCCATTTGCGCAGTAGAGCAACCTGAATCTGGAAATCAAATTTGTAACGCTTCTCCTTGCTCTTTGTCGAAAACGAGCACTATGCAGCGCTTATTTTCGTCATCGAATAAAGAAACATTAGAATAAACTACTTTGCTGATCCGTCTCTTCCTGTATCTGTTTACACTTCAACTTTTCAGTATATCATTTCTATCTGTCAAATTGTCATCGGCGACAAAAGAAAAATAAATGATATAAGCCATGCTAGTTATATTTACAAAGGTATGTTAAAATTATTGAAGTAAAAGATTTGTAAGAAATAAAGGAACTGATGCAGAAATACGCCTCTTGTCTGGGAAAGGATGGTTCTTTTTCTTAGTGTTGGCGGTTTACTCGTTCACAGCGATGTTTATTCCTCATATTGTGGAAGATTCATTATCAAGATAGTGTTACTTACTGAAGCTAACATTTTTCAAATAATTTAACTGCTTCTCCTTACATGAAAAATTAACTTACTGAAAATAACAACTAGGGTCCCCACTTATCCTGTTTATTGTTTCTCTCCCAATAGCGAAAGACCTTTGCAAATACTCCCTGACATAGGGGTCCAGAGAGATTTGATTTGTCCAAAAACTTGCATGTTTAAAAGTCAAATTAAAAGAACGACTAAAAGTTTCAAAGTTTCTTCGAAATTTCGTAAGAATTCTTGGAATTTTATACGACGCTCGCATTAAATTTATTTATATCTTTTAGATCTTTTACTGCCGTCATTAACAATATGGTACGTCCCAAGTTTATTTATTAACATTTTGTGTGGGATATTCCAACAATTTTTTTTTTAAATTGATTTGTTACCTTACGATTACAAAAAAGTGTTTACAGAAAATGAACTTCCAGACAGTAAAAATTTGTTCACGCCTTCAAAAACCTCGGCTTTTAATTAGCAGCCAAACAAAGTACTTTGTAATTTACAAGTAAATATACAAACCGTTGAGAAAGTCATGCAATTGTGAGTGTCGAAGGTACCATCTATAGGTCATTTACTCACTGGCGTTTTGCTATCATATTTACTCAATCGTTGCTTCTCCTATTATAGCATTATATAATGTCATTATAGAGGTGAAAAAACGTAGATTTGATGACCTTACAAAATGATGTATTGTATGCGATATAAAATGCAAATTTAAAAAAAAATGTTTTTCCTATATACCACTGCACAGTTTATATTTACAACTTCACATTACTAGCTTCACTTATTTATCAATAATTGTAATGATAATTATAGTTATATCCGTAACTATGTCCTCCTTGATTATATCCCCCGCCGTTGCAACCACAATCCGGAGTATGAACATGATGAACAGGCTGCACTGGAACATGAACTGGAATTGGTTGCACAGCTACTGGTTGTACGTATACTGGAGCTACAGGAACAGCAACCGGCACAGCATAACCCAATTTTCGTCGAAAGATATGCTTGAATTCAGCAGTTTCAAGATCATCGTCCCCAGAATTCTTGTCCTCTGGAGAAATTTGTGCAGCTACAGCTGCTGCATTCGATTCAATTGGCTTAGAGTCTTGGATCACTGCCGCAAAGGTGACACCGATCAAACACACGAATATCACACATATCTAGACAGTTAAAATTGAAATTATAAATGGTCAACATAGAAATATTTTGAGTTTGTCTTACGACGAACCTTAGCCATTTTAGGTTTGAAATGCTTCTATTTTCTCGTCAGCGAACTTCAGTTGCAGAAGCTTTTACGTGATATGAAATTTAAATTCATCTTTCTCAAGTTATCGATTAACAACATCATCGCATCATCTGCCGCCTCTACTCAATTATTTAAACGAGTTTATTTCGCCATTTGAATAAAAATTCCCAAAGGCCAGTAAAGTGTTGTGTTAGTTCCGACTTTTTGTGTCTATGTGTAAAATCGCTGAGGGTCGATTTCATTTGACGCTTTATTTATGATTTTAGGAGTTACGATTGACGGATAGTTTCAAAGTAACATTGAATCGAAATAACTGTATTTTCTCATCGAGAGACATCAATTTACATCTAACAAGTTTTTTTACTTCATTTCCTTTGCAATCAGGACTTTTAGGTACTATTCAAATCTCATCTAAAAGTTGTATTCAATTCGGTTATTTTCTTCGCATCAACTTTTTGCGATCCATTCGAGAATAGCTACCCAGAGGTTATTCTTGAAGATGTTCACTTTAGAAAATAAAGAAAAAAATTTGGGTTTTTACACATTTTTTCTGAGCAAAATTTTTTGTGCTTTTATTGATGGGCTTAGACTTTATAATTGCCGTTTGTTAACTTAAGCCGCCTAAAGTTGAATGTATTCAATAAAACTATTTTTTGTGTGTTAAATTTACAGCAAGCCTGCGAGTTGATGGTAAATCGTTCACCGGTTTATTGCTAACAATTTTTTTCTTTATAAGTTCAGTCTCCATAAGTTTTGCCATGCGTAATCGTGTTTTTTTATTAAATATTTTCGATATAATATAATATGCTGTAGGTGGGATTTTTTTAAATTTTATGTTTTGATTAGATGCATTGCATTTTGATAATTATGTAGATTTTCTGTTTAATCAACGCACTTCAAGCGTGAGTGGTATGTACTCTAACTAGAGTACTGAATCAGGACAATGTATCACACAAATTTTGAGACTGTAAAAAATCTGGAAAAATTTTCATACAAAATAGTACTCTATTTGGCAGATTTCACTCGAATTACTTTAATTTTGTTAGTCTAAGAGCCTTATTGCCTTGAGCTGCGGTTGAGTCCTACAGTCCTACTGTAGCATTTATAGATATATATTAGAAATCGGGGAAAATTTTGTCACAGTACATCAGGCTCGTGGCTTATAAACATTTTATCGAAATTTATCCAACAGCAGCAATAATTTAACTACGCTTGAGATCTGCTGTGAAAGAAAATCATTATTTGCCAGTGATTATGTTGAGAAAAGCATGAATTAGCATGAACTATATCGACATCTTAATGAAAGATCATTCTTTCTAAATGCCTAAAATAACCCTCTACGTCTAAATCCAAATTTCTGTATCTATATGCGCTAATATTATTAACACGCGAATCAATGAGGTTCTACAACATCGCGAGATGTCCCCATTAGACATTATTATATGAACAATTAAATCCTAATGACCAAATGCGGTAATAATTACACACATGATAAATACACATTTCCTAATATCAGTGTCATTTGGTTTAAGAAACAAAACCATAACTGATCGTAATCGTCATATTACGAAGGTCAGCGTAATTGAAGTACATAAGCGAATCATAACACCACCGTAACGATATTAAAAATCTGTTGATTTCTTGATTATCTTGTTTGTTTACATCGTTTCATTTTAAATACGTACAATTATTCTTGCTATAATGAACTTGGTATCGAAAAATTACCAAAAAATGACTCACGAACCATGTTAGTTTTTACCTTCTGAATATTTGATAAAACGAGAAAAATAAATTGGATTAGCAAGAGGATCGTTTCGACTAATAGCAGAAACGACGCATATTATCACTGGATCATGATGGCCTTGGAGGAAAAAAACAATTTTTATTTCACAAAAAATATTATGGAAACATTCTATTATTTGAAATGCTGTCCACTGGCTAGACTAAGAAAACATATACTTTTTTTGTTAAAATAAAGTAAAATGAAATCTGCAGACAAAGTTTAATTATGCAAATAACTTTCTTATCTTCATAATTGGTTGGACTATTGAAAATTAGTTTTGTTCTTTCGACTAAATTAAACCTCTTTATAAACGGCTGATCATCTCTCAATAACAACAAAGTCAACAATATATGATTGTCCTGAACTATATATAGTTCTATCAAAACGTTTAGTAAAAATGATGAAGTACAATATATGCTATAACAAACAACATATGACAGATTGACGCTTGCCTAAAATGGTTTTCTTGTTCAAAACGTTTTAAAGCTCAAATGTCATAGATTTCTGTATAATTCTGCTACATTTCTAGTATATTTCATCAGCGCTCTATTTTTAACCAACTTCAGTGCTATGACATTTCATGGTACCAGAGCAAAGATACATCAGAAAACGAGCCGTCAGAACAGTCGGAGCGTTTGCTGCGACTGAGCCCCGTACAAACCCGTACATCCATTGCGGACGTGACCCTAGTTCGTCCGTCGCCCTACTCTTACCGTAATTCTTCTGCGGCCGTAAACGTCGGTAAAGTAAAATTCTTATGAAATGTGTACGTCTTAGAAATTGCGCATAGCGCAATTACGAAGCCCCGTTCGACGTTCCTTTCAAATGTAACACAAACTACACTTCTCACTGATCAGTGACTTTGTAATTATCATTTTCATCGATTTATATTGTTTTTACAAAAATCCAAAATGGCGGCCGACGGCCATTTTGTTAGGAGGTGGAATAGTACGGATGCTTTACATTCGTTAGTATCTTTCAAACAAAAAAATTCATGAAATTCGGTCAAATTTTACTCGAGATATTAGCAAAAAACCACCACCTTCACTGTACGGCCGAGTAGCCACATATAAGCTCACTCCAAGAGACCTAGCTCACGCTCCGGTAAACCGAATTTCATAAACTTTTTTTCCCGGATTGGTACGGTCAATGCCTATCTAATAAAGCAAAATCTATCCGTTCAAATTTGGCCAGACTACAAGCCTCACTATTTTGACTATCTTTCAGCGAAAAAAAAAATTGAAATCGTATTTGATTTACTCAAGATATTGACGTGACAGACGGACGGACAGACGGACAGACGGCCAAAATTTTTATTGCGGATTCGTCATCTATGAACATAAGCAAACACTTTGCCCTTACCGTCTGCTTCGAATTCCATCAATTACACACGGCATCGTAATCCTATAAGCCCCTTCGTACTTCGTACGGGGCTAAAAAAACGTAAAGAATGAAGTACTGAAAAAATTCATAGCGCCTCTACAGTCCAACCAGTTTCCTATATCTGAACGTGCTTAGTGTTTGATTGAGATTGATGTCTTTTAGTCATCTGAGTCGGTCTACACTTTTTTTTAAAGATGACTGGCGATTTTCGATTTACCGCAGATTTATTTCGCACTGTGCTCCAAATGTAAATCAAAAATGATTAATTTTTTTCTCGCGCATGTATAAAGTTATATTCGTCTTGAAGCTAAACCATTTTAAGCTATCTATAATAAACTTTAAGTTGTAATGGAACATATCATACAAATGATTCGTTGATGCGTTGTCCATCAATCAAATTCTGATTTCAATATTTTCTGATCGATCTGCGATCGCGTTTTTAGATTATTAGCTGTAGATACTAAAAGCGTGAAACGATTTTAACGAACACAGAATATAGCCTCCTAGACTAACGCCTTACACTCTTCTTCTCTTCAAAAAAGATATACCAATCACATGTTGACAATAAAACGCTGACTGAAAAACAGTATCAAAATCACCTCGATGAGCTGAGCATTCAGACAAGTTCAAGGAGAGTTTCAAAATATTTGCATTTTGTAATAAAAAATCAAATCAATTTGTCGAATCCGGTTATGTGTCGTATAATAAAATTATTATTTTGTTTGTCTATGATATTCATTGAATTGCTTTGATTAGCACATTTAGTTCTAGAGTTTGTGAACTCCCATCATCGATTTACGTATGTTCAAAATAATTCTTATTAAAACTTGATCTGTAACAGATCGAATCCCACATTTAAACACGGCTTGTCATGAAGAGTATCACATACCGCATAGGTAAATTTCTTTTCATTTCATCAACTAAAAGAAATACTCAACCGCGATTCTTAACTTAAATTTCATAAGCATTAAATTTCGCTTCAATAGAACTTGAACGATCGATACTTCGATCATCAAGTAATAGAAATTTCATGAACAAAAAACTCAAACAAAAAATTATTCGAGGTCAATAAACAAATCATGAGATACGTTGAAAAAACTGTTCTAACTAATGAGCTTAGAAAGTTCAAAGAAAATTTTGGCGATGTTCTTTTACTATACCAAAGCTTTGCGAATTTAATTAATCACAAATCAGACATTCTTCGATTTTTTTTCTGAAAACAATATAATTTGAAGTGATGTTCACGATTGGCAACTTAAACTTGTTTTCGAGTCAGAAAATAAGGTATTTATTAAATCAACTTATACTACTATTGCATATGGCATATGATATGCGTATACATCAACACACCACACTTTTGTCTGTAATTCGCTTAAGAGGTGATAAATATACAATGGTACTATCGTGATATTCCGTTGATTTGTGATAGGTTTTTTTTTATACTCTGAGACATAACTGTCCGTCGGTGGTAAGTTTTATGATTGTAGAAAAAGAAAAGATCTGGTCTTTCGCATAGGTCGATATAAAAGCGAGCATAAGGAAAGATTTTTTATCAGATTTAAGTGGAAGCTCGAACGAGATACTCGAAGATT